>NW_027175382.1:0-338644 GCF_028021215.1 Eschrichtius robustus | reverse complement strand
CTTCTCCTAGTGTCTAAACTCTTCTCCATGGCTGGACCCCCAAATAATATTCCTTGACGTGCTAAGGGGTATCTAGAGAGTGGGATAGGTTTAATAACTACCCTAACCCTAACGCGTACCCTAACCCTAACCCCTACCCTAACCCTAACACGAACCCTAATCCTAACCCGTACCCTAAACCGAGCCCTAACCTTCAAACTAACCCTAACCCTAACCCATACCCTACGCCGTACCCGAACCCGTACCCGAACCCGTACCCTAAGCCGTACCCTAAAGCTAACCCTAACCCTAACCCTAACCCTAACCCTAAGCTACCCTTGACTGCTTCTGCCTCCAATAGATTTCCTAAGCACTAGTGTTTTAAGGAACAGGTTAAAAAGAGAATCCTAATGTGATTTCTTGATAATGGGTGTGTTCCTTACCTTCTCCTAGTGTCTAAACTCTTCTCCATGGCTGGACCCCCAAATAATATTCCTTGACGTGCTAAGGGGTATCTAGAGAGTGGGATAGGTTTAATAACTACCCTAACCCTAACGCGTACCCTAACCCTAACCCCTACCCTAACCCTAACACGAACCCTAATCCTAACCCGTACCCTAAACCGAGCCCTAACCTTCAAACTAACCCTAACCCTAATCCATACCCTACGCCGTACCCGAACACGTACCCGAACCCGTACCCTAAGCCGTACCCTAAAGCTAACCCTAACCCTAACCCTAACCCTAACCCTAAGCTACCCTTGACTGCTTCTGCCTCCAATAGATTTCCTAAGCACTAGTGTTTTAAGGAACAGGTTAAAAAGAGAATCCTAATGTGATTTCTTGATAATGGGTGTGTTCCTTATCTTCTCCTAGTGTCTAAACTCTTCTCCATGGCTGGACCCCCAAATAATATTCCTTGACGTGCTAAGGGTTATCTAGAGAGTGGGATAGGTTTAATAACTACCCTAACCCTAACGCGTACCCTAACCCTAACCCCTACCCTAACCCTAAGACGTACCCTAATCCTAACCCGTAACCTAAACCGAGCCCTAACCCTCAAACTAACCCTAACCCTAACCCTATCCCATACCCTACGCCATACCCGAACCCGTACCCGAACCCGTACACTAAGCCGTACCCTAAACCTAACCCTAACCCTAACCCTAACCCTAAACCTAACCCTAACCCTAAGCTACCCTTGACTGCTTCTGCCTCCAATAGATTTCCTAAGCACTAGTGTTTTAAGGAACAGGTTAAAAAGAGAATCCTAATGTGATTTCAGGATAATGGGTGTGTTCCTTATCTTCTCCTACTGTCTAAACTCTTCTCCATGGCTGGACCCCCAAATAATATTCCTTGACGTGCTAAGGGGTATCTAGGGAGTGGGATAGGTTTAATAACTACCCTAACCCTAACGCGTACCCTATCCCTAACCCCTACCCTAACCCTAACACGAACACTAATCCTAACCCGTACCCTAAACCGAGCCCTAACCTTCAAACTAACCCTAACACTAACCCTAACCCATACCCTACGCCGTACGCGAACCCGTACCCGAACCCGTACCCTAAGCCGTATCCTAACCCTAACCCTAACCCTAACCCTAACCCTAACCCTAAGCTACCCTTGCCTGCTTCTGCCTCCAATAGATTTCCTAAGCACTAGTGTTTTAAGGAACAGGTTAAAAAGAGAATCCTAATGTGATTTCTTGATAATGGGTGTGTTCCTTATCTTCTCCTAGTGTCTAAACTCTTCTCCATGGCTGGACACCCAAATAATATTCCTTGACGTGCTAAGGGGTATCTAGAGAGTGGGATATGTTTAATAACTACCCTAACCCTAACGCGTACCCTAACCCTAACCCCTACCCTAACCCTAACACGTACCCTAATCCTAACCCGTAACATAAACCGAGCCCTAACCCTCAAACTAACCCTAACCCTAAACCTAACCCATACCCTACGCCGTACCCGAACCCGTACCCGAACCCGTACCCGAACCCGTACCCTAAGCCGTACCCTAACCCTAACCCTAACCCTAAGCTACCCTTGACTGCTTCTGCCTCCAATAGATTTCCTGAGCACTAGTGTTTTAAGGAACAGGTTAAAAAGAGAATCCTAATGTGATTTCTTGATAATGGGTGTGTTCCTTATCTTCTCCTAGTGTCTAAACTCTTCTCCATGGCTGGACCCCCAAATAATATTCCTTGACGTGCTAAGGGGTATCTAGAGAGTGGGATAGGTTTAATAACTACCCTAACCCTAACGCGTACCCTAACCCTAACCCCTACCCTAACCCTAACACGTACCCTAATCCTAACCCGTACCCTAAACCGAGCCCTAACCCTCAAACTAACCCTAACCCTAACCCTAAACCATACCCTACGCCGTACCCGAACCCGTACCCGAACCCATACCCTAAGCCATACCCTAACCCTAACCCTAACCGTAACCCTAACCCTAAGCTACCCTTGACTGCTTCTGCCTCCAATAGATTTCCTAAGCACTAGTGTATTAAGGAACAGGTTAAAAAGAGAATCCTAATGTGATTTCAGGATAATGGGTGTGTTCCTTATCTTCTCCTAGTGTATAAACTCTTCTCCATGGCTGGACCCCCAAATAATATTCCTTGACGTGCTAAGGGGTATCTAGAGAGTGGGATAGGTTTAATAACTACCCTAACCCTAACGCGTACCCTAACCCTAACCCCTACCCTAACCCTAACACGTACCCTAATCCTAACCCGTAACCTAAACCGAGCCCTAACCCTCAAACTAACCCTAACCCTAAACCTAACCCATACCCTACGCCGTACCCGAACCCGTACCCGAACCCGTACCCGAACCCGTACCCTAAGCCGTACCCTAACCCTAACCCTAACCCTAAGCTACCCTTGACTGCTTCTGCCTCCAATAGATTTCCTAAGCACTAGTGTTTTAAGGAACAGGTTAAAAAGAGAATCCTAATGTGATTTCTTGATAATGGGTGTGTTCCTTATCTTCTCCTAGTGTCTAAACTCTTCTCCATGGCTGGACCCCCAAATAATATTCCTTGACGTGCTAAGGGGTATCTAGAGAGTGGGATAGGTTTAATAACTACCCTAACCCTAACGCGTACCCTAACCCTAACCCCTACCCTAATCCTAACACTTACCCCAATCCTAACCCGTACCCTAAATGGAGCCCTAACCCTCAAACTAACCCTAACCCTAACCCTAACCCATACGCTACGCCGTACACGAACCCGTACCCGAACCCGTACCCTAAGCCATACCCTAACCCTAACCCTCACCGTAACCCTAACCCTAAGCTATCCTTGACTGCTTCTGCCTCCAATAGATTTCCTAAGCACTAGTGTATTAAGGAACAGGTTAAAAGAGAATCCTAATGTGATTTCAGGATAATGGGTGTGTTCCTTATCTTCTCCTAGTGTCTAAACTCTTCTCCATGGCTGGACCCCCAAATAATATTCCTTGACGTGCTAAGGGGTATCTAGAGAGTGGGATAGGTTTAATAACTACCCTAACCCTAACGCGTACCCTAACCCTAACCCCTACCCTAAACCTAACACTTACCCTAATCCTAACCCGTACCCTAAACGGAGCCCTAACCCTCAAACTAACCCTAACCCTAACCCTAACCCATACCCTATGCCGTACCCGAACGCGTACCCTAATCCTTACCCTAACAATAACCCTAAACTTAACCCTAAGCTAACCTTGACTGCTTCTGCCTCCAATAGATTTCCTAAGCACTAGTGTTTTAAGGAACAGGTTAAAAAGAGAATCCTAATGTGATTTCTTGATAATGGGTGTGTTCCTTATCTTCTCCTAGTGTCTAAACTCTTCTCCATGGCTGGACCCCCAAATAATATTCCTTGACGTGCTAAGGGGTATCTAGAGAGTGAGATAGGTTTAATAACTACCCTAACCCTAACGCGTACCCTAACCCTAACCCCTACCCTAACCCTAACACTTACCCTAATCCTAACCCGTACCCTAAACGGAGCCCTAACCCTCAAACTAACCCTAACCCTAACCCTAACCCATACCCTACGCCGTACCCGAACCCGTACCCGAACCCGTACCCTAAGCCATACCCTAACCCTAACCCTCACCGTAACCCTAACCCTAAGCTACCCTTGACTGCTTCTGCCTCCAATAGATTTCCTAAGCACTAGTGTATTAAGGAACAGGTTAAAAAGAGAATCCTAATGTGATTTCAGGATAATGGGTGTGTTCCTTATCTTCTCCTAGTGTCTAAACTCTTCTCCATGGCTGGACCCCCAAATAATATTCCTTGACGTGCTAAGGGGTATCTAGAGAGTGGGATAGGTTTAATAACTACCCTAACCCTAACGCGTACCCTAACCCTAACCCCTACCCTAACCCTAACACGAACCCTAATCCTAACCCGTACCCTAAACCGAGCCCTAACCTTCAAACTAACCCTAACCCTAACCCATACCCTACGCCGTACCCGAACCCGTACCCGAACCCGTACCCTAAGCCGTACCCTAAAGCTAACCCTAACCCTAACCCTAACCCTAACCCTAAGCTACCCTTGACTGCTTCTGCCTCCAATAGATTTCCTAAGCACTAGTGTTTTAAGGAACAGGTTAAAAAGAGAATCCTAATGTGATTTCTTGATAATGGGTGTGTTCCTTACCTTCTCCTAGTGTCTAAACTCTTCTCCATGGCTGGACCCCCAAATAATATTCCTTGACGTGCTAAGGGGTATCTAGAGAGTGGGATAGGTTTAATAACTACCCTAACCCTAACGCGTACCCTAACCCTAACCCCTACCCTAACCCTAACACGAACCCTAATCCTAACCCGTACCCTAAACCGAGCCCTAACCTTCAAACTAACCCTAACCCTAATCCATACCCTACGCCGTACCCGAACACGTACCCGAACCCGTACCCTAAGCCGTACCCTAAAGCTAACCCTAACCCTAACCCTAACCCTAACCCTAAGCTACCCTTGACTGCTTCTGCCTCCAATAGATTTCCTAAGCACTAGTGTTTTAAGGAACAGGTTAAAAAGAGAATCCTAATGTGATTTCTTGATAATGGGTGTGTTCCTTATCTTCTCCTAGTGTCTAAACTCTTCTCCATGGCTGGACCCCCAAATAATATTCCTTGACGTGCTAAGGGTTATCTAGAGAGTGGGATAGGTTTAATAACTACCCTAACCCTAACGCGTACCCTAACCCTAACCCCTACCCTAACCCTAAGACGTACCCTAATCCTAACCCGTAACCTAAACCGAGCCCTAACCCTCAAACTAACCCTAACCCTAACCCTATCCCATACCCTACGCCATACCCGAACCCGTACCCGAACCCGTACACTAAGCCGTACCCTAAACCTAACCCTAACCCTAACCCTAACCCTAAACCTAACCCTAACCCTAAGCTACCCTTGACTGCTTCTGCCTCCAATAGATTTCCTAAGCACTAGTGTTTTAAGGAACAGGTTAAAAAGAGAATCCTAATGTGATTTCAGGATAATGGGTGTGTTCCTTATCTTCTCCTACTGTCTAAACTCTTCTCCATGGCTGGACCCCCAAATAATATTCCTTGACGTGCTAAGGGGTATCTAGGGAGTGGGATAGGTTTAATAACTACCCTAACCCTAACGCGTACCCTATCCCTAACCCCTACCCTAACCCTAACACGAACACTAATCCTAACCCGTACCCTAAACCGAGCCCTAACCTTCAAACTAACCCTAACACTAACCCTAACCCATACCCTACGCCGTACGCGAACCCGTACCCGAACCCGTACCCTAAGCCGTATCCTAACCCTAACCCTAACCCTAACCCTAACCCTAACCCTAAGCTACCCTTGCCTGCTTCTGCCTCCAATAGATTTCCTAAGCACTAGTGTTTTAAGGAACAGGTTAAAAAGAGAATCCTAATGTGATTTCTTGATAATGGGTGTGTTCCTTATCTTCTCCTAGTGTCTAAACTCTTCTCCATGGCTGGACACCCAAATAATATTCCTTGACGTGCTAAGGGGTATCTAGAGAGTGGGATAGGTTTAATAACTACCCTAACCCTAACGCGTACCCTAACCCTAACCCCTACCCTAACCCTACCACGTACCCTAATCCTAACCCGTACCCTAAACCGAGCCCTAACCCTCAAACTAACCCTAACCCTAACCCTAACCCATATCCTACGCCATACCCAAACCCGTACCCGAACCCGTACCCGAACCCGTACCCTAAGCCGTACCCTAACCCAAACCCTAACCCTAAGCTACCCTTGACTGCTTCTGCCTCCAATAGATTTCCTAAGCACTAGTGTTTTAAGGAACAGGTTAAAAAGAGAATCCTAATGTGATTTATTGATAATGGGTGTGTTCCTTATCTTCTCCTAGTGTCTAAACTCTTCTCCATGGCTGGACCCCCAAATAATATTCCTTGACGTGCTAAGGGGTATCTAGAGAGTGGGATATGTTTAATAACTACCCTAACCCTAACGCGTACCCTAACCCTAACCCCTACCCTAACCCTAACACGTACCCTAATCCTAACCCGTAACATAAACCGAGCCCTAACCCTCAAACTAACCCTAACCCTAAACCTAACCCATACCCTACGCCGTACCCGAACCCGTACCCGAACCCGTACCCGAACCCGTACCCTAAGCCGTACCCTAACCCTAACCCTAACCCTAAGCTACCCTTGACTGCTTCTGCCTCCAATAGATTTCCTGAGCACTAGTGTTTTAAGGAACAGGTTAAAAAGAGAATCCTAATGTGATTTCTTGATAATGGGTGTGTTCCTTATCTTCTCCTAGTGTCTAAACTCTTCTCCATGGCTGGACCCCCAAATAATATTCCTTGACGTGCTAAGGGGTATCTAGAGAGTGGGATAGGTTTAATAAATACCCTAACCCTAACGCGTACCCTAACCCTAACCCCTACCCTAACCCTAACACGTACCCTAATCCTAACCCGTACCCTAAACCGAGCCCTAACCCTCAAACTAACCCTAACCCTAACCCTAAACCATACCCTACGCCGTACCCGAACCCGTACCCGAACCCATACCCTAAGCCATACCCTAACCCTAACCCTAACCGTAACCCTAACCCTAAGCTACCCTTGACTGCTTCTGCCTCCAATAGATTTCCTAAGCACTAGTGTATTAAGGAACAGGTTAAAAAGAGAATCCTAATGTGATTTCAGGATAATGGGTGTGTTCCTTATCTTCTCCTAGTGTATAAACTCTTCTCCATGGCTGGACACCCAAATAATATTCCTTGACGTGCTAAGGGGTATCTAGAGAGTGGGATAGGTTTAATAACTACCCTAACCCTAACGCGTACCCTAACCCTAACCCCTACCCTAACCCTAACACGTACCCTAATCCTAACCCGTAACCTAAACCGAGCCCTAACCCTCAAACTAACCCTAACCCTAAACCTAACCCATACCCTACGCCGTACCCGAACCCGTACCCGAACCCGTACCCGAACCCGTACCCTAAGCCGTACCCTAACCCTAACCCTAACCCTAAGCTACCCTTGACTGCTTCTGCCTCCAATAGATTTCCTAAGCACTAGTGTTTTAAGGAACAGGTTAAAAAGAGAATCCTAATGTGATTTCTTGATAATGGGTGTGTTCCTTATCTTCTCCTAGTGTCTAAACTCTTCTCCATGGCTGGACCCCCAAATAATATTCCTTGACGTGCTAAGGGGTATCTAGAGAGTGGGATAGGTTTAATAACTACCCTAACCCTAACGCGTACCCTAACCCTAACCCCTACCCTAATCCTAACACTTACCCCAATCCTAACCCGTACCCTAAATGGAGCCCTAACCCTCAAACTAACCCTAACCCTAACCCTAACCCATACGCTACGCCGTACACGAACCCGTACCCGAACCCGTACCCTAAGCCATACCCTAACCCTAACCCTCACCGTAACCCTAACCCTAAGCTATCCTTGACTGCTTCTGCCTCCAATAGATTTCCTAAGCACTAGTGTATTAAGGAACAGGTTAAAAAGAGAATCCTAATGTGATTTCAGGATAATGGGTGTGTTCCTTATCTTCTCCTAGTGTCTAAACTCTTCTCCATGGCTGGACCCCCAAATAATATTCCTTGACGTGCTAAGGGGTATCTAGAGAGTGGGATAGGTTTAATAACTACCCTAACCCTAACGCGTACCCTAACCCTAACCCCTACCCTAAACCTAACACTTACCCTAATCCTAACCCGTACCCTAAACGGAGCCCTAACCCTCAAACTAACCCTAACCCTAACCCTAACCCATACCCTATGCCGTACCCGAACGCGTACCCTAATCCTTACCCTAACAATAACCCTAAACTTAACCCTAAGCTAACCTTGACTGCTTCTGCCTCCAATAGATTTCCTAAGCACTAGTGTTTTAAGGAACAGGTTAAAAAGAGAATCCTAATGTGATTTCTTGATAATGGGTGTGTTCCTTATCTTCTCCTAGTGTCTAAACTCTTCTCCATGGCTGGACCCCCAAATAATATTCCTTGACGTGCTAAGGGGTATCTAGAGAGTGGGATAGGTTTAATAACTACCCTAACCCTAACGCGTACCCTAACCCTACCACGAACCCTAATCCTAACCCGTACCCTAAACCGAGCCCTAACCTTCAAACTAACCCTAACCCTAACCCATACCCTACGCCGTACCCGAACACGTACCCGAACCCGTATCCTAAGCCGTACCCTAAAGCTAACCCTAACCCTAACCCTAACCCTAACCCTAAGCTACCCTTGACTGCTTCTGCCTCCAATAGATTTCCTAAGCACTAGTGTTTTAAGGAACAGGTTAAAAAGAGAATCCTAATGTGATTTCTTGATAATGGGTGTGTTCCTTATCTTCTCCTAGTGTCTAAACTATTCTCCATGGCTGGACCCCCAAATAATATTCCTTGACGTGCTAAGGGTTATCTAGAGAGTGGGATAGGTTTAATAACTACCCTAACCCTAACGCGTACCCTAACCCTAACCCCTACCCTAACCCTAAGACGTACCCTAATCCTAACCCGTAACCTAAACCGAGCCCTAACCCTCAAACTAACCCTAACCCTAACCCTAACCCATACCCTACGCCATACCCGAACCCGTACCCGAACCCGTACACTAAGCCGTACCCTAAACCTAACCCTAACCCTAACCCTAACCCTAAACCTAACCCTAACCCTAAGCTACCCTTGACTGCTTCTGCCTCCAATAGATTTCCTAAGCACTAGTGTTTTAAGGAACAGGTTAAAAAGAGAATCCTAATGTGATTTCAGGATAATGGGTGTGTTCCTTATCTTCTCCTACTGTCTAAACTCTTCTCCATGGCTGGACCCCCAAATAATATTCCTTGACGTGCTAAGGGGTATCTAGGGAGTGGGATAGGTTTAATAACTACCCTAACCCTAACGCGTACCCTAACCCTAACCCCTACCCTAACCCTAACACGAACCCTAATCCTAACCCGTACCCTAAACCGAGCCCTAACCTTCAAACTAACCCTAACACTAACCCTAACCCATACCCTACGCCGTACGCGAACCCGTACCCGAACCCGTACCCTAAGCCGTATCCTAACCCTAACCCTAACCCTAACCCTAGCCCTAACCCTAAGCTACCCTTGCCTGCTTCTGCCTCCAATAGATTTCCTAAGCACTAGTGTTTTAAGGAACAGGTTAAAAAGAGAATCCTAATGTGATTTCTTGATAATGGGTGTGTTCCTTATCTTCTCCTAGTGTCTAAACTCTTCTCCATGGCTGGACACCCAAATAATATTCCTTGACGTGCTAAGGGGTATCTAGAGAGTGGGATAGGTTTAATAACTACCCTAACCCTAACGCGTACCCTAACCCTAACCCCTACCCTAACCCTAACACGTACCCTAATCCTAACCCGTACCCTAAACCGAGCCCTAACCCTCAAACTAACCCTAACCCTAACCCTAACCCATATCCTACGCCATACCCAAACCCGTACCCGATCCCGTACCCGAACCCGTACCCTAAGCCGTACCCTAACCCAAACCCTAACCCTAAGCTACCCTTGACTGCTTCTGCCTCCAATAGATTTCCTAAGCACTAGTGTTTTAAGGAACAGGTTAAAAAGAGAATCCTAATGTGTTTTATTGATAATGGGTGTGTTCCTTATCTTCTCCTAGTGTCTAAACTCTTCTCCATGGCTGGACCCCCAAATAATATTCCTTGACGTGCTAAGGGGTATCTAGAGAGTGGGATATGTTTAATAACTACCCTAACCCTAACGCGTACCCTAACCCTAACCCCTACCCTAACCCTAACACGTACCCTAATCCTAACCCGTAACATAAACCGAGCCCAAACCCTCAAACTAACCCTAACCCTAAACCTAACCCATACCCTACGCCGTACCCGAACCCGTACCCGAACCCGTACCCGAACCCGTACCCTAAGTCGTACCCTAACCCTAACCCTAACCCTAAGCTACCCTTGACTGCTTCTGCCTCCAATAGATTTCCTGAGCACTAGTATTTTAAGGAACAGGTTAAAAAGAGAATCCTAATGTGATTTCTTGATAATGGGTGTGTTCCTTATCTTCTCCTAGTGTCTAAACTCTTCTCCATGGCTGGACCCCCAAATAATATTCCTTGACGTGCTAAGGGGTATCTAGAGAGTGGGATAGGTTTAATAACTACCCTAACCCTAACGCGTACCCTAACCCTAACCCCTACCCTAACCCTAACACGAACCCTAATCCTAACCCGTACCCTAAACCGAGCCCTAACCTTCAAACTAACCCTAACCCTAACCCATACCCTACGCCGTACCCGAACACGTACCCGAACCCGTACCCTAAGCCGTACCCTAAAGCTAACCCTAACCCTAACCCTAACCCTAACCCTAAGCTACCCTTGACTGCTTCTGCCTCCAATAGATTTCCTAAGCACTAGTGTTTTAAGGAACAGGTTAAAAAGAGAATCCTAATGTGATTTCAGGATAATGGGTGTGTTCCTTATCTTCTCCTACTGTCTAAACTCTTCTCCATGGCTGGACCCCCAAATAATATTCCTTGACGTGCTAAGGGGTATCTAGGGAGTGGGATAGGTTTAATAACTACCCTAACCCTAACGCGTACCCTAACCCTAACCCCTACCCTAACCCTAACACGAACCCTAATCCTAACCCGTACCCTAAACCGAGCCCTAAACTTCAAACTAACCCTAACCCTAACCCTAACCCATATCCTACGCCGTACACGAACCCGTGCCCGAACCCGTACCCTAAGCCGTACCCTAACCCTAACCCTAACCCTAACCCTTACCCTAAGCTACCCTTGACTGCTTCTGCCTCCAATAGATTTCCTAAGCACTAGTGTTTTAAAGAACAGGTTAAAAAGAGAATCCTAATGTGATTTCTTGATAATGGGTGTGTTCCTTATCTTCTCCTAGTGTCTAAACTCTTCTCCATGGCTGGACCCCCAAATAATATTCCTTGACGTGCTAAGGGGTATCTAGAGAGTGGGATAGGTTTAATAACTACCCTAACCCTAACGCGTACCCTAACCCTAACCCCTACCCTAACCCTAACACGTACCCTAATCCTAACCCGTACCCTAAACCGAGCCCTAACCCTCAAACTAACCCTAACCCTAACCCTAACCCATATCCTACGCCATACCCAAACCCGTACCCGAACCCGTACCCGAACCCGTACCCTAAGCCGTACCCTAACCCAAACCCTAACCCTAAGCTACCCTTGACTGCTTCTGCCTCCAATAGATTTCCTAAGCACTAGTGTTTTAAGGAACAGGTTAAAAAGAGAATCCTAATGTGATTTCTTGATAATGGGTGTGTTCCTTATCTTCTCCTAGTGTCTAAACTCTTCTCCATGGCTGGTCCCCCAAATAATATTCCTTGACGTGCTAAGGGGCATCTAGGGAGTGGGATAGGTTTAATAACTACCCTAACCCTAACGCGTACCCTAACCCTAACCCCTACCCTAACCCTAACACGAACCCTAATCCTAACCCGTACCCTAAACCGAGCCCTAACCTTCAAACTAACCCTAACACTAACCCAAACCCATACCCTACGCCGTACACAAACCCGTACCCGAACCCGTACCCTAAGCCGTGTCCTAACCCTAGCCCTAACCCTAACCCTAACCCTAAGCTACCCTTGACTGCTTCTGCCTCCAATAGATTTCCTAAGCACTAGTGTTTTAAGGAACAGGTTAAAAAGAGAATCCTAATGTGATTTCTTGATAATGGGTGTGTTCCTTATCTTCTCCTAGTGTCTAAACTCTTCTCCATGGCTGGACCCCCAAATAATATTCCTTGACGTGCTAAGGGGTATCTAGAGAGTGGGATAGGTTTAATAACTACCCTAACCCTAACGCGTACGCTAACCCTAACCCCTACCCTAACCCTAACACGAACCCTAATCCTAACCCGTACCCTAAACCGAGCCCTAACCTTCAAACTAACCCTAACACTAACCCTAACCCATACCCTACGCCGTACGCGAACCCGTACCCGAACCCGTACCCTAAGCCGTATCCTAACCCTAACCCTAACCCTAACCCTAACCCTAACCCTAAGCTACCCTTGCCTGCTTCTGCCTCCAATAGATTTCCTAAGCACTAGTGTTTTAAGGAACAGGTTAAAAAGAGAATCCTAATGTGATTTCTTGATAATGGGTGTGTTCCTTATCTTCTCCTAGTGTCTAAACTCTTCTCCATGGCTGGACCCCCAAATAATATTCCTTGACGTGCTAAGGGGTATCTAGAGAGTGGGATAGGTTTAATAACTACCCTAACCCTAACGCGTACCCTAACCCTACCACGAACCCTAATCCTAACCCGTACCCTAAACCGAGCCCTAACCTTCAAACTAACCCTAACCCTAACCCATACCCTACGCCGTACCCGAACACGTACCCGAACCCGTATCCTAAGCCGTACCCTAAAGCTAACCCTAACCCTAACCCTAACCCTAACCCTAAGCTACCCTTGACTGCTTCTGCCTCCAATAGATTTCCTAAGCACTAGTGTTTTAAGGAACAGGTTAAAAAGAGAATCCTAATGTGATTTCTTGATAATGGGTGTGTTCCTTATCTTCTCCTAGTGTCTAAACTATTCTCCATGGCTGGACCCCCAAATAATATTCCTTGACGTGCTAAGGGTTATCTAGAGAGTGGGATAGGTTTAATAACTACCCTAACCCTAACGCGTACCCTAACCCTAACCCCTACCCTAACCCTAAGACGTACCCTAATCCTAACCCGTAACCTAAACCGAGCCCTAACCCTCAAACTAACCCTAACCCTAACCCTAACCCATACCCTACGCCATACCCGAACCCGTACCCGAACCCGTACACTAAGCCGTACCCTAAACCTAACCCTAACCCTAACCCTAACCCTAAACCTAACCCTAATCCTAAGCTACCCTTGACTGCTTCTGCCTCCAATAGATTTCCTAAGCACTAGTGTTTTAAGGAACAGGTTAAAAAGAGAATCCTAATGTGATTTCAGGATAATGGGTGTGTTCCTTATCTTCTCCTACTGTCTAAACTCTTCTCCATGGCTGGACCCCCAAATAATATTCCTTGACGTGCTAAGGGGTATCTAGGGAGTGGGATAGGTTTAATAACTACCCTAACCCTAACGCGTACCCTAACCCTAACCCCTACCCTAACCCTAACACGAACCCTAATCCTAACCCGTACCCTAAACCGAGCCCTAACCTTCAAACTAACCCTAACACTAACCCTAACCCATACCCTACGCCGTACGCGAACCCGTACCCGAACCCGTACCCTAAGCCGTATCCTAACCCTAACCCTAACCCTAACCCTAACCCTAACCCTAAGCTACCCTTGCCTGCTTCTGCCTCCAATAGATTTCCTAAGCACTAGTGTTTTAAGGAACAGGTTAAAAAGAGAATCCTAATGTGATTTCTTGATAATGGGTGTGTTCCTTATCTTCTCCTAGTGTCTAAACTCTTCTCCATGGCTGGACACCCAAATAATATTCCTTGACGTGCTAAGGGGTATCTAGAGAGTGGGATAGGTTTAATAACTACCCTAACCCTAACGCGTACCCTAACCCTAACCCCTACCCTAACCCTAACACGTACCCTAATCCTAACCCGTACCCTAAACCGAGCCCTAACCCTCAAACTAACCCTAACCCTAACCCTAACCCATATCCTACGCCATACCCAAACCCGTACCCGATCCCGTACCCGAACCCGTACCCTAAGCCGTACCCTAACCCAAACCCTAACCCTAAGCTACCCTTGACTGCTTCTGCCTCCAATAGATTTCCTAAGCACTAGTGTTTTAAGGAACAGGTTAAAAAGAGAATCCTAATGTGATTTATTGATAATGGGTGTGTTCCTTATCTTCTCCTAGTGTCTAAACTCTTCTCCATGGCTGGACCCCCAAATAATATTCCTTGACGTGCTAAGGGGTATCTAGAGAGTGGGATATGTTTAATAACTACCCTAACCCTAACGCGTACCCTAACCCTAACCCCTACCCTAACCCTAACACGTACCCTAATCCTAACCCGTAACATAAACCGAGCCCAAACCCTCAAACTAACCCTAACCCTAAACCTAACCCATACCCTACGCCGTACCCGAACCCGTACCCGAACCCGTACCCTAAGTCGTACCCTAACCCTAACCCTAACCCTAAGCTACCCTTGACTGCTTCTGCCTCCAATAGATTTCCTGAGCACTAGTGTTTTAAGGAACAGGTTAAAAAGAGAATCCTAATGTGATTTCTTGATAATGGGTGTGTTCCTTATCTTCTCCTAGTGTCTAAACTCTTCTCCATGGCTGGACCCCCAAATAATATTCCTTGACGTGCTAAGGGGTATCTAGAGAGTGGGATAGGTTTAATAACTACCCTAACCCTAACGCGTACCCTAACCCTAACCCCTACCCTAACCCTAACACGAACCCTAATCCTAACCCGTACCCTAAACCGAGCCCTAACCTTCAAACTAACCCTAACCCTAACCCATACCCTACGCCGTACCCGAACCCGTACCCGAACCCGTACCCTAAGCCGTACCCTAAAGCTAACCCTAACCCTAACCCTAACCCTAACCCTAAGCTACCCTTGACTGCTTCTGCCTCCAATAGATTTCCTAAGCACTAGTGTTTTAAGGAACAGGTTAAAAAGAGAATCCTAATGTGATTTCAGGATAATGGGTGTGTTCCTTATCTTCTCCTACTGTCTAAACTCTTCTCCATGGCTGGACCCCCAAATAATATTCCTTGACGTGCTAAGGGGTATCTAGGGAGTGGGATAGGTTTAATAACTACCCTAACCCTAACGCGTACCCTAACCCTAACCCCTACCCTAACCCTAACACGAACCCTAATCCTAACCCGTACCCTAAACCGAGCCCTAAACTTCAAACTAACCCTAACCCTAACCCTAACCCTAAACCGAGCCCTAACCCTCAAACTAACCCTAACCCTAACCCTAACCCATATCCTACGCCATACCCAAACCCGTACCCGAACCCGTACCCGAACCCGTACCCTAAGCCGTACCCTAACCCAAACCCTAACCCTAAGCTACCCTTGACTGCTTCTGCCTCCAATAGATTTCCTAAGCACTAGTGTTTTAAGGAACAGGTTAAAAAGAGAATCCTAATGTTATTTCTTGATAATGGGTGTGTTCCTTATCTTCTCCTAGTGTCTAAACTCTTCTCCATGGCTGGTCCCCCAAATAATATTCCTTGACGTGCTAAGGGGCATCTAGGGAGTGGGATAGGTTTAATAACTACCCTAACCCTAACGCGTACCCTAACCCTAACCCCTACCCTAACCCTAACACGAACCCTAATCCTAACCCGTACCCTAAACCGAGCCCTAACCTTCAAACTAACCCTAACACTAACCCAAACCCATACCCTACGCCGTACACAAACCCGTACCCGAACCCGTACCCTAAGCCGTGTCCTAACCCTAGCCCTAACCCTAACCCTAACCCTAAGCTACCCTTGACTGCTTCTGCCTCCAATAGATTTCCTAAGCACTAGTGTTTTAAGGAACAGGTTAAAAAGAGAATCCTAATGTGATTTCTTGATAATGGGTGTGTTCCTTATCTTCTCCTAGTGTCTAAACTCTTCTCCATGGCTGGACCCCCAAATAATATTCCTTGACGTGCTAAGGGGTATCTAGAGAGTGGGATAGGTTTAATAACTACCCTAACCCTAACGCGTACGCTAACCCTAACCCCTACCCTAACCCTAACACGAACCCTAATCCTAACCCGTACCCTAAACCGAGCCCTAACCTTCAAACTAACCCTAACACTAACCCTAACCCATACCCTACGCCGTACGCGAACCCGTACCCGAACCCGTACCCTAAGCCGTATCCTAACCCTAACCCTAACCCTAACCCTAACCCTAACCCTAAGCTACCCTTGCCTGCTTCTGCCTCCAATAGATTTCCTAAGCACTAGTGTTTTAAGGAACAGGTTAAAAAGAGAATCCTAATGTGATTTCTTGATAATGGGTGTGTTCCTTATCTTCTCCTAGTGTCTAAACTCTTCTCCATGGCTGGACCCCCAAATAATATTCCTTGACGTGCTAAGGGGTATCTAGAGAGTGGGATAGGTTTAATAACTACCCTAACCCTAACGCGTACCCTAACCCTACCACGAACCCTAATCCTAACCCGTACCCTAAACCGAGCCCTAACCTTCAAACTAACCCTAACCCTAACCCATACCCTACGCCGTACCCGAACACGTACCCGAACCCGTATCCTAAGCCGTACCCTAAAGCTAACCCTAACCCTAACCCTAACCCTAACCCTAAGCTACCCTTGACTGCTTCTGCCTCCAATAGATTTCCTAAGCACTAGTGTTTTAAGGAACAGGTTAAAAAGAGAATCCTAATGTGATTTCTTGATAATGGGTGTGTTCCTTATCTTCTCCTAGTGTCTAAACTATTCTCCATGGCTGGACCCCCAAATAATATTCCTTGACGTGCTAAGGGTTATCTAGAGAGTGGGATAGGTTTAATAACTACCCTAACACTAACGCGTACCCTAACCCTAACCCCTACCCTAACCCTAAGACGTACCCTAATCCTAACCCGTAACCTAAACCGAGCCCTAACCCTCAAACTAACCCTAACCCTAACCCTAACCCATACCCTACGCCATACCCGAACCCGTACCCGAACCCGTACACTAAGCCGTACCCTAAACCTAACCCTAACCCTAACCCTAACCCTAAACCTAACCCTAATCCTAAGCTACCCTTGACTGCTTCTGCCTCCAATAGATTTCCTAAGCACTAGTGTTTTAAGGAACAGGTTAAAAAGAGAATCCTAATGTGATTTCAGGATAATGGGTGTGTTCCTTATCTTCTCCTACTGTCTAAACTCTTCTCCATGGCTGGACCCCCAAATAATATTCCTTGACGTGCTAAGGGGTATCTAGGGAGTGGGATAGGTTTAATAACTACCCTAACCCTAACGCGTACCCTAACCCTAACCCCTACCCTAACCCTAACACGAACCCTAATCCTAACCCGTACCCTAAACCGAGCCCTAACCTTCAAACTAACCCTAACACTAACCCTAACCCATACCCTACGCCGTACGCGAACCCGTACCCGAACCCGTACCCTAAGCCGTATCCTAACCCTAACCCTAACCCTAACCCTAACCCTAACCCTAAGCTACCCTTGCCTGCTTCTGCCTCCAATAGATTTCCTAAGCACTAGTGTTTTAAGGAACAGGTTAAAAAGAGAATCCTAATGTGATTTCTTGATAATGGGTGTGTTCCTTATCTTCTCCTAGTGTCTAAACTCTTCTCCATGGCTGGACACCCAAATAATATTCCTTGACGTGCTAAGGGGTATCTAGAGAGTGGGATAGGTTTAATAACTACCCTAACCCTAACGCGTACCCTAACCCTAACCCCTACCCTAACCCTAACACGTACCCTAATCCTAACCCGTACCCTAAACCGAGCCCTAACCCTCAAACTAACCCTAACCCTAACCCTAACCCATATCCTAC
This sequence comes from Eschrichtius robustus, assembly GCF_028021215.1. Taxonomy (NCBI): domain Eukaryota; kingdom Metazoa; phylum Chordata; class Mammalia; order Artiodactyla; family Eschrichtiidae; genus Eschrichtius; species Eschrichtius robustus. The sequence continues at coordinate 320,611 of NW_027175382.1, read as the reverse complement.
GCCATACCCAAACCCGTACCCGATCCCGTACCCGAACCCGTACCCTAAGCCGTACCCTAACCCAAACCCTAACCCTAAGCTACCCTTGACTGCTTCTGCCTCCAATAGATTTCCTAAGCACTAGTGTTTTAAGGAACAGGTTAAAAAGAGAATCCTAATGTGATTTATTGATAATGGGTGTGTTCCTTATCTTCTCCTAGTGTCTAAACTCTTCTCCATGGCTGGACCCCCAAATAATATTCCTTGACGTGCTAAGGGGTATCTAGAGAGTGGGATATGTTTAATAACTACCCTAACCCTAACGCGTACCCTAACCCTAACCCCTACCCTAACCCTAACACGTACCCTAATCCTAACCCGTAACATAAACCGAGCCCAAACCCTCAAACTAACCCTAACCCTAAACCTAACCCATACCCTACGCCGTACCCGAACCCGTACCCGAACCCGTACCCGAACCCGTACCCTAAGTCGTACCCTAACCCTAACCCTAACCCTAAGCTACCCTTGACTGCTTCTGCCTCCAATAGATTTCCTGAGCACTAGTGTTTTAAGGAACAGGTTAAAAAGAGAATCCTAATGTGATTTCTTGATAATGGGTGTGTTCCTTATCTTCTCCTAGTGTCTAAACTCTTCTCCATGGCTGGACCCCCAAATAATATTCCTTGACGTGCTAAGGGGTATCTAGAGAGTGGGATAGGTTTAATAACTACCCTAACCCTAACGCGTACCCTAACCCTAACCCCTACCCTAACCCTAACACGAACCCTAATCCTAACCCGTACCCTAAACCGAGCCCTAACCTTCAAACTAACCCTAACCCTAACCCATACCCTACGCCGTACCCGAACCCGTACCCGAACCCGTACCCTAAGCCGTACCCTAAAGCTAACCCTAACCCTAACCCTAACCCTAACCCTAAGCTACCCTTGACTGCTTCTGCCTCCAATAGATTTCCTAAGCACTAGTGTTTTAAGGAACAGGTTAAAAAGAGAATCCTAATGTGATTTCAGGATAATGGGTGTGTTCCTTATCTTCTCCTACTGTCTAAACTCTTCTCCATGGCTGGACCCCCAAATAATATTCCTTGACGTGCTAAGGGGTATCTAGGGAGTGGGATAGGTTTAATAACTACCCTAACCCTAACGCGTACCCTAACCCTAACCCCTACCCTAACCCTAACACGAACCCTAATCCTAACCCGTACCCTAAACCGAGCCCTAAACTTCAAACTAACCCTAACCCTAACCCTAACCCATACCCTACGCCGTACACGAACCCGTGCCCGAACCCGTACCCTAAGCCGTACCCTAACCCTAACCCTAACCCTAACCCTTACCCTAAGCTACCCTTGACTGCTTCTGCCTCCAATAGATTTCCTAAGCACTAGTGTTTTAAAGAACAGGTTAAAAAGAGAATCCTAATGTGATTTCTTGATAATGGGTGTGTTCCTTATCTTCTCCTAGTGTCTAAACTCTTCTCCATGGCTGGACCCCCAAATAATATTCCTTGACGTGCTAAGGGGTATCTAGAGAGTGGGATAGGTTTAATAACTACCCTAACCCTAACGCGTACCCTAACCCTAACCCCTACCCTAAACCTAACACGTACCCTAATCCTAACCCGTACCCTAAACCGAGCCCTAACCCTCAAACTAACCCTAACCCTAACCCTAACCCATATCCTACGCCATACCCAAACCCGTACCCGAACCCGTACCCGAACCCGTACCCTAAGCCGTACCCTAACCCAAACCCTAACCCTAAGCTACCCTTGACTGCTTCTGCCTCCAATAGATTTCCTAAGCACTAGTGTTTTAAGGAACAGGTTAAAAAGAGAATCCTAATGTGATTTCTTGATAATGGGTGTGTTCCTTATCTTCTCCTAGTGTCTAAACTCTTCTCCATGGCTGGTCCCCCAAATAATATTCCTTGACGTGCTAAGGGGCATCTAGGGAGTGGGATAGGTTTAATAACTACCCTAACCCTAACGCGTACCCTAACCCTAACCCCTACCCTAACCCTAACACGAACCCTAATCCTAACCCGTACCCTAAACCGAGCCCTAACCTTCAAACTAACCCTAACACTAACCCAAACCCATACCCTACGCCGTACACAAACCCGTACCCGAACCCGTACCCTAAGCCGTGTCCTAACCCTAGCCCTAACCCTAACCCTAACCCTAAGCTACCCTTGACTGCTTCTGCCTCCAATAGATTTCCTAAGCACTAGTGTTTTAAGGAACAGGTTAAAAAGAGAATCCTAATGTGATTTCTTGATAATGGGTGTGTTCCTTATCTTCTCCTAGTGTCTAAACTCTTCTCCATGGCTGGACCCCCAAATAATATTCCTTGACGTGCTAAGGGGTATCTAGAGAGTGGGATAGGTTTAATAACTACCCTAACCCTAACGCGTACGCTAACCCTAACCCCTACCCTAACCCTAACACGAACCCTAATCCTAACCCGTACCCTAAACCGAGCCCTAACCTTCAAACTAACCCTAACACTAACCCTAACCCATACCCTACGCCGTACGCGAACCCGTACCCGAACCCGTACCCTAAGCCGTATCCTAACCCTAACCCTAACCCTAACCCTAACCCTAAGCTACCCTTGACTGCTTCTGCCTCCAATAGATTTCCTAAGCACTAGTGTTTTAAGGAACAGGTTAAAAAGAGAATCCTAATGTGATTTCTTGATAATGGGTGTGTTCCTTATCTTCTCCTAGTGTCTAAACTCTTCTCCATGGCTGGACCCCCAAATAATATTCCTTGACGTGCTAAGGGGTATCTAGAGAGTGAGATAGGTTTAATAACTACCCTAACCCTAACGCGTACCCTAACCCTAACCCCTACCCTAACCCTAACACTTACCCTAATCCTAACCCGTACCCTAAACGGAGCCCTAACCCTCAAACTAACCCTAACCCTAACCCTAACCCATACCCTACGCCGTACCCGAACCCGTACCCGAACCCGTACCCTAAGCCATACCCTAACCCTAACCCTCACCGTAACCCTAACCCTAAGCTACCCTTGACTGCTTCTGCCTCCAATAGATTTCCTAAGCACTAGTGTATTAAGGAACAGGTTAAAAAGAGAATCCTAATGTGATTTCAGGATAATGGGTGTGTTCCTTATCTTCTCCTAGTGTCTAAACTCTTCTCCATGGCTGGACCCCCAAATAATATTCCTTGACGTGCTAAGGGGTATCTAGAGAGTGGGATAGGTTTAATAACTACCCTAACCCTAACGCGTACCCTAACCCTAACCCCTACCCTAACCCTAACACGAACCCTAATCCTAACCCGTACCCTAAACCGAGCCCTAACCTTCAAACTAACCCTAACCCTAACCCAAACCCATACCCTACGCCGTACACGAACCCGTACCCGAACCCGTACCCGAACCCGTACCCTAAGTCGTACCCTAACCCTAACCCTAACCCTAAGCTACCCTTGACTGCTTCTGCCTCCAATAGATTTCCTAAGCACTAGTGTTTTAAGGAACAGGTTAAAAAGAGAATCCTAATGTGATTTCTTGATAATGGGTGTGTTCCTTATCTTCTCCTAGTGTCTAAACTCTTCTCCATGGCTAGACCCCCAAATAATATTCCTTGACGTGCTAAGGGGTATCTAGAGAGTGGGATAGGTTTAATAACTACCCTAACCCTAACGCGTACCCTAACCCTACCACGAAACCTAATCCTAACCCGTACCCTAAACCGAGCCCTAACCTTCAAACTAACCCTAACCCTAACCCATACCCTACGCCGTACCCGAACACGTACCCGAACCCGTATCCTAAGCCGTACCCTAAAGCTAACCCTAACCCTAACCCTAACCCTAACCCTAAGCTACCCTTGACTGCTTCTGCCTCCAATAGATTTCCTAAGCACTAGTGTTTTAAGGAACAGGTTAAAAAGAGAATCCTAATGTGATTTCTTGATAATGGGTGTGTTCCTTATCTTCTCCTAGTGTCTAAACTATTCTCCATGGCTGGACCCCCAAATAATATTCCTTGACGTGCTAAGGGTTATCTAGAGAGTGGGATAGGTTTAATAACTACCCTAACCCTAACGCGTACCCTAACCCTAACCCCTACCCTAACCCTAAGACGTACCCTAATCCTAACCCGTAACCTAAACCGAGCCCTAACCCTCAAACTAACCCTAACCCTAACCCTAACCCATACCCTACGCCATACCCGAACCCGTACCCGAACCCGTACACTAAGCCGTACCCTAAACCTAACCCTAACCCTAACCCTAACCCTAAACCTAACCCTAACCCTAAGCTACCCTTGACTGCTTCTGCCTCCAATAGATTTCCTAAGCACTAGTGTTTTAAGGAACAGGTTAAAAAGAGAATCCTAATGTGATTTCAGGATAATGGGTGTGTTCCTTATCTTCTCCTACTGTCTAAACTCTTCTCCATGGCTGGACCCCCAAATAATATTCCTTGACGTGCTAAGGGGTATCTAGGGAGTGGGATAGGTTTAATAACTACCCTAACCCTAACGCGTACCCTAACCCTAACCCCTACCCTAACCCTAACACGAACCCTAATCCTAACCCGTACCCTAAACCGAGCCCTAACCTTCAAACTAACCCTAACACTAACCCTAACCCATACCCTACGCCGTACGCGAACCCGTACCCGAACCCGTACCCTAAGCCGTATCCTAACCCTAACCCTAACCCTAACCCTAACCCTAACCCTAAGCTACCCTTGCCTGCTTCTGCCTCCAATAGATTTCCTAAGCACTAGTGTTTTAAGGAACAGGTTAAAAAGAGAATCCTAATGTGATTTCTTGATAATGGGTGTGTTCCTTATCTTCTCCTAGTGTCTAAACTCTTCTCCATGGCTGGACACCCAAATAATATTCCTTGAAGTGCTAAGGGGTATCTAGAGAGTGGGATAGGTTTAATAACTACCCTAACCCTAACGCGTACCCTAACCCTAACCCCTACCCTAACCCTAACACGTACCCTAATCCTAACCCGTACCCTAAACCGAGCCCTAACCCTCAAACTAACCCTAACCCTAACCCTAACCCATATCCTACGCCATACCCAAACCCGTACCCGATCCCGTACCCGAACCCGTACCCTAAGCCGTACCCTAACCCAAACCCTAACCCTAAGCTACCCTTGACTGCTTCTGCCTCCAATAGATTTCCTAAGCACTAGTGTTTTAAGGAACAGGTTAAAAAGAGAATCCTAATGTGATTTATTGATAATGGGTGTGTTCCTTATCTTCTCCTAGTGTCTAAACTCTTCTCCATGGCTGGACCCCCAAATAATATTCCTTGACGTGCTAAGGGGTATCTAGAGAGTGGGATATGTTTAATAACTACCCTAACCCTAACGCGTACCCTAACCCTAACCCATACCCTAACCCTAACACGTACCCTAATCCTAACCCGTAACATAAACCGAGCCCAAACCCTCAAACTAACCCTAACCCTAAACCTAACCCATACCCTACGCCGTACCCGAACCCGTACCCGAACCCGTACCCGAACCCGTACCCTAAGTCGTACCCTAACCCTAACCCTAACCCTAAGCTACCCTTGACTGCTTCTGCCTCCAATAGATTTCCTGAGCACGAGTGTTTTAAGGAACAGGTTAAAAAGAGAATCCTAATGTGATTTCTTGATAATGGGTGTGTTCCTTATCTTCTCCTAGTGTCTAAACTCTTCTCCATGGCTGGACCCCCAAATAATATTCCTTGACGTGCTAAGGGGTATCTAGAGAGTGGGATAGGTTTAATAACTACCCTAACCCTAACGCGTACCCTAACCCTAACCCCTACCCTAACCCTAACACGAACCCTAATCCTAACCCGTACCCTAAACCGAGCCCTAACCTTCAAACTAACCCTAACCCTAACCCATACCCTACGCCGTACCCGAACCCGTACCCGAACCCGTACCCTAAGCCGTACCCTAAAGCTAACCCTAACCCTAACCCTAACCCTAACCCTAAGCTACCCTTGACTGCTTCTGCCTCCAATAGATTTCCTAAGCACTAGTGTTTTAAGGAACAGGTTAAAAAGAGAATCCTAATGTGATTTCAGGATAATGGGTGTGTTCCTTATCTTCTCCTACTGTCTAAACTCTTCTCCATGGCTGGACCCCCAAATAATATTCCTTGACGTGCTAAGGGGTATCTAGGGAGTGGGATAGGTTTAATAACTACCCTAACCCTAACGCGTACCCTAACCCTAACCCCTACCCTAACCCTAACACGAACCCTAATCCTAACCCGTACCCTAAACCGAGCCCTAAACTTCAAACTAACCCTAACCCTAACCCTAACCCATATCCTACGCCGTACACGAACCCGTGCCCGAACCCGTACCCTAAGCCGTACCCTAACCCTAACCCTAACCCTAACCCTTACCCTAAGCTACCCTTGACTGCTTCTGCCTCCAATAGATTTCCTAAGCACTAGTGTTTTAAAGAACAGGTTAAAAAGAGAATCCTAATGTGATTTCTTGATAATGGGTGTGTTCCTTATCTTCTCCTAGTGTCTAAACTCTTCTCCATGGCTGGACCCCCAAATAATATTCCTTGACGTGCTAAGGGGTATCTAGAGAGTGGGATAGGTTTAATAACTACCCTAACCCTAACGCGTACCCTAACCCTAACCCCTACCCTAACCCTAACACGTACCCTAATCCTAACCCGTACCCTAAACCGAGCCCTAACCCTCAAACTAACCCTAACCCTAACCCTAACACATATCCTACGCCATACCCAAACCCGTACCCGAACCCGTACCCGAACCCGTACCCTAAGCCGTACCCTAACCCAAACCCTAACCCTAAGCTACCCTTGACTGCTTCTGCCTCCAATAGATTTCCTAAGCACTAGTGTTTTAAGGAACAGGTTAAAAAGAGAATCCTAATGTGATTTCTTGATAATGGGTGTGTTCCTTATCTTCTCCTAGTGTCTAAACTCTTCTCCATGGCTGGTCCCCCAAATAATATTCCTTGACGTGCTAAGGGGCATCTAGGGAGTGGGATAGGTTTAATAACTACCCTAACCCTAACGCGTACCCTAACCCTAACCCCTACCCTAACCCTAACACGAACCCTAATCCTAACCCGTACCCTAAACCGAGCCCTAACCTTCAAACTAACCCTAACACTAACCCAAACCCATACCCTACGCCGTACACAAACCCGTACCCGAACCCGTACCCTAAGCCGTGTCCTAACCCTAGCCCTAACCCTAACCCTAACCCTAAGCTACCCTTGACTGCTTCTGCCTCCAATAGATTTCCTAGGCACTAGTGTTTTAAGGAACAGGTTAAAAAGAGAATCCTAATGTGATTTCTTGATAATTGGTGTGTTCCTTATCTTCTCCTAGTGTCTAAACTCTTCTCCATGGCTGGACCCCCAAATAATATTCCTTGACGTGCTAAGGGGTATCTAGAGAGTGGGATAGGTTTAATAACTACCCTAACCCTAACGCGTACGCTAACCCTAACCCCTACCCTAACCCTAACACGAACCCTAATCCTAACCCGTACCCTAAACCGAGCCCTAACCTTCAAACTAACCCTAACACTAACCCTAACCCATACCCTACGCCGTACGCGAACCCGTACCCGAACCCGTACCCTAAGCCGTATCCTAACCCTAACCCTAACCCTAACCCTAACCCTAACCCTAAGCTACCCTTGCCTGCTTCTGCCTCCAATAGATTTCCTAAGCACTAGTGTTTTAAGGAACAGGTTAAAAAGAGAATCCTAATGTGATTTCTTGATAATGGGTGTGTTCCTTATCTTCTCCTAGTGTCTAAACTCTTCTCCATGGCTGGACCCCCAAATAATATTCCTTGACGTGCTAAGGGGTATCTAGAGAGTGGGATAGGTTTAATAACTACCCTAACCCTAACGCGTACCCTAACCCTACCACGAACCCTAATCCTAACCCGTACCCTAAACCGAGCCCTAACCTTCAAACTAACCCTAACCCTAACCCATACCCTACGCCGTACCCGAACACGTACCCGAACCCGTATCCTAAGCCGTACCCTAAAGCTAACCCTAACCCTAACCCTAACCCTAACCCTAAGCTACCCTTGACTGCTTCTGCCTCCAATAGATTTCCTAAGCACTAGTGTTTTAAGGAACAGGTTAAAAAGAGAATCCTAATGTGATTTCTTGATAATGGGTGTGTTCCTTATCTTCTCCTAGTGTCTAAACTATTCTCCATGGCTGGACCCCCAAATAATATTCCTTGACGTGCTAAGGGTTATCTAGAGAGTGGGATAGGTTTAATAACTACCCTAACCCTAACGCGTACCCTAACCCTAACCCCTACCCTAACCCTAAGACGTACCCTAAACCTAACCCGTAACCTAAACCGAGCCCTAACCCTCAAACTAACCCTAACCCTAACCCTAACCCATACCCTACGCCATACCCGAACCCGTACCCGAACCCGTACACTAAGCCGTACCCTAAACCTAACCCTAACCCTAACCCTAACCCTAAACCTAACCCTAACCCTAAGCTACCCTTGACTGCTTCTGCCTCCAATAGATTTCCTAAGCACTAGTGTTTTAAGGAACAGGTTAAAAAGAGAATCCTAATGTGATTTCAGGATAATGGGTGTGTTCCTTATCTTCTCCTACTGTCTAAACTCTTCTCCATGGCTGGACCCCCAAATAATATTCCTTGACGTGCTAAGGGGTATCTAGGGAGTGGGATAGGTTTAATAACTACCCTAACCCTAACGCGTACCCTAACCCTAACCCCTACCCTAACCCTAACACGAACCCTAATCCTAACCCGTACCCTAAACCGAGCCCTAACCTTCAAACTAACCCTAACACCAACCCTAACCCATACCCTACGCCGTACGCGAACCCGTACCCGAACCCGTACCCTAAGCCGTATCCTAACCCTAACCCTAACCCTAACCCTAACCCTAACCCTAAGCTACCCTTGCCTGCTTCTGCCTCCAATAGATTTCCTAAGCACTAGTGTTTTAAGGAACAGGTTAAAAAGAGAATCCTAATGTGATTTCTTGATAATGGGTGTGTTCCTTATCTTCTCCTAGTGTCTAAACTCTTCTCCATGGCTGGACACCCAAATAATATTCCTTGACGTGCTAAGGGGTATCTAGAGAGTGGGATAGGTTTAATAACTACCCTAACCCTAACGCGTACCCTAACCCTAACCCCTACCCTAACCCTAACACGTACCCTAATCCTAACCCGTACCCTAAACCGAGCCCTAACCCTCAAACTAACCCTAACCCTAACCCTAACCCATATCCTACGCCATACCCAAACCCGTACCCGATCCCGTACCCGAACCCGTACCCTAAGCCGTACCCTAACCCAAACCCTAACCCTAAGCTACCCTTGACTGCTTCTGCCTCCAATAGATTTCCTAAGCACTAGTGTTTTAAGAAACAGGTTAAAAAGAGAATCCTAATGTGATTTATTGATAATGGGTGTGTTCCTTATCTTCTCCTAGTGTCTAAACTCTTCTCCATGGCTGGACCCCCAAATAATATTCCTTGACGTGCTAAGGGGTATCTAGAGAGTGGGATATGTTTAATAACTACCCTAACCCTAACGCGTACCCTAACCCTAACCCCTACCCTAACCCTAACACGTACCCTAATCCTAACCCGTAACATAAACCGAGCCCAAACCCTCAAACTAACCCTAACCCTAAACCTAACCCATACCCTACGCCGTACCCGAACCCGTACCCGAACCCGTACCCGAACCCGTACCCTAAGTCGTACCCTAACCCTAACCCTAACCCTAAGCTACCCTTGACTGCTTCTGCCTCCAATAGATTTCCTGAGCACTAGTGTTTTAAGGAACAGGTTAAAAAGAGAATCCTAATGTGATTTCTTGATAATGGGTGTGTTCCTTATCTTCTCCTAGTGTCTAAACTCTTCTCCATGGCTGGACCCCCAAATAATATTCCTTGACGTGCTAAGGGGTATCTAGAGAGTGGGATAGGTTTAATAACTACCCTAACCCTAACGCGTACCCTAACCCTAACCCCTACCCTAACCCTAACACGAACCCTAATCCTAACCCGTACCCTAAACCGAGCCCTAACCTTCAAACTAACCCTAACCCTAACCCATACCCTACGCCGTACCCGAACCCGTACCCGAACCCGTACCCTAAGCCGTACCCTAAAGCTAACCCTAACCCTAACCCTAACCCTAACCCTAAGCTACCCTTGACTGCTTCTGCCTCCAATAGATTTCCTAAGCACTAGTGTTTTAAGGAACAGGTTAAAAAGAGAATCCTAATGTGATTTCAGGATAATGGGTGTGTTCCTTATCTTCTCCTACTGTCTAAACTCTTCTCCATGGCTGGACCCCCAAATAATATTCCTTGACGTGCTAAGGGGTATCTAGGGAGTGGGATAGGTTTAATAACTACCCTAACCCTAACGCGTACCCTAACCCTAACCCCTACCCTAACCCTAACACGAACCCTAATCCTAACCCGTACCCTAAACCGAGCCCTAAACTTCAAACTAACCCTAACCCTAACCCTAACCCATACCCTACGCCGTACACGAACCCGTGCCCGAACCCGTACCCTAAGCCGTACCCTAACCCTAACCCTAACCCTAACCCTTACCCTAAGCTACCCTTGACTGCTTCTGCCTCCAATAGATTTCCTAAGCACTAGTGTTTTAAAGAACAGGTTAAAAAGAGAATCCTAATGTGATTTCTTGATAATGGGTGTGTTCCTTATCTTCTCCTAGTGTCTAAACTCTTCTCCATGGCTGGACCCCCAAATAATATTCCTTGACGTGCTAAGGGGTATCTAGAGAGTGGGATAGGTTTAATAACTACCCTAACCCTAACGCGTACCCTAACCCTAACCCCTACCCTAAACCTAACACGTACCCTAATCCTAACCCGTACCCTAAACCGAGCCCTAACCCTCAAACTAACCCTAACCCTAACCCTAACCCATATCCTACGCCATACCCAAACCCGTACCCGAACCCGTACCCGAACCCGTACCCTAAGCCGTACCCTAACCCAAACCCTAACCCTAAGCTACCCTTGACTGCTTCTGCCTCCAATAGATTTCCTAAGCACTAGTGTTTTAAGGAACAGGTTAAAAAGAGAATCCTAATGTGATTTCTTGATAATGGGTGTGTTCCTTATCTTCTCCTAGTGTCTAAACTCTTCTCCATGGCTGGTCCCCCAAATAATATTCCTTGACGTGCTAAGGGGCATCTAGGGAGTGGGATAGGTTTAATAACTACCCTAACCCTAACGCGTACCCTAACCCTAACCCCTACCCTAACCCTAACACGAACCCTAATCCTAACCCGTACCCTAAACCGAGCCCTAACCTTCAAACTAACCCTAACACTAACCCAAACCCATACCCTACGCCGTACACAAACCCGTACCCGAACCCGTACCCTAAGCCGTGTCCTAACCCTAGCCCTAACCCTAACCCTAACCCTAAGCTACCCTTGACTGCTTCTGCCTCCAATAGATTTCCTAAGCACTAGTGTTTTAAGGAACAGGTTAAAAAGAGAATCCTAATGTGATTTCTTGATAATGGGTGTGTTCCTTATCTTATCCTAGTGTCTAAACTCTTCTCCATGGCTGGACCCCCAAATAATATTCCTTGACGTGCTAAGGGGTATCTAGAGAGTGGGATAGGTTTAATAACTACCCTAACCCTAACGCGTACGCTAACCCTAACCCCTACCCTAACCCTAACACGAACCCTAATCCTAACCCGTACCCTAAACCGAGCCCTAACCTTCAAACTAACCCTAACACTAACCCTAACCCATACCCTACGCCGTACGCGAACCCGTACCCGAACCCGTACCCTAAGCCGTATCCTAACCCTAACCCTAACCCTAACCCTAACCCTAACCCTAAGCTACCCTTGCCTCCTTCTGCCTCCAATAGATTTCCTAAGCACTAGTGTTTTAAGGAACAGGTTAAAAAGAGAATCCTAATGTGATTTCTTGATAATGGGTGTGTTCCTTATCTTCTCCTAGTGTCTAAACTCTTCTCCATGGCTGGACACCCAAATAATATTCCTTGACGTGCTAAGGGGTATCTAGAGAGTGGGATAGGTTTAATAACTACCCTAACCCTAACGCGTACCCTAACCCTAACCCCTACCCTAACCCTAACACGTACCCTAATCCTAACCCGTACCCTAAACCGAGCCCTAACCCTCAAACTAACCCTAACCCTAACCCTAACCCATATCCTACGCCATACCCAAACCCGTACCCGAACCCGTACCCGAACCCGTACCCTAAGCCGTACCCTAACCCAAACCCTAACCCTAAGCTACCCTTGACTGCTTCTGCCTCCAATAGATTTCCTAAGCACTAGTGTTTTAAGGAACAGGTTAAAAAGAGAATCCTAATGTGATTTATTGATAATGGGTGTGTTCCTTATCTTCTCCTAGTGTCTAAACTCTTCTCCATGGCTGGACCCCCAAATAATATTCCTTGACGTGCTAAGGGGTATCTAGAGAGTGGGATATGTTTAATAACTACCCTAACCCTAACGCGTACCCTAACCCTAACCCCTACCCTAACCCTAACACGTACCCTAATCCTAACCCGTAACATAAACCGAGCCCAAACCCTCAAACTAACCCTAACCCTAAACCTAACCCATACCCTACGCCGTACCCGAACCCGTACCCGAACCCGTACCCGAACCCGTACCCTAAGTCGTACCCTAACCCTAACCCTAACCCTAAGCTACCCTTGACTGCTTCTGCCTCCAATAGATTTCCTGAGCACTAGTGTTTTAAGGAACAGGTTAAAAAGAGAATCCTAATGTGATTTCTTGATAATGGGTGTGTTCCTTATCTTCTCCTAGTGTCTAAACTCTTCTCCATGGCTGGACCCCCAAATAATATTCCTTGACGTGCTAAGGGGTATCTAGAGAGTGGGATAGGTTTAATAACTACCCTAACCCTAACGCGTACCCTAACCCTAACCCCTACCCTAACCCTAACACGAACCCTAATCCTAACCCGTACCCTAAACCGAGCCCTAACCTTCAAACTAACCCTAACCCTAACCCATACCCTACGCCGTACCCGAACCCGTACCCGAACCCGTACCCTAAGCCGTACCCTAAAGCTAACCCTAACCCTAACCCTAACCCTAACCCTAAGCTACCCTTGACTGCTTCTGCCTCCAATAGATTTCCTAAGCACTAGTGTTTTAAGGAACAGGTTAAAAAGAGAATCCTAATGTGATTTCAGGATAATGGGTGTGTTCCTTATCTTCTCCTACTGTCTAAACTCTTCTCCATGGCTGGACCCCCAAATAATATTCCTTGACGTGCTAAGGGGTATCTAGGGAGTGGGATAGGTTTAATAACTACCCTAACCCTAACGCGTACCCTAACCCTAACCCCTACCCTAACCCTAACACGAACCCTAATCCTAACCCGTACCCTAAACCGAGCCCTAAACTTCAAACTAACCCTAACCCTAACCCTAACCCATACCCTACGCCGTACACGAACCCGTGCCCGAACCCGTACCCTAAGCCGTACCCTAACCCTAACCCTAACCCTAACCCTTACCCTAAGCTACCCTTGACTGCTTCTGCCTCCAATAGATTTCCTAAGCACTAGTGTTTTAAAGAACAGGTTAAAAAGAGAATCCTAATGTGATTTCTTGATAATGGGTGTGTTCCTTATCTTCTCCTAGTGTCTAAACTCTTCTCCATGGCTGGACCCCCAAATAATATTCCTTGACGCGCTAAGGGGTATCTAGAGAGTGGGATAGGTTTAATAACTACCCTAACCCTAACGCGTACCCTAACCCTAACCCCTACCCTAAACCTAACACGTACCCTAATCCTAACCCGTACCCTAAACCGAGCCCTAACCCTCAAACTAACCCTAACCCTAACCCTAACCCATATCCTACGCCATACCCAAACCCGTACCCGAACCCGTACCCGAACCCGTACCCTAAGCCGTACCCTAACCCAAAGCCTAACCCTAAGCTACCCTTGACTGCTTCTGCCTCCAATAGATTTCCTAAGCACTAGTGTTTTAAGGAACAGGTTAAAAAGAGAATCCTAATGTGATTTCTTGATAATGGGTGTGTTCCTTATCTTCTCCTAGTGTCTAAACTCTTCTCCATGGCTGGTCCCCCAAATAATATTCCTTGACGTGCTAAGGGGCATCTAGGGAGTGGGATAGGTTTAATAACTACCCTAACCCTAACGCGTACCCTAACCCTAACCCCTACCCTAACCCTAACACGAACCCTAATCCTAACCCGTACCCTAAACCGAGCCCTAACCTTCAAACTAACCCTAACACTAACCCAAACCCATACCCTACGCCGTACACAAACCCGTACCCGAACCCGTACCCTAAGCCGTGTCCTAACCCTAGCCCTAACCCTAACCCTAACCCTAAGCTACCCTTGACTGCTTCTGCCTCCAATAGATTTCCTAAGCACTAGTGTTTTAAGGAACAGGTTAAAAAGAGAATCCTAATGTGATTTCTTGATAATGGGTGTGTTCCTTATCTTCTCCTAGTGTCTAAACTCTTCTCCATGGCTGGACCCCCAAATAATATTCCTTGACGTGCTAAGGGGTATCTAGAGAGTGGGATAGGTTTAATAACTACCCTAACCCTAACGCGTACGCTAACCCTAACCCCTACCCTAACCCTAACACGAACCCTAATCCTAACCCGTACCCTAAACCGAGCCCTAACCTTCAAACTAACCCTAACACTAACCCTAACCCATACCCTACGCCGTACGCGAACCCGTACCCGAACCCGTACCCTAAGCCGTATCCTAACCCTAACCCTAACCCTAACCCTAACCCTAAGCTACCCTTGACTGCTTCTGCCTCCAATAGATTTCCTAAGCACTAGTGTTTTAAGGAACAGGTTAAAAAGAGAATCCTAATGTGATTTCTTGATAATGGGTGTGTTCCTTATCTTCTCCTAGTGTCTAAACTCTTCTCCATGGCTGGACCCCCAAATAATATTCCTTGACGTGCTAAGGGGTATCTAGAGAGTGAGATAGGTTTAATAACTACCCTAACCCTAACGCGTACCCTAACCCTAACCCCTACCCTAACCCTAACACTTACCCTAATCCTAACCCGTACCCTAAACGGAGCCCTAACCCTCAAACTAACCCTAACCCTAACCCTAACCCATACCCTACGCCGTACCCGAACCCGTACCCGAACCCGTACCCTAAGCCATACCCTAACCCTAACCCTCACCGTAACCCTAACCCTAAGCTACCCTTGACTGCTTCTGCCTCCAATAGATTTCCTAAGCACTAGTGTATTAAGGAACAGGTTAAAAAGAGAATCCTAATGTGATTTCAGGATAATGGGTGTGTTCCTTATCTTCTCCTAGTGTCTAAACTCTTCTCCATGGCTGGACCCCCAAATAATATTCCTTGACGTGCTAAGGGGTATCTAGAGAGTGGGATAGGTTTAATAACTACCCTAACCCTAACGCGTACCCTAACCCTAACCCCTACCCTAACCCTAACACGAACCCTAATCCTAACCCGTACCCTAAACCGAGCCCTAACCTTCAAACTAACCCTAACCCTAACCCAAACCCATACCCTACGCCGTACACGAACCCGTACCCGAACCCGTACCCGAACCCGTACCCTAAGTCGTACCCTAACCCTAACCCTAACCCTAAGCTACCCTTGACTGCTTCTGCCTCCAATAGATTTCCTAAGCACTAGTGTTTTAAGGAACAGGTTTAAAAAGAGAATCCTAATGTGATTTCTTGATAATGGGTGTGTTCCTTATCTTCTCCTAGTGTCTAAACTCTTCTCCATGGCTGGACCCCCAAATAATATTCCTTGACGTGCTAAGGGGTATCTAGAGAGTGGGATAGGTTTAATAACTACCCTAACCCTAACGCGTACCCTAACACTACCACGAAACCTAATCCTAACCCGTACCCTAAACCGAGCCCTAACCTTCAAACTAACCCTAACCCTAACCCATACCCTACGCCGTACCCGAACACGTACCCGAACCCGTATCCTAAGCCGTACCCTAAAGCTAACCCTAACCCTAACCCTAACCCTAACCCTAAGCTACCCTTGACTGCTTCTGCCTCCAATAGATTTCCTAAGCACTAGTGTTTTAAGGAACAGGTTAAAAAGAGAATCCTAATGTGATTTCTTGATAATGGGTGTGTTCCTTATCTTCTCCTAGTGTCTAAACTATTCTCCATGGCTGGACCCCCAAATAATATTCCTTGACGTGCTAAGGGTTATCTAGAGAGTGGGATAGGTTTAATAACTACCCTAACCCTAACGCGTACCCTAACCCTAACCCCTACCCTAACCCTAAGACGTACCCTAATCCTAACCCGTAACCTAAACCGAGCCCTAACCCTCAAACTAACCCTAACCCTAACCCTAACCCATACCCTACGCCATACCCGAACCCGTACCCGAACCCGTACACTAAGCCGTACCCTAAACCTAACCCTAACCCTAACCCTAACCCTAAACCTAACCCTAACCCTAAGCTACCCTTGACTGCTTCTGCCTCCAATAGATTTCCTAAGCACTAGTGTTTTAAGGAACAGGTTAAAAAGAGAATCCTAATGTGATTTCAGGATAATGGGTGTGTTCCTTATCTTCTCCTACTGTCTAAACTCTTCTCCATGGCTGGACCCCCAAATAATATTCCTTGACGTGCTAAGGGGTATCTAGGGAGTGGGATAGGTTTAATAACTACCCTAACCCTAACGCGTACCCTAACCCTAACCCCTACCCTAACCCTAACACGAACCCTAATCCTAACCCGTACCCTAAACCGAGCCCTAACCTTCAAACTAACCCTAACACTAACCCTAACCCATACCCTACGCCGTACGCGAACCCGTACCCGAACCCGTACCCTAAGCCGTATCCTAACCCTAACCCTAACCCTAACCCTAACCCTAACCCTAAGCTACCCTTGCCTGCTTCTGCCTCCAATAGATTTCCTAAGCACTAGTGTTTTAAGGAACAGGTTAAAAAGAGAATCCTAATGTGATTTCTTGATAATGGGTGTGTTCCTTATCTTCTCCTAGTGTCTAAACTCTTCTCCATGGCTGGACACCCAAATAATATTCCTTGACGTGCTAAGGGGTATCTAGAGAGTGGGATAGGTTTAATAACTACCCTAACCCTAACGCGTACCCTAACCCTAACCCCTACCCTAACCCTAACACGTACCCTAATCCTAACCCGTACCCTAAACCGAGCCCTAACCCTCAAACTAACCCTAACCCTAACCCTAACCCATATCCTACGCCATACCCAAACCCGTACCCGATCCCGTACCCGAACCCGTACCCTAAGCCGTACCCTAACCCAAACCCTAACCCTAAGCTACCCTTGACTGCTTCTGCCTCCAATAGATTTCCTAAGCACTAGTGTTTTAAGGAACAGGTTAAAAAGAGAATCCTAATGTGATTTATTGATAATGGGTGTGTTCCTTATCTTCTCCTAGTGTCTAAACTCTTCTCCATGGCTGGACCCCCAAATAATATTCCTTGACGTGCTAAGGGGTATCTAGAGAGTGGGATATGTTTAATAACTACCCTAACCCTAACGCGTACCCTAACCCTAACCCCTACCCTAACCCTAACACGTACCCTAATCCTAACCCGTAACATAAACCGAGCCCAAACCCTCAAACTAACCCTAACCCTAAACCTAACCCATACCCTACGCCGTACCCGAACCCGTACCCGAACCCGTACCCGAACCCGTACCCTAAGTCGTACCCTAACCCTAACCCTAACCCTAAGCTACCCTTGACTGCTTCTGCCTCCAATAGATTTCCTGAGCACTAGTGTTTTAAGGAACAGGTTAAAAAGAGAATCCTAATGTGATTTCTTGATAATGGGTGTGTTCCTTATCTTCTCCTAGTGTCTAAACTCTTCTCCATGGCTGGACCCCCAAATAATATTCCTTGACGTGCTAAGGGGTATCTAGAGAGTGGGATAGGTTTAATAACTACCCTAACCCTAACGCGTACCCTAACCCTAACCCCTACCCTAACCCTAACACGAACCCTAATCCTAACCCGTACCCTAAACCGAGCCCTAACCTTCAAACTAACCCTAACCCTAACCCATACCCTACGCCGTACCCGAACCCGTACCCGAACCCGTACCCTAAGCCGTACCCTAAAGCTAACCCTAACCCTAACCCTAACCCTAACCCTAAGCTACCCTTGACTGCTTCTGCCTCCAATAGATTTCCTAAGCACTAGTGTTTTAAGGAACAGGTTAAAAAGAGAATCCTAATGTGATTTCAGGATAATGGGTGTGTTCCTTATCTTCTCCTACTGTCTAAACTCTTCTCCATGGCTGGACCCCCAAATAATATTCCTTGACGTGCTAAGGGGTATCTAGGGAGTGGGATAGGTTTAATAACTACCCTAACCCTAACGCGTACCCTAACCCTAACCCCTACCCTAACCCTAACACGAACCCTAATCCTAACCCGTACCCTAAACCGAGCCCTAAACTTCAAACTAACCCTAACCCTAACCCTAACCCATATCCTACGCCGTACACGAACCCGTGCCCGAACCCGTACCCTAAGCCGTACCCTAACCCTAACCCTAACCCTAACCCTTACCCTAAGCTACCCTTGACTGCTTCTGCCTCCAATAGATTTCCTAAGCACTAGTGTTTTAAAGAACAGGTTAAAAAGAGAATCCTAATGTGATTTCTTGATAATGGGTGTGTTCCTTATCTTCTCCTAGTGTCTAAACTCTTCTCCATGGCTGGACCCCCAAATAATATTCCTTGACGTGCTAAGGGGTATCTAGAGAGTGGGATAGGTTTAATAACTACCCTAACCCTAACGCGTACCCTAACCCTAACCCCTACCCTAACCCTAACACGTACCCTAATCCTAACCCGTACCCTAAACCGAGCCCTAACCCTCAAACTAACCCTAACCCTAACCCTAACACATATCCTACGCCATACCCAAACCCGTACCCGAACCCGTACCCGAACCCGTACCCTAAGCCGTACCCTAACCCAAACCCTAACCCTAAGCTACCCTTGACTGCTTCTGCCTCCAATAGATTTCCTAAGCACTAGTGTTTTAAGGAACAGGTTAAAAAGAGAATCCTAATGTGATTTCTTGATAATGGGTGTGTTCCTTATCTTCTCCTAGTGTCTAAACTCTTCTCCATGGCTGGTCCCCCAAATAATATTCCTTGACGTGCTAAGGGGCATCTAGGGAGTGGGATAGGTTTAATAACTACCCTAACCCTAACGCGTACCCTAACCCTAACCCCTACCCTAACCCTAACACGAACCCTAATCCTAACCCGTACCCTAAACCGAGCCCTAACCTTCAAACTAACCCTAACACTAACCCAAACCCATACCCTACGCCGTACACAAACCCGTACCCGAACCCGTACCCTAAGCCGTGTCCTAACCCTAGCCCTAACCCTAACCCTAACCCTAAGCTACCCTTGACTGCTTCTGCCTCCAATAGATTTCCTAGGCACTAGTGTTTTAAGGAACAGGTTAAAAAGAGAAACCTAATGTGATTTCTTGATAATTGGTGTGTTCCTTATCTTCTCCTAGTGTCTAAACTCTTCTCCATGGCTGGACCCCCAAATAATATTCCTTGACGTGCTAAGGGGTATCTAGAGAGTGGGATAGGTTTAATAACTACCCTAACCCTAACGCGTACGCTAACCCTAACCCCTACCCTAACCCTAACACGAACCCTAATCCTAACCCGTACCCTAAACCGAGCCCTAACCTTCAAACTAACCCTAACACTAACCCTAACCCATACCCTACGCCGTACGCGAACCCGTACCCGAACCCGTACCCTAAGCCGTATCCTAACCCTAACCCTAACCCTAACCCTAACCCTAACCCTAAGCTACCCTTGCCTGCTTCTGCCTCCAATAGATTTCCTAAGCACTAGTGTTTTAAGGAACAGGTTAAAAAGAGAATCCTAATGTGATTTCTTGATAATGGGTGTGTTCCTTATCTTCTCCTAGTGTCTAAACTCTTCTCCATGGCTGGACCCCCAAATAATATTCCTTGACGTGCTAAGGGGTATCTAGAGAGTGGGATAGGTTTAATAACTACCCTAACCCTAACGCGTACCCTAACCCTACCACGAACCCTAATCCTAACCCGTACCCTAAACCGAGCCCTAACCTTCAAACTAACCCTAACCCTAACCCATACCCTACGCCGTACCCGAACACGTACCCGAACCCGTATCCTAAGCCGTACCCTAAAGCTAACCCTAACCCTAACCCTAACCCTAACCCTAAGCTACCCTTGACTGCTTCTGCCTCCAATAGATTTCCTAAGCACTAGTGTTTTAAGGAACAGGTTAAAAAGAGAATCCTAATGTGATTTCTTGATAATGGGTGTGTTCCTTATCTTCTCCTAGTGTCTAAACTATTCTCCATGGCTGGACCCCCAAATAATATTCCTTGACGTGCTAAGGGTTATCTAGAGAGTGGGATAGGTTTAATAACTACCCTAACCCTAACGCGTACCCTAACCCTAACCCCTACCCTAACCCTAAGACGTACCCTAATCCTAACCCGTAACCTAAACCGAGCCCTAACCCTCAAACTAACCCTAACCCTAACCCTAACCCATACCCTACGCCATACCCGAACCCGTACCCGAACCCGTACACTAAGCCGTACCCTAAACCTAACCCTAACCCTAACCCTAACCCTAAACCTAACCCTAACCCTAAGCTACCCTTGACTGCTTCTGCCTCCAATAGATTTCCTAAGCACTAGTGTTTTAAGGAACAGGTTAAAAAGAGAATCCTAATGTGATTTCAGGATAATGGGTGTGTTCCTTATCTTCTCCTACTGTCTAAACTCTTCTCCATGGCTGGACCCCCAAATAATATTCCTTGACGTGCTAAGGGGTATCTAGGGAGTGGGATAGGTTTAATAACTACCCTAACCCTAACGCGTACCCTAACCCTAACCCCTACCCTAACCCTAACACGAACCCTAATCCTAACCCGTACCCTAAACCGAGCCCTAACCTTCAAACTAACCCTAACACTAACCCTAACCCATACCCTACGCCGTACGCGAACCCGTACCCGAACCCGTACCCTAAGCCGTATCCTAACCCTAACCCTAACCCTAACCCTAACCCTAACCCTAAGCTACCCTTGCCTGCTTCTGCCTCCAATAGATTTCCTAAGCACTAGTGTTTTAAGGAACAGGTTAAAAAGAGAATCCTAATGTGATTTCTTGATAATGGGTGTGTTCCTTATCTTCTCCTAGTGTCTAAACTCTTCTCCATGGCTGGACACCCAAATAATATTCCTTGACGTGCTAAGGGGTATCTAGAGAGTGGGATAGGTTTAATAACTACCCTAACCCTAATGCGTACCCTAACCCTAACCCCTACCCTAACCCTAACACGTACCCTAATCCTAACCCGTACCCTAAACCGAGCCCTAACCCTCAAACTAACCCTAACCCTAACCCTAACCCATATCCTACGCCATACCCAAACCCGTACCCGATCCCGTACCCGAACCCGTACCCTAAGCCGTACCCTAACCCAAACCCTAACCCTAAGCTACCCTTGACTGCTTCTGCCTCCAATAGATTTCCTAAGCACTAGTGTTTTAAGGAACAGGTTAAAAAGAGAATCCTAATGTGATTTATTGATAATGGGTGTGTTCCTTATCTTCTCCTAGTGTCTAAACTCTTCTCCATGGCTGGACCCCCAAATAATATTCCTTGACGTGCTAAGGGGTATCTAGAGAGTGGGATATGTTTAATAACTACCCTAACCCTAACGCGTACCCTAACCCTAACCCCTACCCTAACCCTAACACGTACCCTAATCCTAACCCGTAACATAAACCGAGCCCAAACCCTCAAACTAACCCTAACCCTAAACCTAACCCATACCCTACGCCGTACCCGAACCCGTACCCGAACCCGTACCCGAACCCGTACCCTAAGTCGTACCCTAACCCTAACCCTAACCCTAAGCTACCCTTGACTGCTTCTGCCTCCAATAGATTTCCTGAGCACTAGTGTTTTAAGGAACAGGTTAAAAAGAGAATCCTAATGTGATTTCTTGATAATGGGTGTGTTCCTTATCTTCTCCTAGTGTCTAAACTCTTCTCCATGGCTGGACCCCCAAATAATATTCCTTGACGTGCTAAGGGGTATCTAGAGAGTGGGATAGGTTTAATAACTACCCTAACCCTAACGCGTACCCTAACCCTAACCCCTACCCTAACCCTAACACGAACCCTAATCCTAACCCGTACCCTAAACCGAGCCCTAACCTTCAAACTAACCCTAACCCTAACCCATACCCTACGCCGTACCCGAACCCGTACCCGAACCCGTACCCTAAGCCGTACCCTAAAGCTAACCCTAACCCTAACCCTAACCCTAACCCTAAGCTACCCTTGACTGCTTCTGCCTCCAATAGATTTCCTAAGCACTAGTGTTTTAAGGAACAGGTTAAAAAGAGAATCCTAATGTGATTTCAGGATAATGGGTGTGTTCCTTATCTTCTCCTACTGTCTAAACTCTTCTCCATGGCTGGACCCCCAAATAATATTCCTTGACGTGCTAAGGGGTATCTAGGGAGTGGGATAGGTTTAATAACTACCCTAACCCTAACGCGTACCCTAACCCTAACCCCTACCCTAACCCTAACACGAACCCTAATCCTAACCCGTACCCTAAACCGAGCCCTAAACTTCAAACTAACCCTAACCCTAACCCTAACCCATACCCTACGCCGTACACGAACCCGTGCCCGAACCCGTACCCTAAGCCGTACCCTAACCCTAACCCTAACCCTAACCCTTACCCTAAGCTACCCTTGACTGCTTCTGCCTCCAATAGATTTCCTAAGCACTAGTGTTTTAAAGAACAGGTTAAAAAGAGAATCCTAATGTGATTTCTTGATAATGGGTGTGTTCCTTATCTTCTCCTAGTGTCTAAACTCTTCTCCATGGCTGGACCCCCAAATAATATTCCTTGACGTGCTAAGGGGTATCTAGAGAGTGGGATAGGTTTAATAACTACCCTAACCCTAACGCGTACCCTAACCCTAACCCCTACCCTAAACCTAACACGTACCCTAATCCTAACCCGTACCCTAAACCGAGCCCTAACCCTCAAACTAACCCTAACCCTAACCCTAACCCATATCCTACGCCATACCCAAACCCGTACCCGAACCCGTACCCGAACCCGTACCCTAAGCCGTACCCTAACCCAAACCCTAACCCTAAGCTACCCTTGACTGCTTCTGCCTCCAATAGATTTCCTAAGCACTAGTGTTTTAAGGAACAGGTTAAAAAGAGAATCCTAATGTGATTTCTTGATAATGGGTGTGTTCCTTATCTTCTCCTAGTGTCTAAACTCTTCTCCATGGCTGGTCCCCCAAATAATATTCCTTGACGTGCTAAGGGGCATCTAGGGAGTGGGATAGGTTTAATAACTACCCTAACCCTAACGCGTACCCTAACCCTAACCCCTACCCTAACCCTAACACGAACCCTAATCCTAACCCGTACCCTAAACCGAGCCCTAACCTTCAAACTAACCCTAACACTAACCCAAACCCATACCCTACGCCGTACACAAACCCGTACCCGAACCCGTACCCTAAGCCGTGTCCTAACCCTAGCCCTAACCCTAACCCTAACCCTAAGCTACCCTTGACTGCTTCTGCCTCCAATAGATTTCCTAAGCACTAGTGTTTTAAGGAACAGGTTAAAAAGAGAATCCTAATGTGATTTCTTGATAATGGGTGTGTTCCTTATCTTATCCTAGTGTCTAAACTCTTCTCCATGGCTGGACCCCCAAATAATATTCCTTGACGTGCTAAGGGGTATCTAGAGAGTGGGATAGGTTTAATAACTACCCTAACCCTAACGCGTACGCTAACCCTAACCCCTACCCTAACCCTAACACGAACCCTAATCCTAACCCGTACCCTAAACCGAGCCCTAACCTTCAAACTAACCCTAACACTAACCCTAACCCATACCCTACGCCGTACGCGAACCCGTACCCGAACCCGTACCCTAAGCCGTATCCTAACCCTAACCCTAACCCTAACCCTAACCCTAACCCTAAGCTACCCTTGCCTCCTTCTGCCTCCAATAGATTTCCTAAGCACTAGTGTTTTAAGGAACAGGTTAAAAAGAGAATCCTAATGTGATTTCTTGATAATGGGTGTGTTCCTTATCTTCTCCTAGTGTCTAAACTCTTCTCCATGGCTGGACACCCAAATAATATTCCTTGACGTGCTAAGGGGTATCTAGAGAGTGGGATAGGTTTAATAACTACCCTAACCCTAACGCGTACCCTAACCCTAACCCCTACCCTAACCCTAACACGTACCCTAATCCTAACCCGTACCCTAAACCGAGCCCTAACCCTCAAACTAACCCTAACCCTAACCCTAACCCATATCCTACGCCATACCCAAACCCGTACCCGAACCCGTACCCGAACCCGTACCCTAAGCCGTACCCTAACCCAAACCCTAACCCTAAGCTACCCTTGACTGCTTCTGCCTCCAATAGATTTCCTAAGCACTAGTGTTTTAAGGAACAGGTTAAAAAGAGAATCCTAATGTGATTTATTGATAATGGGTGTGTTCCTTATCTTCTCCTAGTGTCTAAACTCTTCTCCATGGCTGGACCCCCAAATAATATTCCTTGACGTGCTAAGGGGTATCTAGAGAGTGGGATATGTTTAATAACTACCCTAACCCTAACGCGTACCCCAACCCTAACCCCTACCCTAACCCTAACACGTACCCTAATCCTAACCCGTAACATAAACCGAGCCCTAACCCTCAAACTAACCCTAACCCTAAACCTAACCCATACCCTACGCCGTACCCGAACCCGTACCCGAACCCGTACCCGAACCCGTACCCTAAGTCGTACCCTAACCCTAACCCTAACCCTAAGCTACCCTTGACTGCTTCTGCCTCCAATAGATTTCCTGAGCACTAGTGTTTTAAGGAACAGGTTAAAAAGAGAATCCTAATGTGATTTCTTGATAATGGGTGTGTTCCTTATCTTCTCCTAGTGTCTAAACTCTTCTCCATGGCTGTACCCCCAAATAATATTCCTTGACGTGCTAAGGGGTATCTAGAGAGTGGGATAGGTTTAATAACTACCCTAACCCTAACGCGTACCCTAACCCTAACCCCTACCCTAACCCTAACACGAACCCTAATCCTAACCCGTACCCTAAACCGAGCCCTAACCTTCAAACTAACCCTAACACTAACCCAAACCCATACCCTACGCCGTACACAAACCCGTACCCGAACCCGTACCCTAAGCCGTGTCCTAACCCTAGCCCTAACCCTAACCCTAACCCTAAGCTACCCTTGACTGCTTCTGCCTCCAATAGATTTCCTAAGCACTAGTGTTTTAAGGAACAGGTTAAAAAGAGAATCCTAATGTGATTTCTTGATAATGGGTGTGTTCCTTATCTTCTCCTAGTGTCTAAACTCTTCTCCATGGCTGGACCCCCAAATAATATTCCTTGACGTGCTAAGGGGTATCTAGAGAGTGGGATAGGTTTAATAACTACCCTAACCCTAACGCGTACGCTAACCCTAACCCCTACCCTAACC
Organism: Eschrichtius robustus; assembly: GCF_028021215.1. Taxonomy (NCBI): domain Eukaryota; kingdom Metazoa; phylum Chordata; class Mammalia; order Artiodactyla; family Eschrichtiidae; genus Eschrichtius; species Eschrichtius robustus. Next base: position 294,908 of record NW_027175382.1, on the reverse strand, counting down.
CTAACACGAACCCTAATCCTAACCCGTACCCTAAACCGAGCCCTAACCTTCAAACTAACCCTAACACTAACCCTAACCCATACCCTACGCCGTACGCGAACCCGTACCCGAACCCGTACCCTAAGCCGTATCCTAACCCTAACCCTAACCCTAACCCTAACCCTAAGCTACCCTTGACTGCTTCTGCCTCCAATAGATTTCCTAAGCACTAGTGTTTTAAGGAACAGGTTAAAAAGAGAATCCTAATGTGATTTCTTGATAATGGGTGTGTTCCTTATCTTCTCCTAGTGTCTAAACTCTTCTCCATGGCTGGACCCCCAAATAATATTCCTTGACGTGCTAAGGGGTATCTAGAGAGTGAGATAGGTTTAATAACTACCCTAACCCTAACGCGTACCCTAACCCTAACCCCTACCCTAACCCTAACACTTACCCTAATCCTAACCCGTACCCTAAACGGAGCCCTAACCCTCAAACTAACCCTAACCCTAACCCTAACCCATACCCTACGCCGTACCCGAACCCGTACCCGAACCCGTACCCTAAGCCATACCCTAACCCTAACCCTCACCGTAACCCTAACCCTAAGCTACCCTTGACTGCTTCTGCCTCCAATAGATTTCCTAAGCACTAGTGTATTAAGGAACAGGTTAAAAAGAGAATCCTAATGTGATTTCAGGATAATGGGTGTGTTCCTTATCTTCTCCTAGTGTCTAAACTCTTCTCCATGGCTGGACCCCCAAATAATATTCCTTGACGTGCTAAGGGGTATCTAGAGAGTGGGATAGGTTTAATAACTACCCTAACCCTAACGCGTACCCTAACCCTAATCCCTACCCTAACCCTAACACGAACCCTAATCCTAACCCGTACCCTAAACCGAGCCCTAACCTTCAAACTAACCCTAACCCTAACCCAAACCCATACCCTACGCCGTACACGAACCCGTACCCGAACCCGTACCCGAACCCGTACCCTAAGTCGTACCCTAACCCTAACCCTAACCCTAAGCTACCCTTGACTGCTTCTGCCTCCAATAGATTTCCTAAGCACTAGTGTTTTAAGGAACAGGTTAAAAAGAGAATCCTAATGTGATTTCTTGATAATGGGTGTGTTCCTTATCTTCTCCTAGTGTCTAAACTCTTCTCCATGGCTGGACCCCCAAATAATATTCCTTGACGTGCTAAGGGTTATCTAGAGAGTGGGATAGGTTTAATAACTACCCTAACCCTAACGCGTACCCTAACCCTAACCCCTACCCTAACCCTAAGACGTACCCTAATCCTAACCCGTAACCTAAACCGAGCCCTAACCCTCAAACTAACCCTAACCCTAACCCTAACCCATACCCTACGCCATACCCGAACCCGTACCCGAACCCGTACACTAAGCCGTACCCTAAACCTAACCCTAACCCTAACCCTAACCCTAAACCTAACCCTAACCCTAAGCTACCCTTGACTGCTTCTGCCTCCAATAGATTTCCTAAGCACTAGTGTTTTAAGGAACAGGTTAAAAAGAGAATCCTAATGTGATTTCAGGATAATGGGTGTGTTCCTTATCTTCTCCTACTGTCTAAACTCTTCTCCATGGCTGGACCCCCAAATAATATTCCTTGACGTGCTAAGGGGTATCTAGGGAGTGGGATAGGTTTAATAACTACCCTAACCCTAACGCGTACCCTAACCCTAACCCCTACCCTAACCCTAACACGAACCCTAATCCTAACCCGTACCCTAAACCGAGCCCTAACCTTCAAACTAACCCTAACACTAACCCTAACCCATACCCTACGCCGTACGCGAACCCGTACCCGAACCCGTACCCTAAGCCGTATCCTAACCCTAACCCTAACCCTAACCCTAACCCTAACCCTAAGCTACCCTTGCCTGCTTCTGCCTCCAATAGATTTCCTAAGCACTAGTGTTTTAAGGAACAGGTTAAAAAGAGAATCCTAATGTGATTTCTTGATAATGGGTGTGTTCCTTATCTTCTCCTAGTGTCTAAACTCTCCTCCATGGCTGGACACCCAAATAATATTCCTTGACGTGCTAAGGGGTATCTAGAGAGTGGGATAGGTTTAATAACTACCCTAACCCTAACGCGTACCCTAACCCTAACCCCTACCCTAACCCTAACACGTACCCTAATCCTAACCCGTACCCTAAACCGAGCCCTAACCCTCAAACTAACCCTAACCCTAACCCTAACCCATATCCTACGCCATACCCAAACCCGTACCCGATCCCGTACCCGAACCCGTACCCTAAGCCGTACCCTAACCCAAACCCTAACCCTAAGCTACCCTTGACTGCTTCTGCCTCCAATAGATTTCCTAAGCACTAGTGTTTTAAGGAACAGGTTAAAAAGAGAATCCTAATGTGATTTATTGATAATGGGTGTGTTCCTTATCTTCTCCTAGTGTCTAAACTCTTCTCCATGGCTGGACCCCCAAATAATATTCCTTGACGTGCTAAGGGGTATCTAGAGAGTGGGATATGTTTAATAACTACCCTAACCCTAACGCGTACCCTAACCCTAACCCCTACCCTAACCCTAACACGTACCCTAATCCTAACCCGTAACATAAACCGAGCCCAAACCCTCAAACTAACCCTAACCCTAAACCTAACCCATACCCTACGCCGTACCCGAACCCGTACCCGAACCCGTACCCGAACCCGTACCCTAAGTCGTACCCTAACCCTAACCCTAACCCTAAGCTACCCTTGACTGCTTCTGCCTCCAATAGATTTCCTGAGCACTAGTGTTTTAAGGAACAGGTTAAAAAGAGAATCCTAATGTGATTTCTTGATAATGGGTGTGTTCCTTATCTTCTCCTAGTGTCTAAACTCTTCTCCATGGCTGGACCCCCAAATAATATTCCTTGACGTGCTAAGGGGTATCTAGAGAGTGGGATAGGTTTAATAACTACCCTAACCCTAACGCGTACCCTAACCCTAACCCCTACCCTAACCCTAACACGAACCCTAATCCTAACCCGTACCCTAAACCGAGCCCTAACCTTCAAACTAACCCTAACCCTAACCCATACCCTACGCCGTACCCGAACCCGTACCCGAACCCGTACCCTAAGCCGTACCCTAAAGCTAACCCTAACCCTAACCCTAACCCTAACCCTAAGCTACCCTTGACTGCTTCTGCCTCCAATAGATTTCCTAGGCACTAGTGTTTTAAGGAACAGGTTAAAAAGAGAAACCTAATGTGATTTCTTGATAATTGGTGTGTTCCTTATCTTCTCCTAGTGTCTAAACTCTTCTCCATGGCTGGACCCCCAAATAATATTCCTTGACGTGCTAAGGGGTATCTAGAGAGTGGGATAGGTTTAATAACTACCCTAACCCTAACGCGTACGCTAACCCTAACCCCTACCCTAACCCTAACACGAACCCTAATCCTAACCCGTACCCTAAACCGAGCCCTAACCTTCAAACTAACCCTAACACTAACCCTAACCCATACCCTACGCCGTACGCGAACCCGTACCCGAACCCGTACCCTAAGCCGTATCCTAACCCTAACCCTAACCCTAACCCTAACCCTAACCCTAAGCTACCCTTGCCTGCTTCTGCCTCCAATAGATTTCCTAAGCACTAGTGTTTTAAGGAACAGGTTAAAAAGAGAATCCTAATGTGATTTCTTGATAATGGGTGTGTTCCTTATCTTCTCCTAGTGTCTAAACTCTTCTCCATGGCTGGACCCCCAAATAATATTCCTTGACGTGCTAAGGGGTATCTAGAGAGTGGGATAGGTTTAATAACTACCCTAACCCTAACGCGTACCCTAACCCTACCACGAACCCTAATCCTAACCCGTACCCTAAACCGAGCCCTAACCTTCAAACTAACCCTAACCCTAACCCATACCCTACGCCGTACCCGAACACGTACCCGAACCCGTATCCTAAGCCGTACCCTAAAGCTAACCCTAACCCTAACCCTAACCCTAACCCTAAGCTACCCTTGACTGCTTCTGCCTCCAATAGATTTCCTAAGCACTAGTGTTTTAAGGAACAGGTTAAAAAGAGAATCCTAATGTGATTTCTTGATAATGGGTGTGTTCCTTATCTTCTCCTAGTGTCTAAACTATTCTCCATGGCTGGACCCCCAAATAATATTCCTTGACGTGCTAAGGGTTATCTAGAGAGTGGGATAGGTTTAATAACTACCCTAACCCTAACGCGTACCCTAACCCTAACCCCTACCCTAACCCTAAGACGTACCCTAATCCTAACCCGTAACCTAAACCGAGCCCTAACCCTCAAACTAACCCTAACCCTAACCCTAACCCATACCCTACGCCATACCCGAACCCGTACCCGAACCCGTACACTAAGCCGTACCCTAAACCTAACCCTAACCCTAACCCTAACCCTAAACCTAACCCTAACCCTAAGCTACCCTTGACTGCTTCTGCCTCCAATAGATTTCCTAAGCACTAGTGTTTTAAGGAACAGGTTAAAAAGAGAATCCTAATGTGATTTCAGGATAATGGGTGTGTTCCTTATCTTCTCCTACTGTCTAAACTCTTCTCCATGGCTGGACCCCCAAATAATATTCCTTGACGTGCTAAGGGGTATCTAGGGAGTGGGATAGGTTTAATAACTACCCTAACCCTAACGCGTACCCTAACCCTAACCCCTACCCTAACCCTAACACGAACCCTAATCCTAACCCGTACCCTAAACCGAGCCCTAACCTTCAAACTAACCCTAACACTAACCCTAACCCATACCCTACGCCGTACGCGAACCCGTACCCGAACCCGTACCCTAAGCCGTATCCTAACCCTAACCCTAACCCTAACCCTAACCCTAACCCTAAGCTACCCTTGCCTGCTTCTGCCTCCAATAGATTTCCTAAGCACTAGTGTTTTAAGGAACAGGTTAAAAAGAGAATCCTAATGTGATTTCTTGATAATGGGTGTGTTCCTTATCTTCTCCTAGTGTCTAAACTCTTCTCCATGGCTGGACACCCAAATAATATTCCTTGACGTGCTAAGGGGTATCTAGAGAGTGGGATAGGTTTAATAACTACCCTAACCCTAATGCGTACCCTAACCCTAACCCCTACCCTAACCCTAACACGTACCCTAATCCTAACCCGTACCCTAAACCGAGCCCTAACCCTCAAACTAACCCTAACCCTAACCCTAACCCATATCCTACGCCATACCCAAACCCGTACCCGATCCCGTACCCGAACCCGTACCCTAAGCCGTACCCTAACCCAAACCCTAACCCTAAGCTACCCTTGACTGCTTCTGCCTCCAATAGATTTCCTAAGCACTAGTGTTTTAAGGAACAGGTTAAAAAGAGAATCCTAATGTGATTTATTGATAATGGGTGTGTTCCTTATCTTCTCCTAGTGTCTAAACTCTTCTCCATGGCTGGACCCCCAAATAATATTCCTTGACGTGCTAAGGGGTATCTAGAGAGTGGGATATGTTTAATAACTACCCTAACCCTAACGCGTACCCTAACCCTAACCCCTACCCTAACCCTAACACGTACCCTAATCCTAACCCGTAACATAAACCGAGCCCAAACCCTCAAACTAACCCTAACCCTAAACCTAACCCATACCCTACGCCGTACCCGAACCCGTACCCGAACCCGTACCCGAACCCGTACCCTAAGTCGTACCCTAACCCTAACCCTAACCCTAAGCTACCCTTGACTGCTTCTGCCTCCAATAGATTTCCTGAGCACTAGTGTTTTAAGGAACAGGTTAAAAAGAGAATCCTAATGTGATTTCTTGATAATGGGTGTGTTCCTTATCTTCTCCTAGTGTCTAAACTCTTCTCCATGGCTGGACCCCCAAATAATATTCCTTGACGTGCTAAGGGGTATCTAGAGAGTGGGATAGGTTTAATAACTACCCTAACCCTAACGCGTACCCTAACCCTAACCCCTACCCTAACCCTAACACGAACCCTAATCCTAACCCGTACCCTAAACCGAGCCCTAACCTTCAAACTAACCCTAACCCTAACCCATACCCTACGCCGTACCCGAACCCGTACCCGAACCCGTACCCTAAGCCGTACCCTAAAGCTAACCCTAACCCTAACCCTAACCCTAACCCTAAGCTACCCTTGACTGCTTCTGCCTCCAATAGATTTCCTAAGCACTAGTGTTTTAAGGAACAGGTTAAAAAGAGAATCCTAATGTGATTTCAGGATAATGGGTGTGTTCCTTATCTTCTCCTACTGTCTAAACTCTTCTCCATGGCTGGACCCCCAAATAATATTCCTTGACGTGCTAAGGGGTATCTAGGGAGTGGGATAGGTTTAATAACTACCCTAACCCTAACGCGTACCCTAACCCTAACCCCTACCCTAACCCTAACACGAACCCTAATCCTAACCCGTACCCTAAACCGAGCCCTAAACTTCAAACTAACCCTAACCCTAACCCTAACCCATACCCTACGCCGTACACGAACCCGTGCCCGAACCCGTACCCTAAGCCGTACCCTAACCCTAACCCTAACCCTAACCCTTACCCTAAGCTACCCTTGACTGCTTCTGCCTCCAATAGATTTCCTAAGCACTAGTGTTTTAAAGAACAGGTTAAAAAGAGAATCCTAATGTGATTTCTTGATAATGGGTGTGTTCCTTATCTTCTCCTAGTGTCTAAACTCTTCTCCATGGCTGGACCCCCAAATAATATTCCTTGACGTGCTAAGGGGTATCTAGAGAGTGGGATAGGTTTAATAACTACCCTAACCCTAACGCGTACCCTAACCCTAACCCCTACCCTAAACCTAACACGTACCCTAATCCTAACCCGTACCCTAAACCGAGCCCTAACCCTCAAACTAACCCTAACCCTAACCCTAACCCATATCCTACGCCATACCCAAACCCGTACCCGAACCCGTACCCGAACCCGTACCCTAAGCCGTACCCTAACCCAAACCCTAACCCTAAGCTACCCTTGACTGCTTCTGCCTCCAATAGATTTCCTAAGCACTAGTGTTTTAAGGAACAGGTTAAAAAGAGAATCCTAATGTGATTTCTTGATAATGGGTGTGTTCCTTATCTTCTCCTAGTGTCTAAACTCTTCTCCATGGCTGGTCCCCCAAATAATATTCCTTGACGTGCTAAGGGGCATCTAGGGAGTGGGATAGGTTTAATAACTACCCTAACCCTAACGCGTACCCTAACCCTAACCCCTACCCTAACCCTAACACGAACCCTAATCCTAACCCGTACCCTAAACCGAGCCCTAACCTTCAAACTAACCCTAACACTAACCCAAACCCATACCCTACGCCGTACACAAACCCGTACCCGAACCCGTACCCTAAGCCGTGTCCTAACCCTAGCCCTAACCCTAACCCTAACCCTAAGCTACCCTTGACTGCTTCTGCCTCCAATAGATTTCCTAAGCACTAGTGTTTTAAGGAACAGGTTAAAAAGAGAATCCTAATGTGATTTCTTGATAATGGGTGTGTTCCTTATCTTATCCTAGTGTCTAAACTCTTCTCCATGGCTGGACCCCCAAATAATATTCCTTGACGTGCTAAGGGGTATCTAGAGAGTGGGATAGGTTTAATAACTACCCTAACCCTAACGCGTACGCTAACCCTAACCCCTACCCTAACCCTAACACGAACCCTAATCCTAACCCGTACCCTAAACCGAGCCCTAACCTTCAAACTAACCCTAATACTAACCCTAACCCATACCCTACGCCGTACGCGAACCCGTACCCGAACCCGTACCCTAAGCCGTATCCTAACCCTAACCCTAACCCTAACCCTAACCCTAACCCTAAGCTACCCTTGCCTCCTTCTGCCTCCAATAGATTTCCTAAGCACTAGTGTTTTAAGGAACAGGTTAAAAAGAGAATCCTAATGTGATTTCTTGATAATGGGTGTGTTCCTTATCTTCTCCTAGTGTCTAAACTCTTCTCCATGGCTGGACACCCAAATAATATTCCTTGACGTGCTAAGGGGTATCTAGAGAGTGGGATAGGTTTAATAACTACCCTAACCCTAACGCGTACCCTAACCCTAACCCCTACCCTAACCCTAACACGTACCCTAATCCTAACCCGTACCCTAAACCGAGCCCTAACCCTCAAACTAACCCTAACCCTAACCCTAACCCATATCCTACGCCATACCCAAACCCGTACCCGAACCCGTACCCGAACCCGTACCCTAAGCCGTACCCTAACCCAAACCCTAACCCTAAGCTACCCTTGACTGCTTCTGCCTCCAATAGATTTCCTAAGCACTAGTGTTTTAAGGAACAGGTTAAAAAGAGAATCCTAATGTGATTTATTGATAATGGGTGTGTTCCTTATCTTCTCCTAGTGTCTAAACTCTTCTCCATGGCTGGACCCCCAAATAATATTCCTTGACGTGCTAAGGGGTATCTAGAGAGTGGGATATGTTTAATAACTACCCTAACCCTAACGCGTACCCCAACCCTAACCCCTACCCTAACCCTAACACGTACCCTAATCCTAACCCGTAACATAAACCGAGCCCTAACCCTCAAACTAACCCTAACCCTAAACCTAACCCATACCCTACGCCGTACCCGAACCCGTACCCGAACCCGTACCCGAACCCGTACCCTAAGTCGTACCCTAACCCTAACCCTAACCCTAAGCTTCCCTTGACTGCTTCTGCCTCCAATAGATTTCCTGAGCACTAGTGTTTTAAGGAACAGGTTAAAAAGAGAATCCTAATGTGATTTCTTGATAATGGGTGTGTTCCTTATCTTCTCCTAGTGTCTAAACTCTTCTCCATGGCTGTACCCCCAAATAATATTCCTTGACGTGCTAAGGGGTATCTAGAGAGTGGGATAGGTTTAATAACTACCCTAACCCTAACGCGTACCCTAACCCTAACCCCTACCCTAACCCTAACACGAACCCTAATCCTAACCCGTACCCTAAACCGAGCCCTAACCTTCAAACTAACCCTAACCCTAACCCATACCCTACGCCTTACCCGAACCCGTACCCTAAGCCGTACCCTAAAGCTAACCCTAACCCTAACCCTAACCCTAACCCTAAGCTACCCTTGACTGCTTCTGCCTCCAATAGATTTCCTAAGCACTAGTGTTTTAAGGAACAGGTTAAAAAGAGAATCCTAATGTGATTTCTTGATAATGGGTGTGTTCCTTATCTTCTCCTAGTGTCTAAACTCTTCTCCATGGCTGGACCGCCAAATAACATTCCTTGACGTGCTAAGGGGTATCTAGAGAGTGGGATAGGTTTAATAACTACCATAACCCTAACGCATACCCTAACCCTAACCTCTACCCTAACCCTAACACGTACACTAATCCTAACCCATACCCTAAACCGAGCCCTAACCCTCAAACTAACCCTAACCCTAACCCTAACCCATACCCTACGCCGTACCCGAACCCGTACCCGAACCCGTACCCGAACCCGTACCCTAAGCCGTACCCTAAACCTAACCCTAACCCTAACCCAAACCCTAAGCTACCCTTGACTGCTTCTGCCTCCAATAGATTTCCTAAGCACTAGTGTATTAAGGAACAGGTTAAAAAGAGAATCCTAATGTGATTTCTTGATAATGGGTGTGTTCCTTACCTTCTCCTAGTGTCTAAACTCTTCTCCATGGCTGGACCCCCAAATAATATTCCTTGACGTGCTAAGGGGTATCTAGAGAGTGGGATAGGTTTAATAACTACCCTAACCCTAACGCGTACCCTAACCCTAACCCCTACCCTAACCCTAACACGAACCCTAATCCTAACCCGTACCCTAAACCGAGCCCTAACCTTCAAACTAACCCTAACCCTAACCCATACCCTACGCCGTACCCGAACACGTACCCGAACCCGTACCCTAAGCCGTACCCTAAAGCTAACCCTAACTCTAACCCTAACCCTAACCCTAAGCTACCCTTGACTGCTTCTGCCTCCAATAGATTTCCTAAGCACTAGTGTTTTAAGGAACAGGTTAAAAAGAGAATCCTAATGTGATTTCTTGATAATGGGTGTGTTCCTTACCTTCTCCTAGTGTCTAAACTCTTCTCCATGGCTGGACCCCCAAATAATATTCCTTGACGTGCTAAGGGGTATCTAGAGAGTGGGATAGGTTTAATAACTACCCTAACCCTAACGCGTACCCTAACCCTAACCCCTACCCTAACCCTAACACGAACCCTAATCCTAACCCGTACCCTAAACCGAGCCCTAACCTTCAAACTAACCCTAACCCTAACCCATACCCTACGCCGTACCCGAACACGTACCCGAACCTGTACCCTAAGCCGTACCCTAAAGCTAACCCTAACCCTAACCCTAACCCTAACCCTAAGCTACCCTTGACTGCTTCTGCCTCCAATAGATTTCCTAAGCACTAGTGTTTTAAGGAACAGGTTAAAAAGAGAATCCTAATGTGATTTCTTGATAATGGGTGTGTTCCTTATCTTCTCCTAGTGTCTAAACTCTTCTCCATGGCTGGACCCCCAAATAATATTCCTTGACGTGCTAAGGGTTATCTAGAGAGTGGGATAGGTTTAATAACTACCCTAACCCTAACGCGTACCCTAACCCTAACCCCTACCCTAACCCTAAGACGTACCCTAATCCTAACCCGTAACCTAAACCGAGCCCTAACCCTCAAACTAACCCTAACCCTAACCCTAACCCATACCCTACGCCATACCCGAACCCGTACCCGAACCCGTACACTAAGCCGTACCCTAAACCTAACCCTAACCCTAACCCTAACCCTAAACCTAACCCTAACCCTAAGCTACCCTTGACTGCTTCTGCCTCCAATAGATTTCCTAAGCACTAGTGTTTTAAGGAACAGGTTAAAAAGAGAATCCTAATGTGATTTCAGGATAATGGGTGTGTTCCTTATCTTCTCCTACTGTCTAAACTCTTCTCCATGGCTGGACCCCCAAATAATATTCCTTGACGTGCTAAGGGGTATCTAGGGAGTGGGATAGGTTTAATAACTACCCTAACCCTAACGCGTACCCTAACCCTAACCCCTACCCTAACCCTAACACGAACCCTAATCCTAACCCGTACCCTAAACCGAGCCCTAACCTTCAAACTAACCCTAACACTAACCCTAACCCATACCCTACGCCGTACGCGAACCCGTACCCGAACCCGTACCCTAAGCCGTATCCTAACCCTAACCCTAACCCTAACCCTAACCCTAACCCTAAGCTACCCTTGCCTGCTTCTGCCTCCAATAGATTTCCTAAGCACTAGTGTTTTAAGGAACAGGTTAAAAAGAGAATCCTAATGTGATTTCTTGATAATGGGTGTGTTCCTTATCTTCTCCTAGTGTCTAAACTCTTCTCCATGGCTGGACACCCAAATAATATTCCTTGACGTGCTAAGGGGTATCTAGAGAGTGGGATAGGTTTAATAACTACCCTAACCCTAATGCGTACCCTAACCCTAACCCCTACCCTAACCCTAACACGTACCCTAATCCTAACCCGTACCCTAAACCGAGCCCTAACCCTCAAACTAACCCTAACCCTAACCCTAACCCATATCCTACGCCATACCCAAACCCGTACCCGATCCCGTACCCGAACCCGTACCCTAAGCCGTACCCTAACCCAAACCCTAACCCTAAGCTACCCTTGACTGCTTCTGCCTCCAATAGATTTCCTAAGCACTAGTGTTTTAAGGAACAGGTTAAAAAGAGAATCCTAATGTGATTTATTGATAATGGGTGTGTTCCTTATCTTCTCCTAGTGTCTAAACTCTTCTCCATGGCTGGACCCCCAAATAATATTCCTTGACGTGCTAAGGGGTATCTAGAGAGTGGGATATGTTTAATAACTACCCTAACCCTAACGCGTACCCTAACCCTAACCCCTACCCTAACCCTAACACGTACCCTAATCCTAACCCGTAACATAAACCGAGCCCAAACCCTCAAACTAACCCTAACCCTAAACCTAACCCATACCCTACGCCGTACCCGAACCCGTACCCGAACCCGTACCCGAACCCGTACCCTAAGTCGTACCCTAACCCTAACCCTAACCCTAAGCTACCCTTGACTGCTTCTGCCTCCAATAGATTTCCTGAGCACTAGTGTTTTAAGGAACAGGTTAAAAAGAGAATCCTAATGTGATTTCTTGATAATGGGTGTGTTCCTTATCTTCTCCTAGTGTCTAAACTCTTCTCCATGGCTGGACCCCCAAATAATATTCCTTGACGTGCTAAGGGGTATCTAGAGAGTGGGATAGGTTTAATAACTACCCTAACCCTAACGCGTACCCTAACCCTAACCCCTACCCTAACCCTAACACGAACCCTAATCCTAACCCGTACCCTAAACCGAGCCCTAACCTTCAAACTAACCCTAACCCTAACCCATACCCTACGCCGTACCCGAACCCGTACCCGAACCCGTACCCTAAGCCGTACCCTAAAGCTAACCCTAACCCTAACCCTAACCCTAACCCTAAGCTACCCTTGACTGCTTCTGCCTCCAATAGATTTCCTAAGCACTAGTGTTTTAAGGAACAGGTTAAAAAGAGAATCCTAATGTGATTTCAGGATAATGGGTGTGTTCCTTATCTTCTCCTACTGTCTAAACTCTTCTCCATGGCTGGACCCCCAAATAATATTCCTTGACGTGCTAAGGGGTATCTAGGGAGTGGGATAGGTTTAATAACTACCCTAACCCTAACGCGTACCCTAACCCTAACCCCTACCCTAACCCTAACACGAACCCTAATCCTAACCCGTACCCTAAACCGAGCCCTAAACTTCAAACTAACCCTAACCCTAACCCTAACCCATACCCTACGCCATACACGAACCCGTGCCCGAACCCGTACCCTAAGCCGTACCCTAACCCTAACCCTAACCCTAACCCTTACCCTAAGCTACCCTTGACTGCTTCTGCCTCCAATAGATTTCCTAAGCACTAGTGTTTTAAAGAACAGGTTAAAAAGAGAATCCTAATGTGATTTCTTGATAATGGGTGTGTTCCTTATCTTCTCCTAGTGTCTAAACTCTTCTCCATGGCTGGACCCCCAAATAATATTCCTTGACGTGCTAAGGGGTATCTAGAGAGTGGGATAGGTTTAATAACTACCCTAACCCTAACGCGTACCCTAACCCTAACCCCTACCCTAAACCTAACACGTACCCTAATCCTAACCCGTACCCTAAACCGAGCCCTAACCCTCAAACTAACCCTAACCCTAACCCTAACCCATATCCTACGCCATACCCAAACCCGTACCCGAACCCGTACCCGAACCCGTACCCTAAGCCGTACCCTAACCCAAACCCTAACCCTAAGCTACCCTTGACTGCTTCTGCCTCCAATAGATTTCCTAAGCACTAGTGTTTTAAGGAACAGGTTAAAAAGAGAATCCTAATGTGATTTCTTGATAATGGGTGTGTTCCTTATCTTCTCCTAGTGTCTAAACTCTTCTCCATGGCTGGTCCCCCAAATAATATTCCTTGACGTGCTAAGGGGCATCTAGGGAGTGGGATAGGTTTAATAACTACCCTAACCCTAACGCGTACCCTAACCCTAACCCCTACCCTAACCCTAACACGAACCCTAATCCTAACCCGTACCCTAAACCGAGCCCTAACCTTCAAACTAACCCTAACACTAACCCAAACCCATACCCTACGCCGTACACAAACCCGTACCCGAACCCGTACCCTAAGCCGTGTCCTAACCCTAGCCCTAACCCTAACCCTAACCCTAAGCTACCCTTGACTGCTTCTGCCTCCAATAGATTTCCTAAGCACTAGTGTTTTAAGGAACAGGTTAAAAAGAGAATCCTAATGTGATTTCTTGATAATGGGTGTGTTCCTTATCTTATCCTAGTGTCTAAACTCTTCTCCATGGCTGGACCCCCAAATAATATTCCTTGACGTGCTAAGGGGTATCTAGAGAGTGGGATAGGTTTAATAACTACCCTAACCCTAACGCGTACGCTAACCCTAACCCCTACCCTAACCCTAACACGAACCCTAATCCTAACCCGTACCCTAAACCGAGCCCTAACCTTCAAACTAACCCTAATACTAACCCTAACCCATACCCTACGCCGTACGCGAACCCGTACCCGAACCCGTACCCTAAGCCGTATCCTAACCCTAACCCTAACCCTAACCCTAACCCTAACCCTAAGCTACCCTTGCCTCCTTCTGCCTCCAATAGATTTCCTAAGCACTAGTGTTTTAAGGAACAGGTTAAAAAGAGAATCCTAATGTGATTTCTTGATAATGGGTGTGTTCCTTATCTTCTCCTAGTGTCTAAACTCTTCTCCATGGCTGGACACCCAAATAATATTCCTTGACGTGCTAAGGGGTATCTAGAGAGTGGGATAGGTTTAATAACTACCCTAACCCTAACGCGTACCCTAACCCTAACCCCTACCCTAACCCTAACACGTACCCTAATCCTAACCCGTACCCTAAACCGAGCCCTAACCCTCAAACTAACCCTAACCCTAACCCTAACCCATATCCTACGCCATACCCAAACCCGTACCCGAACCCGTACCCGAACCCGTACCCTAAGCCGTACCCTAACCCAAACCCTAACCCTAAGCTACCCTTGACTGCTTCTGCCTCCAATAGATTTCCTAAGCACTAGTGTTTTAAGGAACAGGTTAAAAAGAGAATCCTAATGTGATTTATTGATAATGGGTGTGTTCCTTATCTTCTCCTAGTGTCTAAACTCTTCTCCATGGCTGGACCCCCAAATAATATTCCTTGACGTGCTAAGGGGTATCTAGAGAGTGGGATATGTTTAATAACTACCCTAACCCTAACGCGTACCCCAACCCTAACCCCTACCCTAACCCTAACACGTACCCTAATCCTAACCCGTAACATAAACCGAGCCCTAACCCTCAAACTAACCCTAACCCTAAACCTAACCCATACCCTACGCCGTACCCGAACCCGTACCCGAACCCGTACCCGAACCCGTACCCTAAGTCGTACCCTAACCCTAACCCTAACCCTAAGCTACCCTTGACTGCTTCTGCCTCCAATAGATTTCCTGAGCACTAGTGTTTTAAGGAACAGGTTAAAAAGAGAATCCTAATGTGATTTCTTGATAATGGGTGTGTTCCTTATCTTCTCCTAGTGTCTAAACTCTTCTCCATGGCTGTACCCCCAAATAATATTCCTTGACGTGCTAAGGGGTATCTAGAGAGTGGGATAGGTTTAATAACTACCCTAACCCTAACGCGTACCCTAACCCTAACCCCTACCCTAACCCTAACACGAACCCTAATCCTAACCCGTACCCTAAACCGAGCCCTAACCTTCAAACTAACCCTAACCCTAACCCATACCCTACGCCTTACCCGAACCCGTACCCTAAGCCGTACCCTAAAGCTAACCCTAACCCTAACCCTAACCCTAACCCTAAGCTACCCTTGACTGCTTCTGCCTCCAATAGATTTCCTAAGCACTAGTGTTTTAAGGAACAGGTTAAAAAGAGAATCCTAATGTGATTTCTTGATAATGGGTGTGTTCCTTATCTTCTCCTAGTGTCTAAACTCTTCTCCATGGCTGGACCGCCAAATAACATTCCTTGACGTGCTAAGGGGTATCTAGAGAGTGGGATAGGTTTAATAACTACCATAACCCTAACGCATACCCTAACCCTAACCTCTACCCTAACCCTAACACGTACACTAATCCTAACCCATACCCTAAACCGAGCCCTAACCCTCAAACTAACCCTAACCCTAACCCTAACCCATACCCTACGCCGTACCCGAACCCGTACCCGAACCCGTACCCGAACCCGTACCCTAAGCCGTACCCTAAACCTAACCCTAACCCTAACCCAAACCCTAAGCTACCCTTGACTGCTTCTGCCTCCAATAGATTTCCTAAGCACTAGTGTATTAAGGAACAGGTTAAAAAGAGAATCCTAATGTGATTTCTTGATAATGGGTGTGTTCCTTACCTTCTCCTAGTGTCTAAACTCTTCTCCATGGCTGGACCCCCAAATAATATTCCTTGACGTGCTAAGGGGTATCTAGAGAGTGGGATAGGTTTAATAACTACCCTAACCCTAACGCGTACCCTAACCCTAACCCCTACCCTAACCCTAACACGAACCCTAATCCTAACCCGTACCCTAAACCGAGCCCTAACCTTCAAACTAACCCTAACCCTAACCCATACCCTACGCCGTACCCGAACACGTACCCGAACCCGTACCCTAAGCCGTACCCTAAAGCTAACCCTAACTCTAACCCTAACCCTAACCCTAAGCTACCCTTGACTGCTTCTGCCTCCAATAGATTTCCTAAGCACTAGTGTTTTAAGGAACAGGTTAAAAAGAGAATCCTAATGTGATTTCTTGATAATGGGTGTGTTCCTTACCTTCTCCTAGTGTCTAAACTCTTCTCCATGGCTGGACCCCCAAATAATATTCCTTGACGTGCTAAGGGGTATCTAGAGAGTGGGATAGGTTTAATAACTACCCTAACCCTAACGCGTACCCTAACCCTAACCCCTACCCTAACCCTAACACGAACCCTAATCCTAACCCGTACCCTAAACCGAGCCCTAACCTTCAAACTAACCCTAACCCTAACCCATACCCTACGCCGTACCCGAACACGTACCCGAACCTGTACCCTAAGCCGTACCCTAAAGCTAACCCTAACCCTAACCCTAACCCTAACCCTAAGCTACCCTTGACTGCTTCTGCCTCCAATAGATTTCCTAAGCACTAGTGTTTTAAGGAACAGGTTAAAAAGAGAATCCTAATGTGATTTCTTGATAATGGGTGTGTTCCTTATCTTCTCCTAGTGTCTAAACTCTTCTCCATGGCTGGACCCCCAAATAATATTCCTTGACGTGCTAAGGGTTATCTAGAGAGTGGGATAGGTTTAATAACTACCCTAACCCTAACGCGTACCCTAACCCTAACCCCTACCCTAATCCTAACCCGTAACCTAAACCGAGCCCTAACCCTCAAACTAACCCTAACCCTAACCCTATCCCATACCCTACGCCATACCCGAACCCGTACCCGAACCCGTACACTAAGCCGTACCCTAAACCTAACCCTAACCCTAACCCTAACCCTAAACCTAACCCTAACCCTAAGCTACCCTTGACTGCTTCTGCCTCCAATAGATTTCCTAAGCACTAGTGTTTTAAGGAACAGGTTAAAAAGAGAATCCTAATGTGATTTCAGGATAATGGGTGTGTTCCTTATCTTCTCCTACTGTCTAAACTCTTCTCCATGGCTGGACCCCCAAATAATATTCCTTGACGTGCTAAGGGGTATCTAGGGAGTGGGATAGGTTTAATAACTACCCTAACCCTAACGCGTACCCTATCCCTAACCCCTACCCTAACCCTAACACGAACACTAATCCTAACCCGTACCCTAAACTGAGCCCTAACCTTCAAACTAACCCTAACACTAACCCTAACCCATACCCTACGCCGTACGCGAACCCGTACCCGAACCCGTACCCTAAGCCGTATCCTAACCCTAACCCTAACCCTAACCCTAACCCTAACCCTAAGCTACCCTTGCCTGCTTCTGCCTCCAATAGATTTCCTAAGCACTAGTGTTTTAAGGAACAGGTTAAAAAGAGAATCCTAATGTGATTTCTTGATAATGGGTGTGTTCCTTATCTTCTCCTAGTGTCTAAACTCTTCTCCATGGCTGGACACCCAAATAATATTCCTTGACGTGCTAAGGGGTATCTAGAGAGTGGGATAGGTTTAATAACTACCCTAACCCTAACGCGTACCCTAACCCTAACCCCTACCCTAACCCTACCACGTACCCTAATCCTAACCCGTACCCTAAACCGAGCCCTAACCCTCAAACTAACCCTAACCCTAACCCTAACCCATATCCTACGCCATACCCAAACCCGTACCCGAACCCGTACCCGAACCCGTACCCTAAGCCGTACCCTAACCCAAACCCTAACCCTAAGCTACCCTTGACTGCTTCTGCCTCCAATAGATTTCCTAAGCACTAGTGTTTTAAGGAACAGGTTAAAAAGAGAATCCTAATGTGATTTATTGATAATGGGTGTGTTCCTTATCTTCTCCTAGTGTCTAAACTCTTCTCCATGGCTGGACCCCCAAATAATATTCCTTGACGTGCTAAGGGGTATCTAGAGAGTGGGATATGTTTAATAACTACCCTAACCCTAACGCGTACCCTAACCCTAACCCCTACCCTAACCCTAACACGTACCCTAATCCTAACCCGTAACCTAAACCGAGCCCTAACCCTCAAACTAACCCTAACCCTAAACCTAACCCATACCCTACGCCGTACCCGAACCCGTACCCGAACCCGTACCCGAACCCGTACCCTAAGCCGTACCCTAACCCTAACCCTAACCCTAAGCTACCCTTGACTGCTTCTGCCTCCAATAGATTTCCTGAGCACTAGTGTTTTAAGGAACAGGTTAAAAAGAGAATCCTAATGTGATTTCTTGATAATGGGTGTGTTCCTTATCTTCTCCTAGTGTCTAAACTCTTCTCCATGGCTGGACCCCCAAATAATATTCCTTGACGTGCTAAGGGGTATCTAGAGAGTGGGATAGGTTTAATAACTACCCTAACCCTAACGCGTACCCTAACCCTAACCCCTACCCTAACCCTAACACGTACCCTAATCCTAACCCGTACCCTAAACCGAGCCCTAACCCTCAAACTAACCCTAACCCTAACCCTAAACCATACCCTACGCCGTACCCGAACCCGTACCCGAACCCATACCCTAAGCCATACCCTAACCCTAACCCTAACCGTAACCCTAACCCTAAGCTACCCTTGACTGCTTCTGCCTCCAATAGATTTCCTAAGCACTAGTGTATTAAGGAACAGGTTAAAAAGAGAATCCTAATGTGATTTCAGGATAATGGGTGTGTTCCTTATCTTCTCCTAGTGTATAAACTCTTCTCCATGGCTGGACCCCCAAATAATATTCCTTGACGTGCTAAGGGGTATCTAGAGAGTGGGATAGGTTTAATAACTACCCTAACCCTAACGCGTACCCTAACCCTAACCCCTACCCTAACCCTAACACGTACCCTAATCCTAACCCGTAACCTAAACCGAGCCCTAACCCTCAAACTAACCCTAACCCTAAACCTAACCCATACCCTACGCCGTACCCGAACCCGTACCCGAACCCGTACCCGAACCCGTACCCTAAGCCGTACCCTAACCCTAACCCTAACCCTAAGCTACCCTTGACTGCTTCTGCCTCCAATAGATTTCCTAAGCACTAGTGTTTTAAGGAACAGGTTAAAAAGAGAATCCTAATGTGATTTCTTGATAATGGGTGTGTTCCTTATCTTCTCCTAGTGTCTAAACTCTTCTCCATGGCTGGACCCCCAAATAATATTCCTTGACGTGCTAAGGGGTATCTAGAGAGTGGGATAGGTTTAATAACTACCCTAACCCTAACGCGTACCCTAACCCTAACCCCTACCCTAATCCTAACACTTACCCCAATCCTAACCCGTACCCTAAATGGAGCCCTAACCCTCAAACTAACCCTAACCCTAACCCTAACCCATACGCTACGCCGTACACGAACCCGTACCCGAACCCGTACCCTAAGCCATACCCTAACCCTAACCCTCACCGTAACCCTAACCCTAAGCTATCCTTGACTGCTTCTGCCTCCAATAGATTTCCTAAGCACTAGTGTATTAAGGAACAGGTTAAAAAGAGAATCCTAATGTGATTTCAGGATAATGGGTGTGTTCCTTATCTTCTCCTAGTGTCTAAACTCTTCTCCATGGCTGGACCCCCAAATAATATTCCTTGACGTGCTAAGGGGTATCTAGAGAGTGGGATAGGTTTAATAACTACCCTAACCCTAACGCGTACCCTAACCCTAACCCCTACCCTAACCCTAACACTTACCCTAATCCTAACCCGTACCCTAAACGGAGCCCTAACCCTCAAACTAACCCTAACCCTAACCCTAACCCATACCCTATGCCGTACCCGAACGCGTACCCTAATCCTTACCCTAACAATAACCCTAAACTTAACCCTAAGCTAACCTTGACTGCTTCTGCCTCCAATAGATTTCCTAAGCACTAGTGTTTTAAGGAACAGGTTAAAAAGAGAATCCTAATGTGATTTCTTGATAATGGGTGTGTTCCTTATCTTCTCCTAGTGTCTAAACTCTTCTCCATGGCTGGACCCCCAAATAATATTCCTTGACGTGCTAAGGGGTATCTAGAGAGTGAGATAGGTTTAATAACTACCCTAACCCTAACGCGTACCCTAACCCTAACCCCTACCCTAACCCTAACACTTACCCTAATCCTAACCCGTACCCTAAACGGAGCCCTAACCCTCAAACTAACCCTAACCCTAACCCTAACCCATACCCTACGCCGTACCCGAACCCGTACCCGAACCCGTACCCTAAGCCATACCCTAACCCTAACCCTCACCGTAACCCTAACCCTAAGCTACCCTTGACTGCTTCTGCCTCCAATAGATTTCCTAAGCACTAGTGTATTAAGGAACAGGTTAAAAAGAGAATCCTAATGTGATTTCAGGATAATGGGTGTGTTCCTTATCTTCTCCTAGTGTCTAAACTCTTCTCCATGGCTGGACCCCCAAATAATATTCCTTGACGTGCTAAGGGGTATCTAGAGAGTGGGATAGGTTTAATAACTACCCTAACCCTAACGCGTACCCTAACCCTAACCCCTACCCTAACCCTAACACGAACCCTAATCCTAACCCGTACCCTAAACCGAGCCCTAACCTTCAAACTAACCCTAACCCTAACCCAAACCCATACCCTACGCCGTACACGAACCCGTACCCGAACCCGTACCCGAACCCGTACCCTAAGTCGTACCCTAACCCTAACCCTAACCCTAAGCTACCCTTGACTGCTTCTGCCTCCAATAGATTTCCTAAGCACTAGTGTTTTAAGGAACAGGTTAAAAAGAGAATCCTAATGTGATTTCTTGATAATGGGTGTGTTCCTTATCTTCTCCTAGTGTCTAAACTCTTCTCCATGGCTGGACCCCCAAATAATATTCCTTGACGTGCTAAGGGGTATCTAGAGAGTGGGATAGGTTTAATAACTACCCTAACCCTAACGCGTACCCTAACCCTACCACGAACCCTAATCCTAACCCGTACCCTAAACCGAGACCTAACCTTCAAACTAACCCTAACCCTAACCCATACCCTACGCCGTACCCGAACACGTACCCGAACCCGTATCCTAAGCCGTACCCTAAAGCTAACCCTAACCCTAACCCTAACCCTAACCCTAAGCTACCCTTGACTGCTTCTGCCTCCAATAGATTTCCTAAGCACTAGTGTTTTAAGGAACAGGTTAAAAAGAGAATCCTAATGTGATTTCTTGATAATGGGTGTGTTCCTTATCTTCTCCTAGTGTCTAAACTATTCTCCATGGCTGGACCCCCAAATAATATTCCTTGACGTGCTAAGGGTTATCTAGAGAGTGGGATAGGTTTAATAACTACCCTAACCCTAACGCGTACCCTAACCCTAACCCCTACCCTAACCCTAAGACGTACCCTAATCCTAACCCGTAACCTAAACCGAGCCCTAACCCTCAAACTAACCCTAACCCTAACCCTAACCCATACCCTACGCCATACCCGAACCCGTACCCGAACCCGTACACTAAGCCGTACCCTAAACCTAACCCTAACCCTAACCCTAACCCTAAACCTAACCCTAACCCTAAGCTACCCTTGACTGCTTCTGCCTCCAATAGATTTCCTAAGCACTAGTGTTTTAAGGAACAGGTTAAAAAGAGAATCCTAATGTGATTTCAGGATAATGGGTGTGTTCCTTATCTTCTCCTACTGTCTAAACTCTTCTCCATGGCTGGACCCCCAAATAATATTCCTTGACGTGCTAAGGGGTATCTAGGGAGTGGGATAGGTTTAATAACTACCCTAACCCTAACGCGTACCCTAACCCTAACCCCTACCCTAACCCTAACACGAACCCTAATCCTAACCCGTACCCTAAACCGAGCCCTAACCTTCAAACTAACCCTAACACTAACCCTAACCCATACCCTACGCCGTACGCGAACCCGTACCCGAACCCGTACCCTAAGCCGTATCCTAACCCTAACCCTAACCCTAACCCTAACCCTAACCCTAAGCTACCCTTGCCTGCTTCTGCCTCCAATAGATTTCCTAAGCACTAGTGTTTTAAGGAACAGGTTAAAAAGAGAATCCTAATGTGATTTCTTGATAATGGGTGTGTTCCTTATCTTCTCCTAGTGTCTAAACTCTTCTCCATGGCTGGACACCCAAATAATATTCCTTGACGTGCTAAGGGGTATCTAGAGAGTGGGATAGGTTTAATAACTACCCTAACCCTAACGCGTACCCTAACCCTAACCCCTACCCTAACCCTAACACGTACCCTAATCCTAACCCGTACCCTAAACCGAGCCCTAACCCTCAAACTAACCCTAACCCTAACCCTAACCCATATCCTACGCCATACCCAAACCCGTACCCGATCCCGTACCCGAACCCGTACCCTAAGCCGTACCCTAACCCAAACCCTAACCCTAAGCTACCCTTGACTGCTTCTGCCTCCAATAGATTTCCTAAGCACTAGTGTTTTAAGGAACAGGTTAAAAAGAGAATCCTAATGTGATTTATTGATAATGGGTGTGTTCCTTATCTTCTCCTAGTGTCTAAACTCTTCTCCATGGCTGGACCCCCAAATAATATTCCTTGACGTGCTAAGGGGTATCTAGAGAGTGGGATATGTTTAATAACTACCCTAACCCTAACGCGTACCCTAACCCTAACCCCTACCCTAACCCTAACACGTACCCTAATCCTAACCCGTAACATAAACCGAGCCCAAACCCTCAAACTAACCCTAACCCTAAACCTAACCCATACCCTACGCCGTACCCGAACCCGTACCCGAACCCGTACCCGAACCCGTACCCTAAGTCGTACCCTAACCCTAACCCTAACCCTAAGCTACCCTTGACTGCTTCTGCCTCCAATAGATTTCCTGAGCACTAGTGTTTTAAGGAACAGGTTAAAAAGAGAATCCTAATGTGATTTCTTGATAATGGGTGTGTTCCTTATCTTCTCCTAGTGTCTAAACTCTTCTCCATGGCTGGACCCCCAAATAATATTCCTTGACGTGCTAAGGGGTATCTAGAGAGTGGGATAGGTTTAATAACTACCCTAACCCTAACGCGTACCCTAACCCTAACCCCTACCCTAACCCTAACACGAACCCTAATCCTAACCCGTACCCTAAACCGAGCCCTAACCTTCAAACTAACCCTAACCCTAACCCATACCCTACGCCGTACCCGAACACGTACACGAACCCGTACCCTAAGCCGTACCCTAAAGCTAACCCTAACCCTAACCCTAACCCTAACCCTAAGCTACCCTTGACTGCTTCTGCCTCCAATAGATTTCCTAAGCACTAGTGTTTTAAGGAACAGGTTAAAAAGAGAATCCTAATGTGATTTCAGGATAATGGGTGTGTTCCTTATCTTCTCCTACTGTCTAAACTCTTCTCCATGGCTGGACCCCCAAATAATATTCCTTGACGTGCTAAGGGGTATCTAGGGAGTGGGATAGGTTTAATAACTAGCCTAACCCTAACGCGTACCCTAACCCTAACCCCTACCCTAACCCTAACACGAACCCTAATCCTAACCCGTACCCTAAACCGAGCCCTAAACTTCAAACTAACCCTAACCCTAACCCTAACCCATACCCTACGCCGTACACGAACCCGTGCCCGAACCCGTACCCTAAGCCGTACCCTAACCCTAACCCTAACCCTAACCCTTACCCTAAGCTACCCTTGACTGCTTCTGCCTCCAATAGATTTCCTAAGCACTAGTGTTTTAAGGAACAGGTTAAAAAGAGAATCCTAATGTGATTTCTTGATAATGGGTGTGTTCCTTATCTTCTCCTAGTGTCTAAACTCTTCTCCATGGCTGGACCCCCAAATAATATTCCTTGACGTGCTAAGGGGTATCTAGAGAGTGGGATAGGTTTAATAACTACCCTAACCCTAACGCGTACCCTAACCCTAACCCCTACCCTAATCCTAACACTTACCCCAATCCTAACCCGTACCCTAAATGGAGCCCTAACCCTCAAACTAACCCTAACCCTAACCCTAACCCATACGCTACGCCGTACACGAACCCGTACCCGAACCCATACCCTAAGCCATACCCTAACCCTAACCCTCACCGTAACCCTAACCCTAAGCTATCCTTGACTGCTTCTGCCTCCAATAGATTTCCTAAGCACTAGTGTATTAAGGAACAGGTTAAAAAGAGAATCCTAATGTGATTTCAGGATAATGGGTGTGTTCCTTATCTTCTCCTAGTGTCTAAACTCTTCTCCATGGCTGGACCCCCAAATAATATTCCTTGACGTGCTAAGGGGTATCTAGAGAGTGGGATAGGTTTAATAACTACCCTAACCCTAACGCGTACCCTAACCCTAACCCCTACCCTAACCCTAACACTTACCCTAATCCTAACCCGTACCCTAAACGGAGCCCTAACCCTCAAACTAACCCTAACCCTAACCCTAACCCATACCCTATGCCGTACCCGAACGCGTACCCTAATCCTTACCCTAACAATAACCCTAAACTTAACCCTAAGCTAACCTTGACTGCTTCTGCCTCCAATAGATTTCCTAAGCACTAGTGTTTTAAGGAACAGGTTAAAAAGAGAATCCTAATGTGATTTCTTGATAATGGGTGTGTTCCTTATCTTCTCCTAGTGTCTAAACTCTTCTCCATGGCTGGACCCCCAAATAATATTCCTTGACGTGCTAAGGGGTATCTAGAGAGTGGGATAGGTTTAATAACTACCCTAACCCTAACGCGTACCCTAACCCTAACCCCTACCCTAACCCTAACACTTACCCTAATCCTAACCCGTACCCTAAACGGAGCCCTAACCCTCAAACTAACCCTAACCCTAACCCTAACCCATACCCTACGCCGTACACGAACCCGTACCCGAACCCGTACCCTAAGCCATACCCTAACCCTAACCCTCACCGTAACCCTAACCCTAAGCTACCCTTGACTGCTTCTGCCTCCAATAGATTTCCTAAGCACTAGTGTTTTAAGGAACAGGTTAAAAAGAGAATCCTAATGTGATTTCTTGATAATGGGTGTGTTCCTTATCTTCTCCTAGTGTCTAAACTCTTCTCCATGGCTGGACCCCCAAATAATATTCCTTGACGTGCTAAGGGGTATCTAGAGAGTGGGATAGGTTTAATAACTACCCTAACCCTAACGCGTACCCTAACCCTAACCCCTACCCTAACCCTAACACGAACCCTAATCCTAACCCGTACCCTAAACCGAGCCCTAACCTTCAAACTAACCCTAACCCTAACCCTAACCCATACCCTACAGCGTACACGAACCCGTACCCGAACCCGTACCCTAAGCCGTACCCTAACCCTAACCCTAACCCTAACCCTAACCCTAAGCTACCCTTGACTGCTTCTGCCTCCAATAGATTTCCTAAGCACTAGTGTTTTAAGGAACAGGTTAAAAAGAGAATCCTAATGTGATTTCTTGATAATGGGTGTGTTCCTTATCTTCTCCTAGTGTCTAAACTCTTCTCCATGGCTGGACCCCCAAATAATATTCCTTGACGTGCTAAGGGGTATCTAGAGAGTGAGATAGGTTTAATAACTACCCTAACCCTAACGCGTACCCTAACCCTAACCCCTACCCTAACCCTAACACTTACCCTAATCCTAACCCGTACCCTAAACGGAGCCCTAACCCTCAAACTAACCCTAACCCTAACCCTAACCCATACCCTACGCCGTACCCGAACCCGTACCCGAACCCGTACCCTAAGCCATACCCTAACCCTAACCCTCACCGTAACCCTAACCCTAAGCTACCCTTGACTGCTTCTGCCTCCAATAGATTTCCTAAGCACTAGTGTATTAAGGAACAGGTTAAAAAGAGAATCCTAATGTGATTTCAGGATAATGGGTGTGTTCCTTATCTTCTCCTAGTGTCTAAACTCTTCTCCATGGCTGGACCCCCAAATAATATTCCTTGACGTGCTAAGGGGTATCTAGAGAGTGGGATAGGTTTAATAACTACCCTAACCCTAACGCGTACCCTAACCCTAACCCCTACCCTAACCCTAACACGAACCCTAATCCTAACCCGTACCCTAAACCGAGCCCTAACCTTCAAACTAACCCTAACCCTAACCCAAACCCATACCCTACGCCGTACACGAACCCGTACCCGAACCCGTACCCGAACCCGTACCCTAAGTCGTACCCTAACCCTAACCCTAACCCTAAGCTACCCTTGACTGCTTCTGCCTCCAATAGATTTCCTAAGCACTAGTGTTTTAAGGAACAGGTTAAAAAGAGAATCCTAATGTGATTTCTTGATAATGGGTGTGTTCCTTATCTTCTCCTAGTGTCTAAACTCTTCTCCATGGCTGGACCCCCAAATAATATTCCTTGACGTGCTAAGGGGTATCTAGAGAGTGGGATAGGTTTAATAACTACCCTAACCCTAACGCGTACCCTAACCCTACCACGAACCCTAATCCTAACCCGTACCCTAAACCGAGCCCTAACCTTCAAACTAACCCTAACCCTAACCCATACCCTACGCCGTACCCGAACACGTACCCGAACCCGTATCCTAAGCCGTACCCTAAAGCTAACCCTAACCCTAACCCTAACCCTAACCCTAAGCTACCCTTGACTGCTTCTGCCTCCAATAGATTTCCTAAGCACTAGTGTTTTAAGGAACAGGTTAAAAAGAGAATCCTAATGTGATTTCTTGATAATGGGTGTGTTCCTTATCTTCTCCTAGTGTCTAAACTATTCTCCATGGCTGGACCCCCAAATAATATTCCTTGACGTGCTAAGGGTTATCTAGAGAGTGGGATAGGTTTAATAACTACCCTAACCCTAACGCGTACCCTAACCCTAACCCCTACCCTAACCCTAAGACGTACCCTAATCCTAACCCGTAACCTAAACCGAGCCCTAACCCTCAAACTAACCCTAACCCTAACCCTAACCCATACCCTACGCCATACCCGAACCCGTACCCGAACCCGTACACTAAGCCGTACCCTAAACCTAACCCTAACCCTAACCCTAACCCTAAACCTAACCCTAACCCTAAGCTACCCTTGACTGCTTCTGCCTCCAATAGATTTCCTAAGCACTAGTGTTTTAAGGAACAGGTTAAAAAGAGAATCCTAATGTGATTTCAGGATAATGGGTGTGTTCCTTATCTTCTCCTACTGTCTAAACTCTTCTCCATGGCTGGACCCCCAAATAATATTCCTTGACGTGCTAAGGGGTATCTAGGGAGTGGGATAGGTTTAATAACTACCCTAACCCTAACGCGTACCCTAACCCTAACCCCTACCCTAACCCTAACACGAACCCTAATCCTAACCCGTACCCTAAACCGAGCCCTAACCTTCAAACTAACCCTAACACTAACCCTAACCCATACCCTACGCCGTACGCGAACCCGTACCCGAACCCGTACCCTAAGCCGTATCCTAACCCTAACCCTAACCCTAACCCTAACCCTAACCCTAAGCTACCCTTGCCTGCTTCTGCCTCCAATAGATTTCCTAAGCACTAGTGTTTTAAGGAACAGGTTAAAAAGAGAATCCTAATGTGATTTCTTGATAATGGGTGTGTTCCTTATCTTCTCCTAGTGTCTAAACTCTTCTCCATGGCTGGACACCCAAATAATATTCCTTGACGTGCTAAGGGGTATCTAGAGAGTGGGATAGGTTTAATAACTACCCTAACCCTAACGCGTACCCTAACCCTAACCCCTACCCTAACCCTAACACGTACCCTAATCCTAACCCGTACCCTAAACCGAGCCCTAACCCTCAAACTAACCCTAACCCTAACCCTAACCCATATCCTACGCCATACCCAAACCCGTACCCGATCCCGTACCCGAACCCGTACCCTAAGCCGTACCCTAACCCAAACCCTAACCCTAAGCTACCCTTGACTGCTTCTGCCTCCAATAGATTTCCTAAGCACTAGTGTTTTAAGGAACAGGTTAAAAAGAGAATCCTAATGTGATTTATTGATAATGGGTGTGTTCCTTATCTTCTCCTAGTGTCTAAACTCTTCTCCATGGCTGGACCCCCAAATAATATTCCTTGACGTGCTAAGGGGTATCTAGAGAGTGGGATATGTTTAATAACTACCCTAACCCTAACGCGTAACCTAACCCTAACCCCTACCCTAACCCTAACACGTACCCTAATCCTAACCCGTAACATAAACCGAGCCCAAACCCTCAAACTAACCCTAACCCTAAACCTAACCCATACCCTACGCCGTACCCGAACCCGTACCCGAACCCGTACCCGAACCCGTACCCTAAGTCGTACCCTAACCCTAACCCTAACCCTAAGCTACCCTTGACTGCTTCTGCCTCCAATAGATTTCCTGAGCACTAGTGTTTTAAGGAACAGGTTAAAAAGAGAATCCTAATGTGATTTCTTGATAATGGGTGTGTTCCTTATCTTCTCCTAGTGTCTAAACTCTTCTCCATGGCTGGACCCCCAAATAATATTCCTTGACGTGCTAAGGGGTATCTAGAGAGTGGGATAGGTTTAATAACTACCCTAACCCTAACGCGTACCCTAACCCTAACCCCTACCCTAACCCTAACACGAACCCTAATCCTAACCCGTACCCTAAACCGAGCCCTAACCTTCAAACTAACCCTAACCCTAACCCATACCCTACGCCGTACCCGAACCCGTACCCGAACCCGTACCCTAAGCCGTACCCTAAAGCTAACCCTAACCCTAACCCTAACCCTAACCCTAAGCTACCCTTGACTGCTTCTGCCTCCAATAGATTTCCTAAGCACTAGTGTTTTAAGGAACAGGTTAAAAAGAGAATCCTAATGTGATTTCAGGATAATGGGTGTGTTCCTTATCTTCTCCTACTGTCTAAACTCTTCTCCATGGCTGGACCCCAAAATAATATTCCTTGACGTGCTAAGGGGTATCTAGGGAGTGGGATAGGTTTAATAACTACCCTAACCCTAACGCGTACCCTAACCCTAACCCCTACCCTAACCCTAACACGAACCCTAATCCTAACCCGTACCCTAAACCGAGCCCTAAACTTCAAACTAACCCTAACCCTAACCCTAACCCATACCCTACGCCGTACACGAACCCGTGCCCGAACCCGTACCCTAAGCCGTACCCTAACCCTAACCCTAACCCTAACCCTTACCCTAAGCTACCCTTGACTGCTCCTGCCTCCAATAGATTTCCTAAGCACTAGTGTTTTAAAGAACAGGTTAAAAAGAGAATCCTAATGTGATTTCTTGATAATGGGTGTGTTCCTTATCTTCTCCTAGTGTCTAAACTCTTCTCCATGGCTGGACCCCCAAATAATATTCCTTGACGTGCTAAGGGGTATCTAGAGAGTGGGATAGGTTTAATAACTACCCTAACCCTAACGCGTACCCTAACCCTAACCCCTACCCTAACCCTAACACGTACCCTAATCCTAACCCGTACCCTAA
Source organism: Eschrichtius robustus (assembly GCF_028021215.1). NCBI lineage: Eukaryota > Metazoa > Chordata > Mammalia > Artiodactyla > Eschrichtiidae > Eschrichtius > Eschrichtius robustus. The sequence continues at coordinate 265,280 of NW_027175382.1, read as the reverse complement.
ACCGAGCCCTAACCCTCAAACTAACCCTAACCCTAACCCTAACCCATATCCTACGCCATACCCAAACCCGTACCCGAACCCGTACCCGAACCCGTACCCTAAGCCGTACCCTAACCCAAACCCTAACCCTAAGCTACACTTGACTGCTTCTGCCTCCAATAGATTTCCTAAGCACTAGTGTTTTAAGGAACAGGTTAAAAAGAGAATCCTAATGTGATTTCTTGATAATGGGTGTGTTCCTTATCTTCTCCTAGTGTCTAAACTCTTCTCCATGGCTGGTCCCCCAAATAATATTCCTTGACGTGCTAAGGGGCATCTAGGGAGTGGGATAGGTTTAATAACTACCCTAACCCTAACGCGTACCCTAACCCTAACCCCTACCCTAACCCTAACACGAACCCTAATCCTAACCCGTACCCTAAACCGAGCCCTAACCTTCAAACTAACCCTAACACTAACCCAAACCCATACCCTACGCCGTACACAAACCCGTACCCGAACCCGTACCCTAAGCCGTGTCCTAACCCTAGCCCTAACCCTAACCCTAACCCTAAGCTACCCTTGACTGCTTCTGACTCCAATAGATTTCCTAAGCACTAGTGTTTTAAGGAACAGGTTAAAAAGAGAATCCTAATGTGATTTCTTGATAATGGGTGTGTTCCTTATCTTCTCCTAGTGTCTAAACTCTTCTCCATGGCTGGACCCCCAAATAATATTCCTTGACGTGCTAAGGGGTATCTAGAGAGTGGGATAGGTTTAATAACTACCCTAACCCTAACGCGTACGCTAACCCTAACCCCTACCCTAACCCTAACACGAACCCTAATCCTAACCCGTACCCTAAACCGAGCCCTAACCTTCAAACTAACCCTAACACTAACCCTAACCCATACCCTACGCCGTACGCGAACCCGTACCCGAACCCGTACCCTAAGCCGTATCCTAACCCTAACCCTAACCCTAACCCTAACCCTAACCCTAAGCTACCCTTGCCTCCTTCTGCCTCCAATAGATTTCCTAAGCACTAGTGTTTTAAGGAACAGGTTAAAAAGAGAATCCTAATGTGATTTCTTGATAATGGGTGTGTTCCTTATCTTCTCCTAGTGTCTAAACTCTTCTCCATGGCTGGACCCCCAAATAATATTCCTTGACGTGCTAAGGGGTATCTAGAGAGTGGGATATGTTTAATAACTACCCTAACCCTAACGCGTACCCCAACCCTAACCCCTACCCTAACCCTAACACGTACCCTAATCCTAACCCGTAACATAAACCGAGCCCTAACCCTCAAACTAACCCTAACCCTAAACCTAACCCATACCCTACGCCGTACCCGAACCCGTACCCGAACCCGTACCCGAACCCGTACCCTAAGTCGTACCCTAACCCTAACCCTAACCCTAAGCTACCCTTGACTGCTTCTGCCTCCAATAGATTTCCTGAGCACTAGTGTTTTAAGGAACAGGTTAAAAAGAGAATCCTAATGTGATTTCTTGATAATGGGTGTGTTCCTTATCTTCTCCTAGTGTCTAAACTCTTCTCCATGGCTGTACCCCCAAATAATATTCCTTGACGTGCTAAGGGGTATCTAGAGAGTGGGATAGGTTTAATAACTACCCTAACCCTAACGCGTACCCTAACCCTAACCCCTACCCTAACCCTAACACGAACCCTAATCCTAACCCGTACCCTAAACCGAGCCCTAACCTTCAAACTAACCCTAACCCTAACCCATACCCTACGCCTTACCCGAACCCGTACCCTAAGCCGTACCCTAAAGCTAACCCTAACCCTAACCCTAACCCTAACCCTAAGCTACCCTTGACTGCTTCTGCCTCCAATAGATTTCCTAAGCACTAGTGTTTTAAGGAACAGGTTAAAAAGAGAATCCTAATGTGATTTCTTGATAATGGGTGTGTTCCTTATCTTCTCCTAGTGTCTAAACTCTTCTCCATGGCTGGACTCCCAAATAATATTCCTTGACGTGCTAAGGGTTATCTAGAGCGTGGGATAGGTTTAATAACTACCCTAACCCTAACGCGTACCCTAACCCTAACCCCTACCCTAACCCTAAGACGTACCCTAATCCTAACCCGTAACCTAAACCGAGCCCTAACCCTCAAACTAACCCTAACCCTAACCCTAACCCATACCCTACGCCATACCCGAACCCGTACCCGAACCCGTACACTAAGCCGTACCCTAACCCTAACCCTAACCCTAACCCTAACCCTAACCCCTACCCTAACCCTAACACGAACCCTAATCCTAACCCGTACCCTAAACCGAGCCCTAACCTTCAAACTAACCCTAACCCTAACCCTAACCCATACCCTACGCCGTACACGAACCCGTGCCCGAACCCGTACCCTAAGCTGTACCCTAACCCTAACCCTAACCCTAACCCTAACCCTAAGCTACCCTTGACTGCTTCTGCCTCCAATAGATTTCCTAAGCACTAGTGTTTTAAGGAACAGGTTAAAAAGAGAATCCTAATGTGATTTCTTGATAATGGGTGTGTTCCTTATCTTCTCCTAGTGTCTAAACTCTTCTCCATGGCTGGACCCCCAAATAATATTCCTTGACGTGCTAAGGGGTATCTAGAGAGTGGGATAGGTTTAATAACTACCCTAACCCTAACGCGTACCCTAACCCTAACCCCTACCCTAACCCTAACACGTACCCTAATCCTAACCCGTACCCTAAACCGAGCCCTAACCCTCAAACTAACCCTAAACCTAACCCTAACCCATATCCTACACCATACCCAAACCCGTACCCGAACCCGTACCCGAACCCGTACCCTAAGCCGTACCCTAACCCAAACCCTAACCCTAAGCTACCCTTGACTGCTTCTGCCTCCAATAGATTTCCTAAGCACTAGTGTTTTAAGGAACAGGTTAAAAAGAGAATCCTAATGTGATTTCTTGATAATGGGTGTGTTCCTTATCTTCTCCTAGTGTCTAAACTTTTCTCCATGGCTGGACCCCCAAATAATATTCCTTGACGTGCTAAGGGGTATCTAGAGAGTGGGATAGGTTTAATAACTACCCTAACCCTAACGCGTACCCTAACCCTAACCCCTACCCTAACCCTAACACGAACCCTAATCCTAACCCGTACCCTAAACCGAGCCCTAACCTTCAAACTAACCCTAACACTAACCCAAACCCATACCCTACGCCGTACACAAACCCGTACCCGAACCCGTACCCTAAGCCGTGTCCTAACCCTAGCCCTAACCCTAACCCTAACCCTAAGCTACCCTTGACTGCTTCTGCCTCCAATACATTTCCTGAGCACTAGTGTTTTAAGGAACAGGTTAAAAAGAGAATCCTAATGTGATTTCTTGATAATGGGTGTGTTCCTTATCTTCTCCTAGTGTCTAAACTCTTCTCCATGGCTGGAACCCCAAATAATATACCTTGACGTGCTAAGGGGTATCTAGAGAGTGGGTTAGGTTTAATAACTACCCTAACCCTAACGCGTACCCTAACACTAACCCCTACCCTAACCCTAACACGTACACTAATCCTAACCCGTACCCTAAACCGAGGCCTAACCCTCAAACTAACCCTAACCCTAACCCTAAACCATACCCTACGCCGTACCCGAACCCGTACCCGAACCCATACCCTAAGCCATACCCTAACCCTAACCCTAACCGTAACCCTAACCCTAAGCTACCCTTGACTGCTTCTGCCTCCAATAGATTTCCTAAGCACTAGTGTATTAAGGAACAGGTTAAAAAGAGAATCCTAATGTGATTTCAGGATAATGGGTGTGTTCCTTATCTTCTCCTAGTGTCTAAACTCTTCTCCATGGCTGGACCCCCAAATAATATTCCTTGACGTGCTAAGGGGTATCTAGAGAGTGGGATAGGTTTAATAACTACGCTAACCCTAACGCGTACCCTAACCCTAACCCCTACCCTAACCCTAACACGTACCCTAATCCTAACCCGTAACCTAAACCGAGCCCTAACCCTCAAACTAACCCTAACCCTAAACCTAACCCATACCCTACGCCGTACCCGAACCCGTACCCGAACCCATACCCGAACCCGTACCCTAAGCCGTACCCTAACCCTAACCCTAACCCTAAGCTACCCTTGACTGCTTCTGCCTCCAATAGATTTCCTAAGCACTAGTGTTTTAAGGAACAGGTTAAAAAGAGAATCCTAATGTGATTTCTTGATAATGGGTGTGTTCCTTATCTTCTCCTAGTGTCTAAACTCTTCTCCATGGCTGGACCCCCAAATAATATTCCTTGACGTGCTAAGGGGTATCTAGAGAGTGGGATAGGTTTAATAACTACCCTAAACCTAACACGTACCCTAACCCTAACCCCTACCCTAATCCTAACACTTACCCCAATCCTAACCCGTACCCTAAATGGAGCTCTAACCCTCAAACTAACCCTAACCCTAACCCTAACCCATACCCTACGCCGTACACGAACCCGTACCCGAACCCGTACCCTAAGCCATACCCTAACCCTAACCCTCACCGTAACCCTAAACCTAAGCTATCCTTGACTGCTTCTGCCTCCAATAGATTTCCTAAGCACTAGTGTATTAAGGAACAGGTTAAAAAGAGAATCCTAATGTGATTTCAGGATAATGGGTGTGTTCCTTATCTTCTAGTGTCTAAACTCTTCTCCATGGCTGGACCCCCAAATAATATTCCTTGACGTGCTAAGGGGTATCTAGAGAGTGGGATAGGTTTAATAACTACCCTAACCCTAACGCGTACCCTAACCCTAACCCCTACCCTAACCCTAACACTTACCCTAATCCTTACCCGTACCCTAAACGGAGCCCTAACCCTCAAACTAACCCTAACCCTAACCCTAACGCATACCCTATGCCGTACCCGAACCCGTACCCTAATCCTTACCCTAACAATAACCCTAACCTTAACCCTAAGCTAACCTTGACTGCTTCTGCCTCCAATAGATTTCCTAAGCACTAGTGTTTTAAGGAACAGGTTAAAAAGAGAATCCTAATGTGATTTCTTGATAATGGGTGTGTTCCTTATCTTCTCCTAGTGTCTAAACTCTTCTCCATGGCTGGACCGCCAAATAATATTCCTTGACGTGCTAAGGGGTATCTAGAGAGTGGGATAGGTTTAATAACTACCATAACCCTAACGCATACCCTAACCCTAACCTCTACCCTAACCCTAACACGTACACTAATCCTACCTCATACCCTAAACCGTGCCCTAACCCTCAAACTAACCCTAACCCTAACCCTAACCCATACCCTACGCCGTACCCAAACCCGTACCCGAACCCGTACCCGAACCCGTACCCTAAGCCGTACCCTAAACCTAACCCTAACCGTAACCCTAACCCTAAGCTACCCTTGACTGCTTCTGCCTCCAATAGATTTCCTAAGCACTAGTGTATTAAGGAGCAGGTTAAAAAGAGAATCCTAATGTGATTTCAGGATAATGGGTGTGTTCCTTATCTTCTCCTAGTGTATAAACTCTTCTCCATGGCTGGACCCCCAAATAATATTCCTTGACGTGCTAAGGGGTATCTAGAGAGTGGGATAGGTTTAATAACTACCCTAACCCTAACGCGTACCCTAACCCTAACCCCTACCCTAACCCTAACACGTACCCTAATCCTAACCCGTAACCTAAACCGAGCCCTAACCCTCAAACTAACCCTAACCCTAAACCTAACCCATACCCTACGCCGTACCCGAACCCGTACCCGAACCCGTACCCGAACCCGTACCCTAAGCCGTACCCTAACCCTAACACTAACCCTAACCCTAAGCTACCCTTGACTGCTTCTGCCTCCAATAGATTTCCTAAGCACTAGTGTTTTAAGGAACAGGTTAAAAAGAGAATCCTAATGTGATTTCTTGATAATGGGTGTGTTCCTTATCTTCTCCTAGTGTCTAAACTCTTCTCCATGGCTGGACCCCCAAATAATATTCCTTGACGTGCTAAGGGGTATCTAGAGAGTGAGATAGGTTTAATAACTACCCTAACCCTAACGCGTACCCTAACCCTAACCCCTACCCTAACCCTAACACTTACCCTAATCCTAACCCGTACCCTAAACGGAGCCCTAACCCTCAAACTAACCCTAACCCTAACCCTAACCCATACCCTACGCCGTACCCGAACCCGTACCCGAACCCGTACCCTAAGCCATACCCTAACCCTAACCCTCACCGTAACCCTAACCCTAAGCTACCCTTGACTGCTTCTGCCTCCAATAGATTTCCTAAGCACTAGTGTATTAAGGAACAGGTTAAAAAGAGAATCCTAATGTGATTTCAGGATAATGGGTGTGTTCCTTATCTTCTCCTAGTGTCTAAACTCTTCTCCATGGCTGGACCCCCAAATAATATTCCTTGACGTGCTAAGGGTATCTAGAGAGTGGGATAGGTTTAATAACTACCCTAACCCTAACGCGTACCCTAACCCTAACCCCTACCCTAACCCTAACACGAACCCTAATCCTAACCCGTACCCTAAACCGAGCCCTAACCTTCAAACTAACCCTAACCCTAACCCAAACCCATACCCTACGCCGTACACGAACCCGTACCCGAACCCGTACCCTAAGCCGTGTCCTAACCCTAGCCCTAACCCTAACCCTAACCCTAAGCTACCCTTGACTGCTTCTGCCTCCAATAGATTTCCTAAGCACTAGTGTTTTAAGGAACAGGTTAAAAAGAGAATCCTAATGTGATTTCTTGCTAATGGGTGTGTTCCTTATCTTCTCCTACTGTCTAAACTCTTCTCCATGGCTGGACCCCCAAATAATATTCCTTGACGTGCTAAGGGGTATCTAGGGAGTGGGATAGGTTTAATATCTACCCTAACCCTAACGCGTACCCTAACCCTAACCCCTACCCTAACCCTAACACGTACCCCACTCCTAACCCGTACCCTAAACCGAGCCCTAACCCTCAAACTAACCCTAACCCTAACCCTAACCCATACCCTATGCCGTACCCGAACCCGTACCCTAATCCTTACCCTAACAATAACCCTAACCTTAACCCTAAGCTACCCTTGACTGCTTCTGCCTCCAATAGATTTCCTAAGCACTAGTGTTTTAAGGAACAGGTTAAAAAGAGAATCCTAATGTGATTTCTTGATAATGGGTGTGTTCCTTATCTTCTCCTAGTGTCTAAACTCTTCTCCATATCTGGTCCCCCAAATAATATTCCTTGACGTGCTAAGGGGTATCTAGGGACTGGGATAGGTTTAATAACTACCCTAACCCTAACGCGTACCCTAACCCTAACCCCTACCCTAACCCTAACACGTACCCTAATCCTAACCCGTACCCTAAACCGAGCCCTAACCCTCAACCTAACCCTAACCCTAACCCTAACCCATACCCTATGCCGTACCCGAACGCGTACCCTAAGCCTTACCCTAACAATAACCCTAACCCTAACCCTAAGCTACCCTTGACTGCTTCTGCCTCCAATAGTTTTCCTAAGCACTAGTGTTTTAAGGAACAGGTTAAAAAGAGAATCCTAATGTGATTTCTTGATAATGGGTGTGTTCCTTATCTTCTCCTAGTGTGTAAACTCTTCTCCATGGCTGGACCCCCAAATAATATTCCTTGATGTGCTAAGGGGTATCTAGAGAGTGGGATAGGTTTAATAACTACCCTAACCCTAACGCGTACCCTAACCCTAACCCCTACCCTAACCCTAACACGTACCCTAATCCTAACCCGTAACATAAACCGAGCCCTAACCCTCAAACTAACCCTAACCCTAACCCTAACCCATATCCTACGCCATACCCAAACCCGTACCCGAACCCGTACCCGAACCCGTACCCTAAGCCGTACCCTAACCCAAACCCTAACCCTAAGCTACCCTTGACTGCTTCTGCCTCCAATAGATTTCCTAAGCACTAGTGTTTTAAGGAACAGGTTAAAAAGAGAATCCTAATGTGATTTCTTGATAATGGGTGTGTTCCTTATCTTCTCCTAGTGTCTAAACTCTTCTCCATGGCTGGACCCCCGAATAATATTCCTTGACGTGCTAAGGGGTATCTAGAGTGTGGGATAGGTTTAATAACTACCCTAACCCTAACGCGTACCCTAACCCTAACCCCTACCCTAACCCTAACACGTACCCTAATCCTAACCCGTATCCTAAACGGAGCCCTAACCCTCAAACTAACCCTAACCCTAACCCATACCCTACGCCGTACCCGAACCCGTACCCGAACCCGTACTCTAAGCCATACCCTAACCCTAACCCTCACCGTAACCCTAACCCTAAGCTACCCTTGACTGCTTCTGCCTCCAATAGATTTCCTAAGCACTAGTGTATTAAGGAACAGGTTAAAAAGAGAATCCTAATGTGATTTCAGGATAATGGGTGTGTTCCTTATCTTCTCCTAGTGTCTAAACTCTTCTCCATCGCTGGACGCCCAAATAATATTCCTTGACGTGCTAAGGGGTATCTAGAGAGTGGGATAGGTTTAATAACTACCCTAACCCTAACGCGTACCCTAACCCTAACCCCTACCCTAACCCTAACACGAACCCTAATCCTAACCCGTACCCTAAACCGAGCCCTATCCTTCAAAATAATCCTAACCCTAACCCAAACCCATACCCTACGCCGTACACGAACCCGTACCCGAACCCGTACCCTAAGCCGTGTCCTAACCCTAGCCCTAACCCTAACCCTAACCCTAAGCTACCCTTGACTGCTTCTGCCTCCAATAGATTTCCTAAGCACTAGTGTTTTAAGGAACAGGTTAAAAAGAGAATCCTAATGTGATTTCTTGATAATGGGTGTGTTCCTTATCTTCTCCTAGTGTCTAAACTCTTCTCCATGGCTGGACCCCCAAATAATATTCCTTGACGTGCTAAGGGGTATCTAGAGAGTGGGATAGGTTTAATAACTACCCTAACCCTAACGCGTACCCTAAACCTAACACCTACCCTAACCCTAACACGAACCCTAATCCTAACCCGTACCCTAAACCGAGCCCTAACCTTCAAACTAACCCTAACCCTAACCCAAACCCATACCCTACGCCGTACACGAACCCGTACCCGAACCCGTACCCTAAGCCATACCCTAACCCTAACCCTAACCCTAACCCTAACCCTAAGCTACCCTTGACTGCTTTGCCTCCAATAGATTTCCTAAGCACTAGTGTTTTAAGGAACAGGTTAAAAAGAGAATCCTAATGTGATTTCTTGACAATGGGTGTGTTCCTTATCTTCTCCTAGTGTCTAAACTCTTCTCCATGGCTGGACCCCCAAATAATATTCCTCGACGTGCTAAGGGGTATCTAGAGAGTGGGATAGGTTTAATAACTACCCTAACCCTAACGCGTACCCTAAACCTAACACCTACCCTAACCCTAACACGAACCCTAATCCTAACCCGTACCCTAAACCGAGCCCTAACCTTCAAACTAACCCTAACCCTAACCCAAACCCATACCCTACGCCGTACACGAACCCGTACCCGAACCCGTACCCTAAGCCATACCCTAACCCTAACCCTAACCCTAACCCTAACCCTAAGCTACCCTTGACTGCTTGTCCTCCAATAGATTTCCTAAGCACTAGTGTTTTAAGGAACAGGTTAAAAAGAGAATCCTAATGTGATTTCTTGATAATGGGTGTGTTCCTTATCTTCTCCTAGTGTCTAAACTCTTCTCCATGGCTGGACCCCCAAATAATATTCCTTGACGTGCTAAGGGGTATCTAGAGAGTGGGATAGGTTTAATAACTACCCTAACCCTAACGCGTACCCTAACCCTAACCCCTACCCTAACCCTAACACGAACCCTAATCCTAACCCGTACCCTAAACCGAGCCCTAACCTTCAAACTAACCCTAACCCTAACCCAAACCCATACCCTACGCCGTACACGAACCCGTACCCGAACCCGTACCCTAAGCCGTGTCCTAACCCTAGCCCTAACCCTAACCCTAACCCTAAGCTACCCTTGACTGCTTCTGCCTCCAATAGATTTCCTAAGCACTAGTGTTTTAAGGAACAGGTTAAAAAGAGAATCCTAATGTGATTTCTTGCTAATGGGTGTGTTCCTTATCTTCTCCTACTGTCTAAACTCTTCTCCATGGCTGGACCCCCAAATAATATTCCTTGACGTGCTAAGGGGTATCTAGGGAGTGGGATAGGTTTAATATCTACCCTAACCCTAACGCGTACCCTAACCCTAACCCCTACCCTAACCCTAACACGTACCCCACTCCTAACCCGTACCCTAAACCGAGCCCTAACCCTCAAACTAACCCTAACCCTAACCCTAACCCATACCCTATGCCGTACCCGAACCCGTACCCTAATCCTTACCCTAACAATAACCCTAACCTTAACCCTAAGCTACCCTTGACTGCTTCTGCCTCCAATAGATTTCCTAAGCACTAGTGTTTTAAGGAACAGGTTAAAAAGAGAATCCTAATGTGATTTCTTGATAATGGGTGTGTTCCTTATCTTCTCCTAGTGTCTAAACTCTTCTCCAAGTCTGGTCCCCCAAATAATATTCCTTGACGTGCTAAGGGGTATCTAGGGACTGGGATAGGTTTAATAACTACCCTAACCCTAACGCGTACCCTAACCCTAACCCCTACCCTAACCCTAACACGTACCCTAATCCTAACCCGTACCCTAAACCGAGCCCTAACCCTCAACCTAACCCTAACCCTAACCCTAACCCATACCCTATGCCGTACCCGAACGCGTACCCTAAGCCTTACCCTAACAATAACCCTAACCCTAACCCTAAGCTACCCTTGACTGCTTCTGCCTCCAATAGATTTCCTAAGCACTAGTGTTTTAAGGAACAGGTTAAAAAGAGAATCCTAATGTGATTTCTTGATAATGGGTGTGTTCCTTATCTTCTCCTAGTGTCTAAACTCTTCTCCATGGCTGGACCCCCAAATAATATTCCTTGACGTGCTAAGGGGTATCTAGAGAGTGGGATAGGTTTAATAACTACCCTAACCCTAACGCGTACCCTAACCCTAACCCCTACCCTAACCCTAACACGTACCCTAATCCTAACCCGTAACATAAACCGAGCCCTAACCCTCAAACTAACCCTAACCCTAACCCTAACCCATATCCTACGCCATACCCAAACCCGTACCCGAACCCGTACCCGAACCCGTACCCTAAGCCGTACCCTAACCCAAACCCTAACCCTAAGCTACCCTTGACTGCTTCTGCCTCCAATAGATTTCCTAAGCACTAGTGTTTTAAGGAACAGGTTAAAAAGAGAATCCTAATGTGATTTCTTGATAATGGGTGTGTTCCTTATCTTCTCCTAGTGTCTAAACTCTTCTCCATGGCTGGACCCCCGAATAATATTCCTTGACGTGCTAAGGGGTATCTAGAGTGTGGGATAGGTTTAATAACTACCCTAACCCTAACGCGTACCCTAACCCTAACCCCTACCCTAACCCTAACACGTACCCTAATCCTAACCCGTATCCTAAACGGAGCCCTAACCCTCAAACTAACCCTAACCCTAACCCATACCCTACGCCGTACCCGAACCCGTACCCGAACCCGTACTCTAAGCCATACCCTAACCCTAACCCTCACCGTAACCCTAACCCTAAGCTACCCTTGACTGCTTCTGCCTCCAATAGATTTCCTAAGCACTAGTGTATTAAGGAACAGGTTAAAAAGAGAATCCTAATGTGATTTCAGGATAATGGGTGTGTTCCTTATCTTCTCCTAGTGTCTAAACTCTTCTCCATCGCTGGACGCCCAAATAATATTCCTTGACGTGCTAAGGGGTATCTAGAGAGTGGGATAGGTTTAATAACTACCCTAACCCTAACGCGTACCCTAACCCTAACCCCTACCCTAACCCTAACACGAACCCTAATCCTAACCCGTACCCTAAACCGAGCCCTAACCTTCAAAATAATCCTAACCCTAACCCAAACCCATACCCTACGCCGTACACGAACCCGTACCCGAACCCGTACTCTAAGCCGTGTCCTAACCCTAGCCCTAACCCTAACCCTAACCCTAAGCTACCCTTGACTGCTTCTGCCTCCAATAGATTTCCTAAGCACTAGTGTTTTAAGGAACAGGTTAAAAAGAGAATCCTAATGTGATTTCTTGATAATGGGTGTGTTCCTTATCTTCTCCTAGTGTCTAAACTCTTCTCCATGGCTGGACCCCCAAATAATATTCCTTGACGTGCTAAGGGGTATCTAGAGAGTGGGATAGGTTTAATAACTACCCTAACCCTAACGCGTACCCTAAACCTAACACCTACCCTAACCCTAACACGAACCCTAATCCTAACCCGTACCCTAAACCGAGCCCTAACCTTCAAACTAACCCTAACCCTAACCCAAACCCATACCCTACGCCGTACACGAACCCGTACCCGAACCCGTACCCTAAGCCATACCCTAACCCTAACCCTAACCCTAACCCTAACCCTAACCCTAAGCTACCCTTGACTGCTTTGCCTCCAATAGATTTCCTAAGCACTAGTGTTTTAAGGAACAGGTTAAAAAGAGAATCCTAATGTGATTTCTTGATAATGGGTGTGTTCCTTATCTTCTCCTAGTGTCTAAACTCTTCTCCATGGCTGGACCCCCAAATAATATTCCTTGACGTGCTAAGGGGTATCTAGAGAGTGGGATAGGTTTAATAACTACCCTAACCCTAACGCGTACCCTAAACCTAACCCCTACCCTAACCCTAACACGAACCCTAATCCTAACCCGTACCCTAAACCGAGCCCTAACCTTCAAACTAACCCTAACCCTAACCCAAACCCATACCCTACGCCGTACACGAACCCGTACCCGAACCCGTACCCTAAGCCATACCCTAACCCTAACCCTAACCCTAACCCTAACCCTAAGCTACCCTTGACTGCTTTGCCTCCAATAGATTTCCTAAGCACTAGTGTTTTAAGGAACAGGTTAAAAAGAGAATCCTAATGTGATTTCTTGATAATGGGTGTGTTCCTTATCTTCTCCTAGTGTCTAAACTCTTCTCCATGGCTGGACCCCCAAATAATATTCCTTGACGTGCTAAGGGGTATCTAGAGAGTGGGATAGGTTTAATAACTACCCTAACCCTAACGCGTACCCTAACCCTAACCCCTACCCTAACCCTAACACGAACCCTAATCCTAACCCGTACCCTAAACCGAGCCCTAACCTTCAAACTAACCCTAACACTAACCCTAACCCATACCCTACGCCGTACGCGAACCCGTACCCGAACCCGTACCCTAAGCCGTACCCTAACCCTAACCCTAACGCTAACCCTAACCCTAACCCTAACCCTAGCCCTAAGCTACCCTTGACTGCTTCTGCCTCCAATAGATTTCCTAAGCACTTGTGTATTAAGGAACAGGTTAAAAAGAGAATCCTATTGTGATTTCAGGATAATGGGTGTGTTCCTTATCTTCTCCTAGTGTCTAAACTCTTCTCCATGGCTGGACCCCCAAATAATATTCCTTGACGTGCTAAGGGGTATCTAGAGAGTGGGATAGGTTTAATAACTACCCTAACCCTAACGCGTACCCTAAACCTAACACCTACCCTAACACTAACACGAACCCTAATCCTAACCCGTACCCTAAACCGAGCCCTAACCTTCAAACTAACCCTAACCCTAACCCAAACCCATACCCTACGCCGTACACGAACCCGTACCCGAACCCGTACCCTAAGCCATACCCTAACCCTAACCCTAACCCTAACCCTAACCCTAAGCTACCCTTGACTGCTTTGCCTCCAATAGATTTCCTAAGCACTAGTGTTTTAAGGAACAGGTTAAAAAGAGAATCCTAATGTGATTTCTTGATAATGGGTGTGTTCCTTATCTTCTCCTAGTGTCTAAACTCTTCTCCATGGCTGGACCCACAAATAATATTCCTTGACGTGCTAAGGGGTATCTAGAGAGTGGGATAGGTTTAATAACTACCCTAACCCTAACGCGTACCCTAACCCTAACCCCTACCCTAACCCTAACACGAACCCTAATCCTAACCCGTACCCTAAACCGAGCCCTAACCTTCAAACTAACCCTAACAATAACCCTAACCCATACCCTACGCCGTACGCGAACCCGTACCCGAACCCGTACCCTAAGCCGTACCCTAACCCTAACCCTAACGCTAACCCTAACCCTAACCCTAACCCTAGCCCTAAGCTACCCTTGACTGCTTCTGCCTCCAATAGATTTCCTAAGCACTTGTGTATTAAGGAACAGGTTAAAAAGAGAATCCTATTGTGATTTCAGGATAATGGGTGTGTTCCTTATCTTCTCCTAGTGTCTAAACTCTTCTCCATGGCTGGACCCCCAAATAATATCCCTTGACGTGCTAAGGGGTATCTAGAGAGTGGGATAGGTTTAATAACTACCCTAACCCTAACGCGTACCCTAACCCTAACACGTACCCTAATCCTAACCCGTACCCTAAACCGATCCCTAACCCTCAAACTAAACCTAACCCTAACCCTAACCCATACCATACGCCGTACCCGAACCCGTACCCGAACCCGTACACTAAGTCGTACCCTAAAGCTAACCCTAACTCTAACCCTTACCCTAAACCTAAGCTACCCTTGACTGCTTCTGCCTCCAATAGATTTCCTAAGCACAAGTGTTTTAAGGAACAGGTTAAAAAGAGAATCCTAATGTGATTTCTTGATAATGGGTGTGTTCCTTACTTCTCCTAGTGTCTAAACTCTTCTCCATGGCTGGACCCCCAAATAATATTCCTTGACGTGCTAAGGGGTATCTAGAGAGTGGGATAGGTTTAATAACTACCCTAACCCTAACGCGTACCATAACCCTAACCCCTACCCTAACCCTAACACGTACCCTAATCCTAAGCCGAAACCTAAACCGAGCCCTAACCTTCAAACTAACCCTAACCCTAACTCTAACCCATACCCTACGCCGTACACGAACCCGTACCCGAACCCGTACCCTATGCCGTACCCTAACTCTAGCCCTATCCCTAACCCTAACCCTAAGCTACCCTTGACTGCTTCTGCCTCCAATAGATTTCCTATACACTAGTGTTTTAAGGAACAGGTTAAAAAGAGAATCCTAATGTGATTTCTTGATAATGGGTGTGTTCCTTATCTTCTCCTAGTGTCTAAACTCTTCTCCATGGCTGGACCCCCAAATAATATTCCTTGACGTGCTAAGGGGTATCTAGAGAGTGGGATAGGTTTAATAACTACCCTAACCCTAACGCGTACTCTAACCCTAACCCCTACCCTAACCCTAACACGTACCCTAATCCTAACCCGTAACCTAAACCGAGCCCTAACCCTCAAACTAACCCTAACCCTAACCCTAACCCATATCCTACGCCATACCCAAAACCGTACCCGAACCCGTACACGAACCCGTACCCTAAGCCGTACCCTAACCCTAACCCTAACCCTAAGCTACCCTTGACTGCTTCTGCCTCCAATAGATTTCCTAAGCACTAGTGTTTTAAGGAACAGGTTAAAAAGAGAATCCTAATGTGATTTCTTGATGACGGGTGTGTTCCTTATCTTCTCCTAGTGTCTAAACTCTTCTCCATGGCTGGACCCCCAAATAATATTCCTTGACGTGCTAAGGGGTATCTAGAGAGTGGGATAGGTTTAATAAATACCCTAACCCTAACGCATACCCTAACCCTAACCCCTACCCTAACCCTAACACGTACCCTAATCCTAACCCGTACCCTAAACCGAGCCCTAACCCTCAAACTAACCCTAACCCTAACCCTAACCCATACCCTATGCCGTACCCGAACCCGTACCCTAAGCCTTACCCTAACAATAACCCTAACCCTAACCCTAAGCTACCCTTGACTGCTTTGCCTCCAATAGATTTCCTAAGCACTAGTGTTTTAAGGAACAGGTTAAAAAGAGAATCCTAATGTGATTTCTTGATAATGGGTGTGTTCCTTATCTTCTCCTAGTGTCTAAACTCTTCTCCATGGGTGGACCCCCAAATAATATTCCTTGACGTGCTAAGGGGTATCTAGAGAGTGGGATAGGTTTAATAACTACCCTAACCCTAACGCGTACCCTAACCCTAACCCCTACCCTAACCCTAACACGTACCCTAATCCTAACCCGTAACCTAAACCGAGCCCTAACCCTCAAACTAACCCTAACCCTAAACCTAACCCATACCCTACGCCGTACCCGAACCCGTACCCGAACCCGTTCCCGAACCCGTACCCTAAGCCGTACCCTAACCCTAACCCTAACCCTAAGCTACCCTTGACTGCTTCTGCCTCCAATAGATTTCCTAAGCACTAGTGTTTTAAGGAACAGGTTAAAAAGAGAATCCTAATGTGATTTCAGGATAATGGGTGTGTTCCTTATCTTCTCCTAGTGTCTAAACTCTTCTCCATGGCTGGACCCCCAAATAATATTCCTTGACGTGCTAAGGGGTATCTAGAGAGTGGGATAGGTTTAATAACTACCCTAACCCTAACGCGTACCCTAACCCTAACCCCTACCCTAACCCTAACACGAACCCTAATCCTAACCCGTACCCTAAACCGAGCCCTAACCTTCAAACTAACCCTAAACCTAACCCAAACCCATACCCTACGCCGTACACGAACCCGTACCCGAACCCGTACCCTAAGCCATGTCTAACCCTAGCCCTAACCCTAACCCTAACCCTAAGCTACCCTTGACTGCTTCTGCCTCCAATAGATTTCCTAAGCACTAGTGTTTTAAGGAACAGGTTAAAAAGAGAATCCTAATGTGATTTCTTGATAATGGGTGTGTTCCTTATCTTCTCCTAGTGTCTAAACTCTTCTCCATGGCTGGACCCCCAAATAATATTCCTTGACGTGCTAAGGGGTATCTAGAGAGTGGGATAGGTTTATTAACTACCCTAACCCTAACGCGTAACCTAACCCTAACCCCTACCCTAACCCTAACACGAACCCTAATCCTAACCTGTACCCTAAACCGAGCCCTAACCTTCAAACTAACCCTAACCCTAACCCTAAAACATACCCTACAGCGTACACGAACCCATACCCGAACCCGCACCCTAAGCCGTACCCTAAACCTAACCCTAACCCTAACCCTAACCCTAAGCTACCCTTGACTGCTTCTGCCTCCAATAGATTTCCTAAGCACTATTGTATTAAGGAACAGGTTAAAAAGAGAATCCTAATGTGATTTCAGGATAATGGGTGTGTTCCTTATCTTCTCCTAGTGTCTAAACTCTTCTCCATGGCTGGACCACCAAATAATATTCCTTGACGTGCTAAGGAGTATCTAGAGAGTGTGATAGGTTTAATAACTACCCTAACCCTAACGCGTACCCTAACCCTAACCCATACCCTAACCCTAACACGAACCCTAATCCTAACTTGTACCCTAAACCGAGACCTAACCTTCAAACTAACCCTAACCCTAACCCAAACCCGTACCCGAACCCGTACCCTAAGCCGTGTCCTAACCCTAGACCTAACCCTAACCCTAACCCTAAGCTACCCTTGACTGCTTCTGCCTCCAATAGATTTCCTAAGCACTAGTGTTTTAAGGAACAGGTTAAAAAGAGAATCCTAATGTGATTTCAGGATAATGGGTGTGTTCCTTATCTTCTCCTAGTGTCTAAACTCTTCTCCATGGCTGGACCCCCAAATAATATTCCTTGACGTGCTAAGGGGTATCTCGAGAGTGGGATAGGTTTAATAACAACCCTAACCCTAACGCGTACCCTAACCCTAACCCCTACCCTAACCCTAACACGTACCCTAATCCTAACCCGTACCCTAAACCGAGCCCTAAACCTCAAACTAACCCTAACCCTAACCCTAACCCATACCCTACGCCGTACCCGAACCCGTACCCGAACCCGTACCCTAAGCCGTACCCTAACCCTAACCCTAACCGTAACCCTAACCCTAAGCTACCCTTGACTACTTCTGCCTCCAATAGATTTCCTAAGCACTAGTGTTTTAAGGAACAGGTTAAAAAGAGAATCCTAATGTGATTTCTTGATAATGGGTGTGTTCCTTATCTTCTCCTAGTGTCTAAACTCTTCTCCATTGCTGGACCCCCAAATAATATTCCTTGACGTGCTAAGGGGTATCTAGAAAGTGGGATAGGTTTAATAACTACCCTAACCCTAACGCGTACCCTAACCCTAACCCCTACCCTAACCCTAACACGAACCCTAATCCTAACCCGTACCCTAAACCGAGCCCTAACCTTCAAACTAACCCTAACCCTAACCCAAACCCATACCCTACGCCGTACACGAACCCGTACCCGAACCCGTACCCTAAGCCGTGTCCTAACCCTAGCCCTAACCCTAACCCTAACCCTAAGCTACCCTTGACTGCTTCTGCCTCCAATAGATTTCCTAAGCACTAGTGTTTTAAGGAACAGGTTAAAAAGAGAATCCTAATGTGATTTCTTGATAATGTGTGTGTTCCTTATCTTCTCCTAGTGTCTAAACTCTTCTCCATGGCTGGACCCCCAAATAATATTCCTTGACGTGCTAAGGGGTATCTAGAGAGTGGGATAGGTTTAATAACTACCCTAACCCTAACGCGTACCCTAACCCTAACCCCTACCCTAACCCTAACACGAACCCTAATCCTAACCCGTAGCCTAAACCGAGCCCTAACCTTCAAACTAACCCTAACCCTAACCCTAACCCATAACCTACGCCGTACACGAACCCGTACCCGAACCCGTACCATAACCCTAACCCTAACCCTAACCCTAACCCTAACCCTAAGCTACCCTTGACTGCTTCTGCCTCCAATAGATTTCCTAAGCACTAGTGTTTTAAGGAACAGGTTAAAAAGAGAATCCTAATGTGATTTCTTGATAATGGGTGTGTTCCTTATCTTCTCCTAGTGTCTAAACTCTTCTCCATGGCTGGTCCCCCAAATAATATTCCTTGACGTGCTAAGGGGCATCTAGGGAGTGGGATAGGTTTAATAACTACCCTAACCCTAACGCGTACCCTAACCCTAACCCCTACCCTAAACCTAACACGTACCCTAATCCTAACCCGTACCCTAAACCGAGCCCTAACCCTCAAACTAACCCTAACCCTAACCCTATCCCATACCCTATGCCGTACCCGAACCCGTACCCTAAGCCTTACCCTAACAATAACCCTAACCCTAACCCTAAGCTACCCTTGACTGCTTTGCCTCCAATAGATTTCCTAAGCACTAGTGTTTTAAGGAACAGGTTAAAAAGAGAATCCTAATGTGATTTCTTGATAATGGGTGTGTTCCTTATCTTCTCCTAGTGTCTAAACTCTTCTCCATGGCTGGACCCCCAAATAATATTCCTTGACGTGCTAAGGGGTATCTAGAGAGTGGGATAGGTTTAATAACTACCCTAACCCTAACGCGTACCCTAACCCTAACCCCTACCCTAACCCTAACACGTACCCTAATCCTAACCCGTAACCTAAACCGAGCCCTAACCCTCAAACTAACCCTAACCCTAAACCTAACCCATACCCTACGCCGTACCCGAACCCGTACCCGAACCCGTTCCCGAACCCGTACCCTAAGCCGTACCCTAACCCTAACCCTAACCCTAAGCTACCCTTGACTGCTTCTGCCTCCAATAGATTTCCTAAGCACTAGTGTTTTAAGGAACAGGTTAAAAAGAGAATCCTAATGTGATTTCTTGATAATGGGTGTGTTCCTTATCTTCTCCTAGTGTCTAAACTCTTCTCCATTGCTGGACCCCCAAATAATATTCCTTGACGTGCTAAGGGGTATCTAGAGAGTGGGATAGGTTTAATAACTACCCTAACCCTAACGCGTACCCTAACCCTAACCCCTACCCTAACCCTAACACGTACCCTAATCCTAACCCATACCCTAAACCGAGCCCTAAACCTCAAACTAACCCTAACCCTAACCCTAACCCATACCCTACGCCGTACCCGAACCCGTACCCGAACCCGTACCCGAACCCGTACCCTAACCGTAACCCTAACCCTAAGCTACCCTTGACTACTTCTGCCTCCAATAGATTTCCTAAGCACTAGTGTATTAAGGAACAGGTTAAAAAGAGAATCCTAATGTGATTTCAGGATAATGGGTGTGTTCTTTATCTTCTCCTAGTGTCTAAACTCTTCTCCATGGCTGGACCCCCAAATAATATTCCTTGACGTGCTAAGGGGTATCTAGAGAGTGGGATAGGTTTAATAACTACCCTAACCCTAACGCGTACCCTAACCCTAACCCCTACCCTAACCCTAACACGAACCCTAATCCTAACCCGTACCCTAAACCGAGCCCTAACCTTCAAACTAACCCTAACACTAACCCAAACCCATACCCTACGCCGTACACGAACCCGTACCCGAACCCGTACCCTAAGCCGTGTCCTAACCCTAGCCCTAACCCTAACCCTAACCCTAAGCTACCCTTGACTGCTTCTGCCTCCAATAGATTTCCTAAGCACTAGTGTTTTAAGGAACAGGTTAAAAAGAGAATCCTAATGTGATTTGTTGATAATGGGTGTGTTCCTTATCTTCTCCTAGTGTCTAAACTCTTCTCCATGGCTGGACCCCCAAATAATATTCCTTGACGTGCTAAGGGGTATCTAGAGAGTGGGATAGGTTTAATAACTACCCTAACCCTAACGCGTACCCTAACCCTAACCTCTACCCTAACCCTAACACGTACACTAATCCTAACCCGTACACTAAACCGAGCCCTAAACCTCAAACTAACCCTAACCCTAACCCTAACCCATACCCTACGCCGTACCCGAACCCATACCCGAAACCGTACCCTAAGCCGTACCCTAACAATAACCCTAACCCTAACCCTAACCCTAAGCTACCCTTGACTGCTTCTGCCTCCAATAGATTTCCTAAGCACTAGTGTATTAAGGAACAGGTTAAAAAGAGAATCCTAATGTGATTTCAGGATAATGGGTGTGTTCCTTATCTTCTCCTAGTGTCTAAACTCTTCTCCATGGCTGGACCCCCAAATAATATTCCTTGACGTGCTAAGGGGTATCTACAGAGTGGGATAGGTTTAATAACTACCCTAACCCTAACGCGTACCCTAACCCTAACCCCTACCCTAACCCTAACACGAACCCTAATCCTAACCCGTACCCTAAACCGAGCCCTAACCTTCAAACTAACCCTAACCCTAACACAAACCCATACCCTACGCCGTACACGAACCCGTACCCGAACCCGTACCCTAAGCCTTACCCTAACAATAACCCTAACCCTAACCCTAAGCTACCCTTGACTGCTTCTGCCTCCAATAGATTTCCTAAGCACTAGTGTTTTAAGAAACAGGTTAAAAAGAGAATCCTAATGTGATTTCTTGATAATGGGTGTGTTCCTTATCTTCTCCTAGTGTCTAAACTCTTCTGCATGGCTGGATCCCCAAATAATATTCCTTGACGTGCTAAGGGGTATCTAGAGAGTGGGATAGGTTTAATAACTACCCGAACCCTAACGCATACCCTAACCCTAACCTCTACCCTAACCCTAACACGTACACTAATCCTAACCCGTACCCTAAACCGAGCCCTAACCCTCAAACTAACCCTAACCCTAACCCTAACCCATAACCTACGCCGTACCCGAACCCATACCCGAACCCGTACCCTAAGCCGTACCCTAAACCTAACCCTAACCCTAACCCTAACCCTAAGCTACCCTTGACTGCTTCTTCCTCCATAGATTTCCTAAGCACTAGTGTTTTAAGGAACAGGTTAAAAAGAGAATCCTAATGTGATTTCTTGATAATGGGTGTGTTCCTTATCTTCTCCTAGTGTCTAAACTCTTCTCCATGGCTGGACCCCCAAATAATATTCCTTGACGTGCTAAGGGGTATCTAGAGAGTGGGATAGGTTTAATAACTACCCTAACCCTAACGCGTACCCTAACCCTAACCTCTACCCTAACCTTAACACGTACACTAATCCTAAACCGTAACCTAAACCGAGCCCTAACCCTCAAACTAACCCTAACCCTAACCCTAAACCATACCCTACGCCGTACCCGAACCCGTACCCGAACCCGTACCCTAAGCCGTACCCTAACCCTAACCCTAACGCTAACCCAAACCCTAACCCTAACCCTAGCCCTAAGCTACCCTTGACTGCTTCTGCCTCCAATAGATTTCCTAAGCACTTGTGTATTAAGGAACAGGTTAAAAAGAGAATCCTAATGTGATTTCTTGATAATGGGTGTGTTCCTTATCTTCTCCTAGTGTCTAAACTCTTCTCCATGGCTGGATCCCCAAATAATATTCCTTGACGTGCTAAGGGGTATCTAGAGAGTGGGATAGGTTTAATAACTACCCGAACCCTAACGCATACCCTAACCCTAACCTCTACCCTAACCCTAACACGTACACTAATCCTAACCCGTACCCTAAACCGAGCCCTAACCCTCAAACTAACCCTAACCCTAACCCTAACCCATAACCTACGCCGTACCCGAACCCATACCCGAACCCGTACCCTAAGCCGTACCCTAAACCTAACCCTAACCCTAACCCTAACCCTAAGCTACCCTTGACTGCTTCTGCCTCCAATAGATTTCCTAAGCACTAGTGTTTTAAGGAACAGGTTAAAAAGAGAATCCTAATGTGATTTCTTGATAATGGGTGTGTTCCTTATCTTCTCCTAGTGTCTAAACTCTTCTCCATGGCTGGACCCCCAAATAATATTCCTTGACGTGCTAAGGGGTATCTAGAGAGTGGGATAGGTTTAATAACTACCCTAACCCTAACGCGTACCCTAACCCTAACCTCTACCCTAACCTTAACATGTACACTAATCCTAACCCGTAACCTAAACCGAGCCCTAACCCTCAAACTAACCCTAACCCTAACCCTAAACCATACCCTACGCCGTACCCGAACCCGTACCCGAACCCGTACCCTAAGCCGTACCCTAACCCTAACCCTAAGGCTAACCCTAACCCTAACCCTAACCCTAGCCCTAAGCTACCCTTGACTGCTTCTGCCTCCAATAGATTTCCTAAGCACTTGTGTATTAAGGAACAGGTTAAAAAGAGAATCCTATTGTGATTTCAGGATAATGGGTGTGTTCCTTATCTTCTCCTAGTGTCTAAACTCTTCTCCATGGCTGGACCCCCAAATAATATCCCTTGACGTGCTAAGGGGTATCTAGAGAGTGGGATAGGTTTAATAACTAACCTAACCCTAACGCGTACCCTAACCCTAACACGTACCCTAATCCTAACCCGTACCCTAAACCGATCCCTAACCCTCAAACTAAACCTAACCCTAACCCTAACCCATACCATACGCCGTACCCGAACCCGTACCCGAACCCGTACACTAAGTCGTACCCTAAAGCTAACCCTAACCCTAACCCTAACCCTAAACCTAAGCTACCCTTGACTGCTTCTGCCTCCAATAGATTTCCTAAGCACAAGTGTTTTAAGGAACAGGTTAAAAAGAGAATCCTAATGTGATTTCTTGATAATGGGTGTGTTCCTTATCTTCTCCTAGTGTCTAAACTCTTCTCCATGGCTGGACCCCCAAATAATATTCCTTGACGTGCTAAGGGGTATCTAGAGAGTGGGATAGGTTTAATAACTACCCTAACCCTAACACGTACCATAACCCTAACCCCTACCCTAACCCTAACACGTACCCTAATCCTAAGCCGAAACCTAAACCGAGCCCTAACCTTCAAACTAACCCTAACCCTAACTCTAACCCATACCCTACGCCGTACACGAACCCGTACCCGAACCCGTACCCTATGCCGTACCCTAACTCTAGCCCTAACCCTAACCCTAACCCTAAGCTACCCTTGACTGCTTCTGCCTCCAATAGATTTCCTAAGCACTAGTGTTTTAAGGAACAGGTTAAAAAGAGAATCCTAATGTGATTTCTTGATAATGGGTGTGTTCCTTATCTTCTCCTAGTGTCTAAACTCTTCTCCATGGCTGGACCCCCAAATAATATTCCTTGACGTGCTAAGGGGTATCTAGAGAGTGGGATAGGTTTAATAACTACCCTTACCCTAACGCGTACCCTAACCCTAACCTCTACCTTAACCCTAACACGTACACTAATCCTAACCCGTAACCTAAACCGAGCCCTAACCCTCAAATTAACCCTAACCCTAACCCTAACCCATACCCTACGCCGTACTCGAACCCTTACCCGAACCCGTACCCTAAGCCGTACCCTAAACCTAACCCTAACCCTAACCCTAACCCTAAGCTACCCTTGACTGCTTCTGCCTCCAATAGATTTCCTAAGCACTAGTGTTTTAAGGAACAGGTTAAAAAGAGAATCCTAATGTGATTTCAGGATAATGGGTGTGTTCCTTATCTTCTCCTAGTGTCTAAACTCTTCTCCATGGCTGGACCCCCAAATAATATTCCTTGACGTGCTAAGGGGTATCTAGAGAGTGGGATAGGTTTAATAACTACCCTAACCCTAACGCGTACCCTAACCCTAACCCCTACCCTAACCCTAACACGAACCCTAATCCTAACCCGTACCCTAAACCGAGCCCTAACCTTCAAACTAACCCTAACCCTAACCCAAACCCATACCCTACGCCGTACACGAACCCGTACCCGAACCCGTACCCTAAGCCGTGTCTAACCCTAGCCCTAACCCTAACCCTAACCCTAAGCTACCCTTGACTGCTTCTGCCTCCAATAGATTTCCTAAGCACTAGTGTTTTAAGGAACAGGTTAAAAAGAGAATCCTAATGTGATTTCTTGATAATGGGTGTGTTCCTTATCTTCTCCTAGTGTCTAAACTCTTCTCCATGGCTGGACCCCCAAATAATATTCCTTGACGTGCTAAGGGGTATCTAGAGAGTGGGATAGGTTTATTAACTACCCTAACCCTAACGCGTAACCTAACCCTAACCCCTACCCTAACCCTAACACGAACCCTAATCCTAACCTGTACGCTAAACCGAGCCCTAACCTTCAAACTAACCCTAACCCTAACCCTAAACCATACCCTACAGCGTACACGAACCCATACCCGAACCCGCACCCTAAGCCGTACCCTAACCCTAACCCTAACCCTAACCCTAACCCTAAGCTACCCTTGACTGCTTCGGCCTCCAATAGATTTCCTAAGCACTATTGTATTAAGGAACAGGTTAAAAAGAGAATCCTAATGTGATTTCAGGATAATGGGTGTGTTCCTTATCTTCTCCTAGTGTCTAAACTCTTCTCCATGGCTGGACCACCAAATAATATTCCTTGACGTGCTAAGGAGTATCTAGAGAGTGGGATAGGTTTAATAACTACCCTAACCCTAACGCGTACCCTAACCCTAACCCCTACCCTAACCCTAACACGAACCCTAATCCTAACTTGTACCCTAAACCGAGCCCTAACCTTCAAACTAACCCTAACCCTAACCCAAACCCGTACCCGAACCCGTACCCTAAGCCGTGTCCTAACCCTAGACCTAACCCTAACCCTAACCCTAAGCTACCCTTGACTGCTTCTGCCTCCAATAGATTTCCTAAGCACTAGTGTTTTAAGGAACAGGTTAAAAAGAGAATCCTAATGTGATTTCTTGATAATGGGTGTGTTCCTTATCTTCTCCTAGTGTCTAAACTCTTCTACATGGCTGGACACCCAAATAATATTCCTTGAGGTGCTAAGGGGTATCTAGAGAGTGGGATAGGTTTAATAACTACCCTAACCCTAACGCGTACCCTAACCCTAACCCCTACCCTAACCCTAACACGAACCCTAATCCTAACCCGTACCCTAAACCGAGCCCTAACCTTCAAACTAACCCTAACCCTAACCCTAACCCATAACCTACGCCGTACACGAACCCGTACCCGAACCCGTACCTTAACCCTAACCCTAACCCTAACCCTAACCCTAACCCTAAGCTACCCTTGACTGCTTCTGCCTCCAATAGATTTCCTAAGCACTAGTGTTTTAAGGAACAGGTTAAAAAGAGAATCCTAATGTGATTTCTTGATAATGGGTGTGTTCCTTATTTTCTCCTAGTGTCTAAACTCTTCTCCATGGCTGGTACCCCAAATAATATTCCTTGACGTGCTAAGGGGCATCTAGGGAGTGGGATAGGTTTAATAACTACCCTAACCCTAACGCGTACCCTAACCCTAACCCCTACCCTAAACCTAACACGTACCCTAATCCTAACCCGTACCCTAAACCGAGCCCTAACCCTCAAACTAACCCTAACCCTAACCCTAACCCATACCCTATGCCGTACCCGAACCCGTACCCTAAGCCTTACCCTAACAATAACCCTAACCCTAACCCTAAGCTACCCTTGACTGCTTTGCCTCCAATAGATTTCCTAAGCACTAGTGTTTTAAGGAACAGGTTAAAAAGAGAATCCTAATGTGATTTCTTGATAATGGGTGTGTTCCTTATCTTCTCCTAGTGTCTAAACTCTTCTCCATGGCTGGACCCCCAAATAATATTCCTTGACGTGCTAAGGGGTATCTAGAGAGTGGGATAGGTTTAATAACTACCCTAACCCTAACGCGTACCCTAACCCTAACCCCTACCCTAACCCTAACACGTACCCAGATCCTAACCCGTAACCTAAACCGAGCCCTAACCCTCAAACTAACCCTAACCCTAAACCTAACCCATACCCTACGCCGTATCCGAACCCGTACCCGAACCCGTTCCCGAACCCGTACCCTAAGCCGTACCCTAACCCTAACCCTAACCCTAAGCTACCCTTGACTGCTTCTGCCTCCAATAGATTTCCTAAGCACTAGTGTTTTAAGGAACAGGTTAAAAAGAGAATCCTAATGTGATTTCTTGATAATGGTTGTGTTCCTTATCTTCTCCTAGTGTCTAAACTCTTCTGCATGGCTGGATCCCCAAATAATATTCCTTGACGTGCTAAGGGGTATCTAGAGAGTGGGATAGGTTTATTAACTACCCTAACCCTAACGCGTAACCTAACCCTAACCCCTACCCTAACCCTAACACGAACCCTAATCCTAACCTGTACCCTAAACCGAGCCCTAACCTTCAAACTAACCCTAACCCTAACCCTAAAACATACCCTACAGCGTACACGAACCCATACCCGAACCCGCACCCTAAGCCGTACCCTAACCCTAACCCTAACCCTAACCCTAACCCTAAGCTACCCTTGACTGCTTCTGCCTCCAATAGATTTCCTAAGCACTATTGTATTAAGGAACAGGTTAAAAAGAGAATCCTAATGTGATTTCAGGATAATGGGTGTGTTCCTTATCTTCTCCTAGTGTCTAAACTCTTCTCCATGGCTGGACCACCAAATAATATTCCTTGACGTGCTAAGG
This sequence comes from Eschrichtius robustus, assembly GCF_028021215.1. Lineage (NCBI taxonomy): Eukaryota > Metazoa > Chordata > Mammalia > Artiodactyla > Eschrichtiidae > Eschrichtius > Eschrichtius robustus. The sequence goes on along the minus strand of NW_027175382.1, from coordinate 237,965 downwards.
AGTATCTAGAGAGTGTGATAGGTTTAATAACTACCCTAACCCTAACGCGTACCCTAACCCTAACCCCTACCCTAACCCTAACACGAACCCTAATCCTAACTTGTACCCTAAACCGAGACCTAAACTTCAAACTAACCCTAACCCTAACCCAAACCCGTACCCGAACCCGTACCCTAAGCCGTGTCCTAACCCTAGACCTAACCCTAACCCTAACCCTAAGCTACCCTTGACTGCTTCTGCCTCCAATAGATTTCCTAAGCACTAGTGTTTTAAGGAACAGGTTAAAAAGAGAATCCTAATGTGATTTCAGGATAATGGGTGTGTTCCTTATCTTCTCCTAGTGTCTAAACTCTTCTCCATGGCTGGACCCCCAAATAATATTCCTTGACGTGCTAAGGGGTATCTCGAGAGTGGGATAGGTTTAATAACAACCCTAACCCTAACGCGTACCCTAACCCTAACCCCTACCCTAACCCTAACACGTACCCTAATCCTAACCCGTACCCTAAACCGAGCCCTAAACCTCAAACTAACCCTAACCCTAACCCTAACCCATACCCTACGCCGTACCCGAACCCGTACCCGAACCCGTACCCTAAGCCGTACCCTAACCCTAACCCTAACCGTAACCCTAACCCTAAGCTACCCTTGACTACTTCTGCCTCCAATAGATTTCCTAAGCACTAGTGTTTTAAGGAACAGGTTAAAAAGAGAATCCTAATGTGATTTCTTGATAATGGGTGTGTTCCTTATCTTCTCCTAGTGTCTAAACTCTTCTCCATTGCTGGACCCCCAAATAATATTCCTTGACGTGCTAAGGGGTATCTAGAAAGTGGGATAGGTTTAATAACTACCCTAACCCTAACGCGTACCCTAACCCTAACCCCTACCCTAACCCTAACACGAACCCTAATCCTAACCCGTACCCTAAACCGAGCCCTAACCTTCAAACTAACCCTAACCCTAACCCAAACCCATACCCTACGCCGTACACGAACCCGTACCCGAACCCGTACCCTAAGCCGTGTCCTAACCCTAGCCCTAACCCTAACCCTAACCCTAAGCTACCCTTGACTGCTTCTGCCTCCAATAGATTTCCTAAGCACTAGTGTTTTAAGGAACAGGTTAAAAAGAGAATCCTAATGTGATTTCTTGATAATGTGTGTGTTCCTTATCTTCTCCTAGTGTCTAAACTCTTCTCCATGGCTGGACCCCCAAATAATATTCCTTGACGTGCTAAGGGGTATCTAGAGAGTGGGATAGGTTTAATAACTACCCTAACCCTAACGCGTACCCTAACCCTAACCCCTACCCTAAACCTAACACGTACCCTAATCCTAACCCGTACCCTAAACCGAGCCCTAACCCTCAAACTAACCCTAACCCTAACCCTATCCCATACCCTATGCCGTACCCGAACCCGTACCCTAAGCCTTACCCTAACAATAACCCTAACCCTAACCCTAAGCTACCCTTGACTGCTTTGCCTCCAATAGATTTCCTAAGCACTAGTGTTTTAAGGAACAGGTTAAAAAGAGAATCCTAATGTGATTTCTTGATAATGGGTGTGTTCCTTATCTTCTCCTAGTGTCTAAACTCTTCTCCATGGCTGGACCCCCAAATAATATTCCTTGACGTGCTAAGGGGTATCTAGAGAGTGGGATAGGTTTAATAACTACCCTAACCCTAACGCGTACCCTAACCCTAACCCCTACCCTAACCCTAACACGTACCCTAATCCTAACCCGTAACCTAAACCGAGCCCTAACCCTCAAACTAACCCTAACCCTAAACCTAACCCATACCCTACGCCGTACCCGAACCCGTACCCGAACCCGTTCCCGAACCCGTACCCTAAGCCGTACCCTAACCCTAACCCTAACCCTAAGCTACCCTTGACTGCTTCTGCCTCCAATAGATTTCCTAAGCACTAGTGTTTTAAGGAACAGGTTAAAAAGAGAATCCTAATGTGATTTCTTGATAATGGGTGTGTTCCTTATCTTCTCCTAGTGTCTAAACTCTTCTCCATTGCTGGACCCCCAAATAATATTCCTTGACGTGCTAAGGGGTATCTAGAGAGTGGGATAGGTTTAATAACTACCCTAACCCTAACGCGTACCCTAACCCTAACCCCTACCCTAACCCTAACACGTACCCTAATCCTAACCCATACCCTAAACCGAGCCCTAAACCTCAAACTAACCCTAACCCTAACCCTAACCCATACCCTACGCCGTACCCGAACCCGTACCCTAAGCCGTACCCTAACCCTAACCCTAACCGTAACTCTAACCCTAAGCTACCCTTGACTACTTCTGCCTCCAATAGATTTCCTAAGCACTAGTGTATTAAGGAACAGGTTAAAAAGAGAATCCTAATGTGATTTCAGGATAATGGGTGTGTTCTTTATCTTCTCCTAGTGTCTAAACTCTTCTCCATGGCTGGACCCCCAAATAATATTCCTTGACGTGCTAAGGGGTATCTAGAGAGTGGGATAGGTTTAATAACTACCCTAACCCTAACGCGTACCCTAACCCTAACCCCTACCCTAACCCTAACACGAACCCTAATCCTAACCCGTACCCTAAACCGAGCCCTAACCTTCAAACTAACCCTAACACTAACCCAAACCCATACCCTACGCCGTACACGAACCCGTACCCGAACCCGTACCCTAAGCCTTACCCTAACAATAACCCTAACCCTAACCCTAAGCTACCCTTGACTGCTTCTGCCTCCAATAGATTTCCTAAGCACTAGTGTTTTAAGAAACAGGTTAAAAAGAGAATCCTAATGTGATTTCTTGATAATGGGTGTGTTCCTTATCTTCTCCTAGTGTCTAAACTCTTCTGCATGGCTGGATCCCCAAATAATATTCCTTGACGTGCTAAGGGGTATCTAGAGAGTGGGATAGGTTTAATAACTACCCGAACCCTAACGCATACCCTAACCCTAACCTCTACCCTAACCCTAACACGTACACTAATCCTAACCCGTACCCTAAACCGAGCCCTAACCCTCAAACTAACCCTAACCCTAACCCTAACCCATAACCTACGCCGTACCCGAACCCATACCCGAACCCGTACCCTAAGCCGTACCCTAAACCTAACCCTAACCCTAACCCTAACCCTAAGCTACCCTTGACTGCTTCTTCCTCCAATAGATTTCCTAAGCACTAGTGTTTTAAGGAACAGGTTAAAAAGAGAATCCTAATGTGATTTCTTGATAATGGGTGTGTTCCTTATCTTCTCCTAGTGTCTAAACTCTTCTCCATGGCTGGACCCCCAAATAATATTCCTTGACGTGCTAAGGGGTATCTAGAGAGTGGGATAGGTTTAATAACTACCCTAACCCTAACGCGTACCCTAACCCTAACCTCTACCCTAACCTTAACACGTACACTAATCCTAAACCGTAACCTAAACCGAGCCCTAACCCTCAAACTAACCCTAACCCTAACCCTAAACCATACCCTACGCCGTACCCGAACCCGTACCCGAACCCGTACCCTAAGCCGTACCCTAACCCTAACCCTAACGCTAACCCAAACCCTAACCCTAACCCTAGCCCTAAGCTACCCTTGACTGCTTCTGCCTCCAATAGATTTCCTAAGCACTTGTGTATTAAGGAACAGGTTAAAAAGAGAATCCTAATGTGATTTCTTGATAATGGGTGTGTTCCTTATCTTCTCCTAGTGTCTAAACTCTTCTCCATGGCTGGATCCCCAAATAATATTCCTTGACGTGCTAAGGGGTATCTAGAGAGTGGGATAGGTTTAATAACTACCCGAACCCTAACGCATACCCTAACCCTAACCTCTACCCTAACCCTAACACGTACACTAATCCTAACCCGTACCCTAAACCGAGCCCTAACCCTCAAACTAACCCTAACCCTAACCCTAACCCATAACCTACGCCGTACCCGAACCCATACCCGAACCCGTACCCTAAGCCGTACCCTAAACCTAACCCTAACCCTAACCCTAACCCTAAGCTACCCTTGACTGCTTCTGCCTCCATTAGATTTCCTAAGCACTAGTGTTTTAAGGAACAGGTTAAAAAGAGAATCCTAATGTGATTTCTTGATAATGGGTGTGTTCCTTATCTTCTCCTAGTGTCTAAACTCTTCTCCATGGCTGGACCCCCAAATAATATTCCTTGACGTGCTAAGGGGTATCTAGAGAGTGGGATAGGTTTAATAACTACCCTAACCCTAACGCGTACCCTAACCCTAACCTCTACCCTAACCTTAACATGTACACTAATCCTAACCCGTAACCTAAACCGAGCCCTAACCCTCAAACTAACCCTAACCCTAACCCTAAACCATACCCTACGCCGTACCCGAACCCGTACCCGAACCCGTACCCTAAGCCGTACCCTAACCCTAACCCTAAGGCTAACCCTAACCCTAACCCTAACCCTAGCCCTAAGCTACCCTTGACTGCTTCTGCCTCCAATAGATTTCCTAAGCACTTGTGTATTAAGGAACAGGTTAAAAAGAGAATCCTATTGTGATTTCAGGATAATGGGTGTGTTCCTTATCTTCTCCTAGTGTCTAAACTCTTCTCCATGGCTGGACCCCCAAATAATATCCCTTGACGTGCTAAGGGGTATCTAGAGAGTGGGATAGGTTTAATAACTACCCTAACCCTAACGCGTACCCTAACCCTAACACGTACCCTACTCCTAACCCGTACCCTAAACCGATCCCTAACCCTCAAACTAAACCTAACCCTAACCCTAACCCATACCATACGCCGTACCCGAACCCGTACCCGAACCCGTACACTAAGTCGTACCCTAAAGCTAACCCTAACCCTAACCCTAACCCTAAACCTAAGCTACCCTTGACTGCTTCTGCCTCCAATAGATTTCCTAAGCACAAGTGTTTTAAGGAACAGGTTAAAAAGAGAATCCTAATGTGATTTCTTGATAATGGGTGTGTTCCTTATCTTCTCCTAGTGTCTAAACTCTTCTCCATGGCTGGACCCCCAAATAATATTCCTTGACGTGCTAAGGGGTATCTAGAGAGTGGGATAGGTTTAATAACTACCCTAACCCTAACACGTACCATAACCCTAACCCCTACCCTAACCCTAACACGTACCCTAATCCTAAGCCGAAACCTAAACCGAGCCCTAACCTTCAAACTAACCCTAACCCTAACTCTAACCCATACCCTACGCCGTACACGAACCCGTACCCGAACCCGTACCCTATGCCGTACCCTAACTCTAGCCCTAACCCTAACCCTAACCCTAAGCTACCCTTGACTGCTTCTGCCTCCAATAGATTTCCTAAGCACTAGTGTTTTAAGGAACAGGTTAAAAAGAGAATCCTAATGTGATTTCTTGATAATGGGTGTGTTCCTTATCTTCTCCTAGTGTCTAAACTCTTCTCCATGGCTGGACCCCCAAATAATATTCCTTGACGTGCTAAGGGGTATCTAGAGAGTGGGATAGGTTTAATAACTACCCTTACCCTAACGCGTACCCTAACCCTAACCTCTACCTTAACCCTAACACGTACACTAATCCTAACCCGTAACCTAAACCGAGCCCTAACCCTCAAATTAACCCTAACCCTAACCCTAACCCATACCCTACGCCGTACTCGAACCCTTACCCGAACCCGTACCCTAAGCCGTACCCTAAACCTAACCCTAACCCTAACCCTAACCCTAAGCTACCCTTGACTGCTTCTGCCTCCAATAGATTTCCTAAGCACTAGTGTATTAAGGAACAGGTTAAAAAGAGAATCCTAATGTGATTTCAGGATAATGGGTGTGTTCCTTATCTTCTCCTAGTGTCTAAAATCTTCTCCATGGCTGGACCCCCAAATAATATTCCTTGACGTGCTAAGGGGTATCTAGAGAGTGGGATAGGTTTAATAACTACCCTAAGCTTAACGCGTACCCTAACCCTAACCCCTACCCTAACCCTAACACGAACCCTAATCCTAACCCGTGCCCTAAACCGAGCCCTAACCTTCAAACTAACCCTAACCCTAACCCTAACCCATACCCTACGCCGTACGCGAACCCGTACCCGAACCCGTACCCTAAGCCGTACCCTAACCCTAACCCTAACCCTAACCCTAACCCTAAGCTACCCTTGACTGCTTCTGCCTCCAATAGATTTCCTAAGCACTAGTGTTTTAAGGAACAGGTTAAAAAGAGAATCCTAATGTGATTTCAGGATAATGGGTGTGTTCCTTATCTTCTCCTAGTGTCTAAACTCTTCTCCATGGCTGGACCCCCAAATAATATTCCTTGACGTGCTAAGGGGTATCTAGAGAGTGGGATAGGTTTAATAACTACCCTAACCCTAACGCGTACCCTAACCCTAACCCCTACCCTAACCCTAACACGAACCCTAATCCTAACCCGTACCCTAAACCGAGCCCTAACCTTCAAACTAACCCTAACCCTAACCCAAACCCATACCCTACGCCGTACACGAACCCGTACCCGAACCCGTACCCTAAGCCGTGTCTAACCCTAGCCCTAACCCTAACCCTAACCCTAAGCTACCCTTGACTGCTTCTGCCTCCAATAGATTTCCTAAGCACTAGTGTTTTAAGGAACAGGTTAAAAAGAGAATCCTAATGTGATTTCTTGATAATGGGTGTGTTCCTTATCTTCTCCTAGTGTCTAAACTCTTCTCCATGGCTGGACCCCCAAATAATATTCCTTGACGTGCTAAGGGGTATCTAGAGAGTGGGATAGGTTTATTAACTACCCTAACCCTAACGCGTAACCTAACCCTAACCCCTACCCTAACCCTAACACGAACCCTAATCCTAACCTGTACGCTAAACCGAGCCCTAACCTTCAAACTAACCCTAACCCTAACCCTAAACCATACCCTACAGCGTACACGAACCCATACCCGAACCCGCACCCTAAGCCGTACCCTAACCCTAACCCTAACCCTAACCCTAACCCTAAGCTACCCTTGACTGCTTCGGCCTCCAATAGATTTCCTAAGCACTATTGTATTAAGGAACAGGTTAAAAAGAGAATCCTAATGTGATTTCAGGATAATGGGTGTGTTCCTTATCTTCTCCTAGTGTCTAAACTCTTCTCCATGGCTGGACCACCAAATAATATTCCTTGACGTGCTAAGGAGTATCTAGAGAGTGGGATAGGTTTAATAACTACCCTAACCCTAACGCGTACCCTAACCCTAACCCCTACCCTAACCCTAACACGAACCCTAATCCTAACTTGTACCCTAAACCGAGCCCTAACCTTCAAACTAACCCTAACCCTAACCCAAACCCGTACCCGAACCCGTACCCTAAGCCGTGTCCTAACCCTAGACCTAACCCTAACCCTAACCCTAAGCTACCCTTGACTGCTTCTGCCTCCAATAGATTTCCTAAGCACTAGTGTTTTAAGGAACAGGTTAAAAAGAGAATCCTAATGTGATTTCTTGATAATGGGTGTGTTCCTTATCTTCTCCTAGTGTCTAAACTCTTCTACATGGCTGGACACCCAAATAATATTCCTTGACGTGCTAAGGGGTATCTAGAGAGTGGGATAGGTTTAATAACTACCCTAACCCTAACGCGTACCCTAACCCTAACCCCTACCCTAACCCTAACACGAACCCTAATCCTAACCCGTACCCTAAACCGAGCCCTAACCTTCAAACTAACCCTAACCCTAACCCTAACCCATAACCTACGCCGTACACGAACCCGTACCCGAACCCGTACCTTAACCCTAACCCTAACCCTAACCCTAACCCTAACCCTAAGCTACCCTTGACTGCTTCTGCCTCCAATAGATTTCCTAAGCACTAGTGTTTTAAGGAACAGGTTAAAAAGAGAATCCTAATGTGATTTCTTGATAATGGGTGTGTTCCTTATTTTCTCCTAGTGTCTAAACTCTTCTCCATGGCTGGTACCCCAAATAATATTCCTTGACGTGCTAAGGGGCATCTAGGGAGTGGGATAGGTTTAATAACTACCCTAACCCTAACGCGTACCCTAACCCTAACCCCTACCCTAAACCTAACACGTACCCTAATCCTAACCCGTACCCTAAACCGAGCCCTAACCCTCAAACTAACCCTAACCCTAACCCTAACCCATACCCTATGCCGTACCCGAACCCGTACCCTAAGCCTTACCCTAACAATAACCCTAACCCTAACCCTAAGCTACCCTTGACTGCTTTGCCTCCAATAGATTTCCTAAGCACTAGTGTTTTAAGGAACAGGTTAAAAAGAGAATCCTAATGTGATTTCTTGATAATGGGTGTGTTCCTTATCTTCTCCTAGTGTCTAAACTCTTCTCCATGGCTGGACCCCCAAATAATATTCCTTGACGTGCTAAGGGGTATCTAGAGAGTGGGATAGGTTTAATAACTACCCTAACCCTAACGCGTACCCTAACCCTAACCCCTACCCTAACCCTAACACGTACCCAGATCCTAACCCGTAACCTAAACCGAGCCCTAACCCTCAAACTAACCCTAACCCTAAACCTAACCCATACCCTACGCCGTATCCGAACCCGTACCCGAACCCGTTCCCGAACCCGTACCCTAAGCCGTACCCTAACCCTAAACCTAACCCTAAGCTACCCTTGTCTGCTTCTGCCTCCAATAGATTTCCTAAGCACTAGTGTTTTAAGGAACAGGTTAAAAAGAGAATCCTAATGTGATTTCTTGATAATGGGTGTGTTCCTTATCTTCTCCTAGTGTCTAAACTCTTCTCCATGGCTGGATCCCCAAATAATATTCCTTGACGTGCTAAGGGGTATCTAGAGAGTGGGATAGGTTTAATAACTACCCGAACCCTAACGCGTACCCTAACCCTAACCTCTACCCTAACCCTAACACGTACACTAATCCTAACCCGTACCCTAAACCGAGCCCTAACCCTCAAACTAACCCTAACCCTAACCCTAACCCATAACCTACGCCGTACCCGAACCCATACCCGAACCCGTACCCTAAGCCGTACCCTAAACCTAACCCTAACCCTAACCCTAACCCTAAGCTACCCTTGACTGCTTCTGCCTCCAATAGATTTCCTAAGCACTAGTGTTTTAAGGAACAGGTTAAAAAGAGAATCCTACCGTGATTTCTTGATAATGGGTGTGTTCCTTATCTTCTCCTAGTGTCTAAACTCTTCTCCATGGCTGGACCCCCAAATAATATTCCTTGACGTGCTAAGGGGTATCTAGAGAGTGGGATAGGTTTAATAACTACCCTAACCCTAACGCGTACCCTAACCCTAACCTCTACCCTAACCTTAACATGTACACTAATCCTAACCCGTAACCTAAACCGAGCCCTAACCCTCAAACTAACCCTAACCCTAACCCTAAACCATACCCTACGCCGTACCCGAACCCGTACCCGAACCCGTACCCTAAGCCGTACCCTAACCCTAACCCTAACGCTAACCCTAACCCTAACCCTAACCCTAGCCCTAAGCTACCCTTGACTGCTTCTGCCTCCAATAGATTTCCTAAGCACTTGTGTATTAAGGAACAGGTTAAAAAGAGAATCCTATTGTGATTTCAGGATAATGGGTGTGTTCCTTATCTTCTCCTAGTGTCTAAACTCTTCTCCATGGCTGGACCCCCAAATAATATCCCTTGACGTGCTAAGGGGTATCTAGAGAGTGGGATAGGTTTAATAACTACCCTAACCCTAACGCGTACCCTAACCCTAACACGTACCCTAATCCTAACCCGTACCCTAAACCGATCCCTAACCCTCAAACTAAACCTAACCCTAACCCTAACCCATACCATACGCCGTACCCGAACCCGTACCCGAACCCGTACACTAAGTCGTACCCTAAAGCTAACCCTAACCCTAACCCTAACCCTAAACCTAAGCTACCCTTGACTGCTTCTGCCTCCAATAGATTTCCTAAGCACAAGTGTTTTAAGGAACAGGTTAAAAAGAGAATCCTAATGTGATTTCTTGATAATGGGTGTGTTCCTTATCTTCTCCTAGTGTCTAAACTCTTCTCCATGGCTGGACCCCCAAATAATATTCCTTGACGTGCTAAGGGGTATCTAGAGAGTGGGATAGGTTTAATAACTACCCTAACCCTAACACGTACCATAACCCTAACCCCTACCCTAACCCTAACACGTACCCTAATCCTAAGCCGAAACCTAAACCGAGCCCTAACCTTCAAACTAACCCTAACCCTAACTCTAACCCATACCCTACGCCGTACACGAACCCGTACCCGAACCCGTACCCTATGCCGTACCCTAACTCTAGCCCTAACCCTAACCCTAACCCTAAGCTACCCTTGACTGCTTCTGCCTCCAATAGATTTCCTAAGCACTAGTGTTTTAAGGAACAGGTTAAAAAGAGAATCCTAATGTGATTTATTGATAATGGGTGTGTTCCTTATCTTCTCCTAGTGTCTAAACTCTTCTCCATGGCTGGACACCCAAATAATATTCCTTGACGTGCTAAGGGGTATCTAGAGAGTGGGATAGGTTTAATAACTACCCTAACCCTAACGCGTACTCTAACCCTAACCCCTACCCTAACCCTAACACGTACCCTAATCCTAACCCGTACCCTAAACCGAGCCCTAACCCTCAAACTAACCCTAACCCTAACCCTAACCCATATCCTACGCCATACCCAAAACCGTACCCGAACCCGTACACGAACCCGTACCCTAAGCCGTACCCTAACCCTAACCCTAACCCTAAGCTACCCTTGACTGCTTCTGCCTCCAATAGATTTCCTAAGCACTAGTGTTTTAAGGAACAGGTTAAAAAGAGAATCCTAATGTGATTTCTTGATGACGGGTGTGTTCCTTATCTTCTCCTAGTGTCTAAACTCTTCTCCATGGCTGGACCCCCAAATAATATTCCTTGACGTGCTAAGGGGTATCTAGAGAGTGGGATAGGTTTAATAAATACCCTAACCCTAACGCATACCCTAACCCTAACCCCTACCCTAACCCTAACACGTACCCTAATCCTAACCCGTACCCTAAACCGAGCCCTAACCCTCAAACTAACCCTAACCCTAACCCTAACCCATACCCTATACCGTACCCGAAACCGTACCCGAACCCGTACCCTAAGCCTTACCCTAACAATAACCCTAACCCTAACCATAACTCTAAGCTACCCTTGACTGCTTCTGCCTCCAATAGATTTCGTAAGCACTAGTGTTTTAAGGAACAGGTTAAAAAGAGAATCCTAATGTGATTTCTTGATAATGGGTGTGTTCCTTATCTTCTCCTAGTGTCTAAACTCTTCTCCATGGCTGGACCCCCAAATAATATTCCTTGACGTGCTAAGGGGTATCTAGAGAGTGGGATAGGTTTAATAACTACCCTTACCCTAACGTGTACCCTAACCCTAACCTCTACCTTAACCCTAACACGTACACTAATCCTAACCCGTAACCTAAACCGAGCCCTAACCCTCAAATTAACCCTAACCCTAACCCTAAACCATACCCTACGCCGTACCCGAACCCGTACCCGAACCCGTACCCTAAGCCGTACCCTAACCCTAACCCTAACGCTAACCCTAACCCTAACCCTAACCCTAGCCCTAAGCTACCCTTGACTGCTTCTGCCTCCAATAGATTTCCTAAGCACTTGTGTATTAAGGAACAGGTTAAAAAGAGAATCCTATTGTGATTTCAGGATAATGGGTGTGTTCCTTATCTTCTCCTAGTGTCTAAACTCTTCTCCATGGCTGGACCCCCAAATAATATCCCTTGACGTGCTAAGGGGTATCTAGAGAGTGGGATAGGTTTAATAACTACCCTAACCCTAACGCGTACCCTAACCCTAACACGTACCCTAATCCTAACCCGTACCCTAAACCGATCCCTAACCCTCAAACTAAACCTAACCCTAACCCTAACCCATACCATACGCCGTACCCGAACCCGTACCCGAACCCGTACACTAAGTCGTACCCTAAAGCTAACCCTAACCCTAACCCTAACCCTAAACCTAAGCTACCCTTGACTGCTTCTGCCTCCAATAGATTTCCTAAGCACAAGTGTTTTAAGGAACAGGTTAAAAAGAGAATCCTAATGTGATTTCTTGATAATGGGTGTGTTCCTTATCTTCTCCTAGTGTCTAAACTCTTCTCCATGGCTGGACCCCCAAATAATATTCCTTGACGTGCTAAGGGGTATCTAGAGAGTGGGATAGGTTTAATAACTACCCTAACCCTAACACGTACCATAACCCTAACCCCTACCCTAACCCTAACACGTACCCTAATCCTAAGCCGAAACCTAAACCGAGCCCTAACCTTCAAACTAACCCTAACCCTAACTCTAACCCATACCCTACGCCGTACACGAACCCGTACCCGAACCCGTACCCTATGCCGTACCCTAACTCTAGCCCTAACCCTAACCCTAACCCTAAGCTACCCTTGACTGCTTCTGCCTCCAATAGATTTCCTAAGCACTAGTGTTTTAAGGAACAGGTTAAAAAGAGAATCCTAATGTGATTTCTTGATAATGGGTGTGTTCCTTATCTTCTCCTAGTGTCTAAACTCTTCTCCATGGCTGGACCCCCAAATAATATTCCTTGACGTGCTAAGGGGTATCTAGAGAGTGGGATAGGTTTAATAACTACCCTTACCCTAACGCGTACCCTAACCCTAACCTCTACCTTAACCCTAACACGTACACTAATCCTAACCCGTAACCTAAACCGAGCCCTAACCCTCAAATTAACCCAAACCCTAACCCTAACCCATACCCTACGCCGTACTCGAACCCTTACCCGAACCCGTACCCTAAGCCGTACCCTAAACCTAACCCTAACCCTAACCCTAACCCTAAGCTACCCTTGACTGCTTCTGCCTCCAATAGATTTCCTAAGCACTAGTGTATTAAGGAACAGGTTAAAAAGAGAATCCTAATGTGATTTCAGGATAATGGGTGTGTTCCTTATCTTCTCCTAGTGTCTAAAATCTTCTCCATGGCTGGACCCCCAAATAATATTCCTTGACGTGCTAAGGGGTATCTAGAGAGTGGGATAGGTTTAATAACTACCCTAAGCTTAACGCGTACCCTAACCCTAACCCCTACCCTAACCCTAACACGAACCCTAATCCTAACCCGTGCCCTAAACCGAGCCCTAACCTTCAAACTAACCCTAACCCTAACCCTAACCCATACCCTACGCCGTACGCGAACCCGTACCCGAACCCGTACCCTAAGCCGTACCCTAACCCTAACCCTAACCCTAACCCTAACCCTAAGCTACCCTTGACTGCTTTTGCCTCCAATAGATTTCCTAAGCACTAGTGTTTTAAGGAACAGGTTAAAAAGAGAATCCTAATGTGATTTCAGGATAATGGGTGTGTTCCTTATCTTCTCCTAGTGTCTAAACTCTTCTCCATGGCTGGACCCCCAAATAATATTCCTTGACGTGCTAAGGGGTATCTAGAGAGTGGGATAGGTTTAATAACTACCCTAACCCTAACGCGTACCCTAACCCTAACCCCTACCCTAACCCTAACACGAACCCTAATCCTAACCCGTACCCTAAACCGAGCCCTAACCTTCAAACTAACCCTAACCCTAACCCAAACCCATACCCTACGCCGTACACGAACCCGTACCCGAACCCGTACCCTAAGCCGTGTCTAACCCTAGCCCTAACCCTAACCCTAACCCTAAGCTACCCTTGACTGCTTCTGCCTCCAATAGATTTCCTAAGCACTAGTGTTTTAAGGAACAGGTTAAAAAGAGAATCCTAATGTGATTTCTTGATAATGGGTGTGTTCCTTATCTTCTCCTAGTGTCTAAACTCTTCTCCATGGCTGGACCCCCAAATAATATTCCTTGACGTGCTAAGGGGTATCTAGAGAGTGGGATAGGTTTATTAACTACCCTAACCCTAACGCGTAACCTAACCCTAACCCCTACCCTAACCCTAACACGAACCCTAATCCTAACCTGTACGCTAAACCGAGCCCTAACCTTCAAACTAACCCTAACCCTAACCCTAAACCATACCCTACAGCGTACACGAACCCATACCCGAACCCGCACCCTAAGCCGTACCCTAACCCTAACCCTAACCCTAACCCTAACCCTAAGCTACCCTTGACTGCTTCGGCCTCCAATAGATTTCCTAAGCACTATTGTATTAAGGAACAGGTTAAAAAGAGAATCCTAATGTGATTTCAGGATAATGGGTGTGTTCCTTATCTTCTCCTAGTGTCTAAACTCTTCTCCATGGCTGGACCACCAAATAATATTCCTTGACGTGCTAAGGAGTATCTAGAGAGTGGGATAGGTTTAATAACTACCCTAACCCTAACGCGTACCCTAACCCTAACCCCTACCCTAACCCTAACACGAACCCTAATCCTAACTTGTACCCTAAACCGAGCCCTAACCTTCAAACTAACCCTAACCCTAACCCAAACCCGTACCCGAACCCGTACCCTAAGCCGTGTCCTAACCCTAGACCTAACCCTAACCCTAACCCTAAGCTACCCTTGACTGCTTCTGCCTCCAATAGATTTCCTAAGCACTAGTGTTTTAAGGAACAGGTTAAAAAGAGAATCCTAATGTGATTTCTTGATAATGGGTGTGTTCCTTATCTTCTCCTAGTGTCTAAACTCTTCTACATGGCTGGACACCCAAATAATATTCCTTGACGTGCTAAGGGGTATCTAGAGAGTGGGATAGGTTTAATAACTACCCTAACCCTAACGCGTACCCTAACCCTAACCCCTACCCTAACCCTAACACGAACCCTAATCCTAACCCGTACCCTAAACCGAGCCCTAACCTTCAAACTAACCCTAACCCTAACCCTAACCCATAACCTACGCCGTACACGAACCCGTACCCGAACCCGTACCTTAACCCTAACCCTAACCCTAACCCTAACCCTAACCCTAAGCTACCCTTGACTGCTTCTGCCTCCAATAGATTTCCTAAGCACTAGTGTTTTAAGGAACAGGTTAAAAAGAGAATCCTAATGTGATTTCTTGATAATGGGTGTGTTCCTTATTTTCTCCTAGTGTCTAAACTCTTCTCCATGGCTGGTACCCCAAATAATATTCCTTGACGTGCTAAGGGGCATCTAGGGAGTGGGATAGGTTTAATAACTACCCTAACCCTAACGCGTACCCTAACCCTAACCCCTACCCTAAACCTAACACGTACCCTAATCCTAACCCGTACCCTAAACCGAGCCCTAACCCTCAAACTAACCCTAACCCTAACCCTAACCCATACCCTATGCCGTACCCGAACCCGTACCCTAAGCCTTACCCTAACAATAACCCTAACCCTAACCCTAAGCTACCCTTGACTGCTTTGCCTCCAATAGATTTCCTAAGCACTAGTGTTTTAAGGAACAGGTTAAAAAGAGAATCCTAATGTGATTTCTTGATAATGGGTGTGTTCCTTATCTTCTCCTAGTGTCTAAACTCTTCTCCATGGCTGGACCCCCAAATAATATTCCTTGACGTGCTAAGGGGTATCTAGAGAGTGGGATAGGTTTAATAACTACCCTAACCCTAACGCGTACCCTAACCCTAACCCCTACCCTAACCCTAACACGTACCCAGATCCTAACCCGTAACCTAAACCGAGCCCTAACCCTCAAACTAACCCTAACCCTAAACCTAACCCATACCCTACGCCGTATCCGAACCCGTACCCGAACCCGTTCCCGAACCCGTACCCTAAGCCGTACCCTAACCCTAACCCTAACCCTAAGCTACCCTTGACTGCTTCTGCCTCCAATAGATTTCCTAAGCACTAGTGTTTTAAGGAACAGGTTAAAAAGAGAATCCTAATGTGATTTCTTGATAATGGGTGTGTTCCTTATCTTCTCCTAGTGTCTAAACTCTTCTCCATGGCTGGATCCCCAAATAATATTCCTTGACGTGCTAAGGGGTATCTAGAGAGTGGGATAGGTTTAATAACTACCCGAACCCTAACGCGTACCCTAACCCTAACCTCTACCCTAACCCTAACACGTACACTAATCCTAACCCGTACCCTAAACCGAGCCCTAACCCTCAAACTAACCCTAACCCTAACCCTAACCCATAACCTACGCCGTACCCGAACCCATACCCGAACCCGTACCCTAAGCCGTACCCTAAACCTAACCCTAACCCTAACCCTAACCCTAAGCTACCCTTGACTGCTTCTGCCTCCAATAGATTTCCTAAGCACTAGTGTTTTAAGGAACAGGTTAAAAAGAGAATCCTAATGTGATTTCTTGATAATGGGTGTGTTCCTTATCTTCTCCTAGTGTCTAAACTCTTCTCCATGGCTGGACCCCCAAATAATATTCCTTGACGTGCTAAGGGGTATCTAGAGAGTGGGATAGGTTTAATAACTACCCTAACCCTAACACGTACCCTAACCCTAACCTCTACCCTAACCTTAACATGTACACTAATCCTAACCCGTAACCTAAACCGAGCCCTAACCCTCAAACTAACCCTAACCCTAACCCTAAACCATACCCTACGCCGTACCCGAACCCGTACCCGAACCCGTACCCTAAGCCGTACCCTAACCCTAACCCTAACGCTAACCCTAACCCTAACCCTAACCCTAGCCCTAAGCTACCCTTGACTGCTTCTGCCTCCAATAGATTTCCTAAGCACTTGTGTATTAAGGAACAGGTTAAAAAGAGAATCCTATTGTGATTTCAGGATAATGGGTGTGTTCCTTATCTTCTCCTAGTGTCTAAACTCTTCTCCATGGCTGGACCCCCAAATAATATCCCTTGACGTGCTAAGGGGTATCTAGAGAGTGGGATAGGTTTAATAACTACCCTAACCCTAACGCGTACCCTAACCCTAACACGTACCCTAATCCTAACCCGTACCCTTAACCGATCCCTAACCCTCAAACTAAACCTAACCCTAACCCTAACCCATACCATACGCCGTACCCGAACCCGTACCCGAACCCGTACACTAAGTCGTACCCTAAAGCTAACCCTAACCCTAACCCTAACCCTAAACCTAAGCTACCCTTGACTGCTTCTGCCTCCAATAGATTTCCTAAGCACAAGTGTTTTAAGGAACAGGTTAAAAAGAGAATCCTAATGTGATTTCTTGATAATGGGTGTGTTCCTTATCTTCTCCTAGTGTCTAAACTCTTCTCCATGGCTGGACCCCCAAATAATATTCCTTGACGTGCTAAGGGGTATCTAGAGAGTGGGATAGGTTTAATAACTACCCTAACCCTAACGCGTACCATAACCCTAACCCCTACCCTAACCCTAACACGTACCCTAATCCTAAGCCGAAACCTAAACCGAGCCCTAACCTTCAAACTAACCCTAACCCTAACTCTAACCCATACCCTACGCCGTACACGAACCCGTACCCGAACCCGTACCCTATGCCGTACCCTAACTCTAGCCCTAACCCTAACCCTAACCCTAAGCTACCCTTGACTGCTTCTGCCTCCAATAGATTTCCTAAGCACTAGTGTTTCAAGGAACAGGTTAAAAAGAGAATCCTAATGTGATTTCTTGATAATGGGTGTGTTCCTTATCTTCTCCTAGTGTCTAAACTCTTCTCCATGGCTGGACACCCAAATAATATTCCTTGACGTGCTAAGGGGTATCTAGAGAGTGGGATAGGTTTAATAACTACCCTAACCCTAACGCGTACTCTAACCCTAACCCCTACCCTAACCCTAACACGTACCCTAATCCTAACCCGTACCCTAAACCGAGCCCTAACCCTCAAACTAACCCTAACCCTAACCCTAACCCATATCCTACGCCATACCCAAAACCGTACCCGAACCCGTACACGAACCCGTACCCTAAGCCGTACCCTAACCCTAACCCTAACCCTAAGCTACCCTTGACTGCTTCTGCCTCCAATAGATTTCCTAAGCACTAGTGTTTTAAGGAACAGGTTAAAAAGAGAATCCTAATGTGATTTCTTGATGACGGGTGTGTTCCTTATCTTCTCCTAGTGTCTAAACTCTTCTCCATGGCTGGACCCCCAAATAATATTCCTTGACGTGCTAAGGGGTATCTAGAGAGTGGGATAGGTTTAATAAATTCCCTAACCCTAACGCATACCCTAACCCTAACCCCTACCCTAACCCTAACACGTACCCTAATCCTAACCCGTACCCTAAACCGAGCCCTAACCCTCAAACTAACCCTAACCCTAACCCTAACCCATACCCTATACCGTACCCGAAACCGTACCCGAACCCGTACCCTAAGCCTTACCCTAACAATAACCCTAACCCTAACCATAACTCTAAGCTACCCTTGACTGCTTCTGCCTCCAATAGATTTCGTAAGCACTAGTGTTTTAAGGAACAGGTTAAAAAGAGAATCCTAATGTGATTTCTTGATAATGGGTGTGTTCCTTATCTTCTCCTAGTGTCTAAACTCTTCTCCATGGCTGGACCCCCAAATAATATTCCTTGACGTGCTAAGGGGTATCTAGAGAGTGGGATAGGTTTAATAACTACCCTTACCCTAACGTGTACCCTAACCCTAACCTCTACCTTAACCCTAACACGTACACTAATCCTAACCCGTAACCTAAACCGAGCCCTAACCCTCAAATTAACCCTAACCCTAACCCTAAACCATACCCTACGCCGTACTCGAACCCTTACCCGAACCCGTACCCTAAGCCGTACCCTAAACCTAACCCTAACCCTAACCCTAACCCTAAGCTACCCTTTACTGCTTCTGCCTCCAATAGATTTCCTAAGCACTAGTGTATTAAGGAACAGGTTAAAAAGAGAATCCTAATGTGATTTCAGGATAATGGGTGTGTTCCTTATCTTCTCCTAGTGTCTAAAATCTTCTCCATGGCTGGACCCCCAAATAATATTCCTTGACGTGCTAAGGGGTATCTAGAGAGTGGGATAGGTTTAATAACTACCCTAAGCTTAACGCGTACCCTAACCCTAACCCCTACCCTAACCCTAACACGAACCCTAATCCTAACCCGTGCCATAAACCGAGCCCTAACCTTCAAACTAACCCTAACCCTAACCCAAACCCATACCCTACGCCGTACACGAACCCGTACCCGAACCCGTACCCTAAGCCGTGTCTAACCCTAGCCCTAACCCTAACCCTAACCCTAAGCTACCCTTGACTGCTTCTGCCTCCAATAGATTTCCTAAGCACTAGTGTTTTAAGGAACAGGTTAAAAAGAGAATCCTAATGTGATTTCTTGATAATGGGTGTGTTCCTTATCTTCTCCTAGTGTCTAAACTCTTCTCCATGGCTGGACCCCCAAATAATATTCCTTGACGTGCTAAGGGGTATCTAGAGAGTGGGATAGGTTTATTAACTACCCTAACCCTAACGCGTAACCTAACCCTACCCCTACCCTAACCCTAACACGAACCCTAATCCTAACCTGTACCCTAAACCGAGCCCTAACCTTCAAACTAACCCTAACCCTAACCCTAAACCATACCCTACAGCGTACACGAACCCATACCCGAACCCGCACCCTAAGCCGTACCCTAACCCTAACCCTAACCCTAACCCTAACCCTAAGCTACCCTTGACTGCTTCGGCCTCCAATAGATTTCCTAAGCACTATTGTATTAAGGAACAGGTTAAAAAGAGAATCCTAATGTGATTTCAGGATAATGGGTGTGTTCCTTATCTTCTCCTAGTGTCTAAACTCTTCTCCATGGCTGGACCACCAAATAATATTCCTTGACGTGCTAAGGAGTATCTAGAGAGTGGGATAGGTTTAATAACTACCCTAACCCTAACGCGTACCCTAACCCTAACCCCTACCCTAACCCTAACACGAACCCTAATCCTAACTTGTACCCTAAACCGAGCCCTAACCTTCAAACTAACCCTAACCCTAACCCAAACCCGTACCCGAACCCGTACCCTAAGCCGTGTCCTAACCCTAGACCTAACCCTAACCCTAACCCTAAGCTACCCTTGACTGCTTCTGCCTCCAATAGATTTCCTAAGCACTAGTGTTTTAAGGAACAGGTTAAAAAGAGAATCCTAATGTGATTTCTTGATAATGGGTGAGTTCCTTATCTTCTCCTAGTGTCTAAACTCTTCTCCATGGCTGGACACCCAAATAATATTCCTTGACGTGCTAAGGGGTATCTAGAGAGTGGGATAGGTTTAATAACTACCCTAACCCTAACGCGTACCCTAACCCTAACCCCTACCCTAACCCTAACACGAACCCTAATCCTAACCCGTACCCTAAACCGAGCCCTAACCTTCAAACTAACCCTAACCCTAACCCTAACCCATAACCTACGCCGTACACGAACCCGTACCCGAACCCGTACCCTAACCCTAACCCTAACCCTAACCCTAACCCTAACCCTAAGCTACCCTTGACTGCTTCTGCCTCCAATAGATTTCCTAAGCACTAGTGTTTTAAGGAACAGGTTAAAAAGAGAATCCTAATGTGATTTCTTGATAATGGGTGTGTTCCTTATCTTCTCCTAGTGTCTAAACTCTTCTCCATGGCTGGTCCCCCAAATAATATTCCTTGACGTGCTAAGGGGCATCTAGGGAGTGGGATAGATTTAATAACTACCCTAACCCTAACGCGTACCCTAACCCTAACCCCTACCCTAAACCTAACACGTACCCTAATCCTAACCCGTACCCTAAACCGAGCCCTAACCCTCAAACTAACCCTAACCCTAACCCTAACCCATACCCTATGCCGTACCCGAACCCGTACCCTAAGCCTTACCCTAACAATAACCCTAACCCTAACCCTAAGCTACCCTTGACTGCTTTGCCTCCAATAGATTTCCTAAGCACTAGTGTTTTAAGGAACAGGTTAAAAAGAGAATCCTAATGTGATTTCTTGATAATGGGTGTGTTCCTTATCTTCTCCTAGTGTCTAAACTCTTCTCCATGGCTGGACCCCCAAATAATATTCCTTGACGTGCTAAGGGGTATCTAGAGAGTGGGATAGGTTTAATAACTACCCTAACCCTAACGCGTACCCTAACCCTAACCCCTACCCTAACCCTAACACGTACCCTAATCCTAACCCGTAACCTAAACCGAGCCCTAACCCTCAAACTAACCCTAACCCTAAACCTAACCCATACCCTACGCCGTATCCGAACCCGTACCCGAACCCGTTCCCGAACCCGTACCCTAAGCCGTACCCTAACCCTAACCCTAACCCTAAGCTACCCTTGACTGCTTCTGCCTCCAATAGATTTCCTAAGCACTAGTGTATTAAGGAACAGGTTAAAAAGAGAATCCTAATGTGATTTCAGGATAATGGGTGTGTTCCTTATCTTCTCCTAGTGTCTAAACTCTTCTCCATGGCTGGACCCCCAAATAATATTACTTGACGTGCTAAGGGGTATCTACAGAGTGGGATAGGTTTAATAACTACCCTAACCCTAACGCGTACCCTAACCCTAACCCCTACCCTAACACTAACACGAACCCTAATCCTAACCCGTACCCTAAACCGAGCCCTAACCTTCAAACTAACCCTAACCCTAACACAAACCCATACCCTACGCCGTACACGAACCCGTACCCGAACCCGTACCCTAAGCCTTACCCTAACAATAACCCTAACCCTAACCCTAAGCTACCCTTGACTGCTTCTGCCTCCAATAGATTTCCTAAGCACTAGTGTTTTAAGAAACAGGTTAAAAAGAGAATCCTAATGTGATTTCTTGATAATGGGTGTGTTCCTTATCTTCTCCTAGTGTCTAAACTCTTCTGCATGGCTGGATCCCCAAATAATATTCCTTGACGTGCTAAGGGGTATCTAGAGAGTGGGATAGGTTTAATAACTACCCGAACCCTAACGCATACCCTAACCCTAACCTCAACCCTAACCCTAACACGTACACTAATCCTAACCCGTACCCTAAACCGAGCCCTAACCCTCAAACTAACCCTAACCCTAACCCTAACCCATAACCTACGCCGTACCCGAACCCATACCCGAACCCGTACCCTAAGCCGTACCCTAAACCTAACCCTAACCCTAACCCTAACCCTAAGCTACCCTTGACTGCTTCTTCCTCCAATAGATTTCCTAAGCACTAGTGTTTTAAGGAACAGGTTAAAAAGAGAATCCTAATGTGATTTCTTGATAATGGGTGTGTTCCTTATCTTCTCCTAGTGTCTAAACTCTTCTCCATGGCTGGACCCCCAAATAATATTCCTTGACGTGCTAAGGGGTATCTAGAGAGTGGGATAGGTTTAATAACTACCCTAACCCTAACGCGTACCCTAACCCTAACCTCTACCCTAACCTTAACACGTACACTAATCCTAACCCGTAACCTAAACCGAGCCCTAACCCTCAAACTAACCCTAACCCTAACCCTAAACCATACCCTACGCCGTACCCGAACCCGTACCCGAACCCGTACCCTAAGCCGTACCCTAACCCTAACCCTAACGCTAACCCAAACCCTCACCCTAACCCTAGCCCTAAGCTACCCTTGACTGCTTCTGCCTCCAATAGATTTCCTAAGCACTTGTGTATTAAGGAACAGGTTAAAAAGAGAATCCTAATGTGATTTCTTGATAATGGGTGTGTTCCTTATCTTCTCCTAGTGTCTAAACTCTTCTCCATGGCTGGATCCCCAAATAATATTCCTTGACGTGCTAAGGGGTATCTAGAGAGTGGGATAGGTTTAATAACTACCCGAACCCTAACGCATACCCTAACCCTAACCTCTACCCTAACCCTAACACGTACACTAATCCTAACCCGTACCCTAAACCGAGCCCTAACCCTCAAACTAACCCTAACCCTAACCCTAACCCATAACCTACGCCGTACCCGAACCCATACCCGAACCCGTACCCTAAGCCGTACCCTAAACCTAACCCTAACCCTAACCCTAACCCTAAGCTACCCTTGACTGCTTCTGCCTCCAATAGATTTCCTAAGCACTAGTGTTTTAAGGAACAGGTTAAAAAGAGAATCCTAATGTGATTTCTTGATAATGGGTGTGTTCCTTATCTTCTCCTAGTGTCTAAACTCTTCTCCATGGCTGGACCCCCAAATAATATTCCTTGACGTGCTAAGGGGTATCTAGAGAGTGGGATAGGTTTAATAACTACCCTAACCCTAACGCGTACCCTAACCCTAACCTCTACCCTAACCTTAACATGTACACTAATCCTAACCGGTAACCTAAACCGAGCCCTAACCCTCAAACTAACCCTAACCCTAACCCTAAACCATACCCTACGCCGTACCCGAACCCGTACCCGAACCCGTACCCTAAGCCGTACCCTAACCCTAACCCTAACGCTAAACCTAACCCTAACCCTAACCCTAGCCCTAAGCTACCCTTGACTGCTTCTGCCTCCAATAGATTTCCTAAGCACTTGTGTATTAAGGAACAGGTTAAAAAGAGAATCCTATTGTGATTTCAGGATAATGGGTGTGTTCCTTATCTTCTCCTTGTGTCTAAACTCTTCTCCATGGCTGGACCCCCAAATAATATTCCTTGACGTGCTAAGGGGTATCTAGAGAGTGGGATAGGTTTAATAACTACCCGAACCCTAACGCATACCCTAACCCTAACCTCAACCCTAACCCTAACACGTACACTAATCCTAACCCGTACCCTAAACCGAGCCCTAACCCTCAAACTAACCCTAACCCTAACCCTAACCCATAACCTACGCCGTACCCGAACCCATACCCGAACCCGTACCCTAAGCCGTACCCTAAACCTAACCCTAACCCTAACCCTAACCCTAAGCTACCCTTGACTGCTTCTTCCTCCAATAGATTTCCTAAGCACTAGTGTTTTAAGGAACAGGTTAAAAAGAGAATCCTAATGTGATTTCTTGATAATGGGTGTGTTCCTTATCTTCTCCTAGTGTCTAAACTCTTCTCCATGGCTGGACCCCCAAATAATATTCCTTGACGTGCTAAGGGGTATCTAGAGAGTGGGATAGGTTTAATAACTACCCTAACCCTAACGCGTACCCTAACCCTAACCTCTACCCTAACCTTAACACGTACACTAATCCTAACCCGTAACCTAAACCGAGCCCTAACCCTCAAACTAACCCTAACCCTAACCCTAAACCATACCCTACGCCGTACCCGAACCCGTACCCGAACCCGTACCCTAAGCCGTACCCTAACCCTAACCCTAACGCTAACCCAAACCCTCACCCTAACCCTAGCCCTAAGCTACCCTTGACTGCTTCTGCCTCCAATAGATTTCCTAAGCACTTGTGTATTAAGGAACAGGTTAAAAAGAGAATCCTAATGTGATTTCTTGATAATGGGTGTGTTCCTTATCTTCTCCTAGTGTCTAAACTCTTCTCCATGGCTGGATCCCCAAATAATATTCCTTGACGTGCTAAGGGGTATCTAGAGAGTGGGATAGGTTTAATAACTACCCGAACCCTAACGCATACCCTAACCCTAACCTCTACCCTAACCCTAACACGTACACTAATCCTAACCCGTACCCTAAACCGAGCCCTAACCCTCAAACTAACCCTAACCCTAACCCTAACCCATAACCTACGCCGTACCCGAACCCATACCCGAACCCGTACCCTAAGCCGTACCCTAAACCTAACCCTAACCCTAACCCTAACCCTAAGCTACCCTTGACTGCTTCTGCCTCCAATAGATTTCCTAAGCACTAGTGTTTTAAGGAACAGGTTAAAAAGAGAATCCTAATGTGATTTCTTGATAATGGGTGTGTTCCTTATCTTCTCCTAGTGTCTAAACTCTTCTCCATGGCTGGACCCCCAAATAATATTCCTTGACGTGCTAAGGGGTATCTAGAGAGTGGGATAGGTTTAATAACTACCCTAACCCTAACGCGTACCCTAACCCTAACCTCTACCCTAACCTTAACATGTACACTAATCCTAACCGGTAACCTAAACCGAGCCCTAACCCTCAAACTAACCCTAACCCTAACCCTAAACCATACCCTACGCCGTACCCGAACCCGTACCCGAACCCGTACCCTAAGCCGTACCCTAACCCTAACCCTAACGCTAAACCTAACCCTAACCCTAACCCTAGCCCTAAGCTACCCTTGACTGCTTCTGCCTCCAATAGATTTCCTAAGCACTTGTGTATTAAGGAACAGGTTAAAAAGAGAATCCTATTGTGATTTCAGGATAATGGGTGTGTTCCTTATCTTCTCCTTGTGTCTAAACTCTTCTCCATGGCTGGACCCCCAAATAATATCCCTTGACGTGCTAAGGGGTATCTAGAGAGTGGGATAGGTTTAATAACTACCCTAACCCTAACGCGTACCCTAACCCTAACACGTACCCTAATCCTAACCCGTACCCTAAACCGATCCCTAACCCTCAAACTAAACCTAACCCTAACCCTAACCCATACCATACGCCGTACCCGAACCCGTACCCAAACCCGTACACTAAGTCGTACCCTAAAGCTAACCCTAACCCTAACCCTAACCCTAAACCTAAGCTACCCTTGACTGCTTCTGCCTCCAATAGATTTCCTAAGCACAAGTGTTTTAAGGAACAGGTTAAAAAGAGAATCCTAATGTGATTTCTTGATAATGGGTGTGTTCCTTATCTTCTCCTAGTGTCTAAACTCTTCTCCATGGCTGGACCCCCAAATAATATTCCTTGACGTGCTAAGGGGTATCTAGAGAGTGGGATAGGTTTAATAACTACCCTAACCCTAACACGTACCATAACCCTAACCCCTACCCTAACCCTAACACGTACCCTAATCCTAAGCCGAAACCTAAACCGAGCCCTAACCTTCAAACTAACCCTAACCCTAACTCTAACCCATACCCTACGCCGTACACGAACCCGTACCCGAACCCGTACCCTATGCCGTACCCTAACTCTAGCCCTAACCCTAACCCTAACCCTAAGCTACCCTTGACTGCTTCTGCCTCCAATAGATTTCCTAAGCACTAGTGTTTTAAGGAACAGGTTAAAAAGAGAATCCTAATGTGATTTCTTGATAATGGGTGTGTTCCTTATCTTCTCCTAGTGTCTAAACTCTTCTCCATGCCTGGACACCCAAATAATATTCCTTGACGTGCTAAGGGGTATCTAGAGAGTGGGATAGGTTTAATAACTACCCTAACCCTAACGCGTACTCTAACCCTAACCCCTACCCTAACCCTAACACGTACCCTAATCCTAACCCGTACCCTAAACCGAGCCCTAACCCTCAAACTAACCCTAACCCTAACCCTAACCCATATCCTACGCCATACCCAAAACCGTACCCGAACCCGTACACGAACCCGTACCCTAAGCCGTACCCTAACCCTAACCCTAACCCTAAGCTACCCTTGACTGCTTCTGCCTCCAATAGATTTCCTAAGCACTAGTGTTTTAAGGAACAGGTTAAAAAGAGAATCCTAATGTGATTTCTTGATGACGGGTGTGTTCCTTATCTTCTCCTAGTGTCTAAACTCTTCTCCATGGCTGGACCCCCAAATAATATTCCTTGACGTGCTAAGGGGTATCTAGAGAGTGGGATAGGTTTAATAAATACCCTAACCCTAACGCATACCCTAACCCTAACACCTACCCTAACCCTAACACGTACCCTAATCCTAACCCGTACCCTAAACCGAGCCCTAACCCTCAAACTAACCCTAACCCTAACCCTAACCCATACCCTATACCGTATCCGAAACCGTACCCGAACCCGTACCCTAAGCCTTACCCTAACAATAACCCTAACCCTAACCATAACTCTAAGCTACCCTTGACTGCTTCTGCCTCCAATAGATTTCGTAAGCACTAGTGTTTTAAGGAACAGGTTAAAAAGAGAATCCTAATGTGATTTCTTGATAATGGGTGTGTTCCTTATCTTCTCCTAGTGTCTAAACTCTTCTCCATGGCTGGACCCCCAAATAATATTCCTTGACGTGCTAAGGGGTATCTAGAGAGTGGGATAGGTTTAATAACTACCCTTACCCTAACGCGTACCCTAACCCTAACCTCTACCTTAACCCTAACACGTACACTAATCCTAACCCGTAACCTAAACCGAGCCCTAACCCTCAAATTAACCCTAACCCTAACCCTAACCCATACCCTACGCCGTACTCGAACCCTTACCCGAACCCGTACCCTAAGCCGTACCCTAAACCTAACCCTAACCCTAACCCTAACCCTAAGCTACCCTTGACTGCTTCTGCCTCCAATAGATTTCCTAAGCACTAGTGTATTAAGGAACAGGTTAAAAAGAGAATCCTAATGTGATTTCAGGATAATGGGTGTGTTCCTTATCTTCTCCTAGTGTCTAAAATCTTCTCCATGGCTGGACCCCCAAATAATATTCCTTGACGTGCTAAGGGGTATCTAGAGAGTGGGATAGGTTTAATAACTACCCTAAGCTTAACGCGTACCCTAACCCTAACCCCTACCCTAACCCTAACACGAACCCTAATCCTAACCCGTGCCCTAAACCGAGCCCTAACCTTCAAACTAACCCTAACCCTAACCCTAACCCATACCCTACGCCGTACGCGAACCCGTACCCGAACCCGTACCCTAAGCCGTACCCTAACCCTAACCCTAACCCTAACCCTAACCCTAAGCTACCCTTGACTGCTTCTGCCTCCAATAGATTTCCTAAGCACTAGTGTTTTAAGGAACAGGTTAAAAAGAGAATCCTAATGTGATTTCAGGATAATGGGTGTGTTCCTTATCTTCTCCTAGTGTCTAAACTCTTCTCCATGGCTGGACCCCCAAATAATATTCCTTGACGTGCTAAGGGGTATCTAGAGAGTGGGATAGGTTTAATAACTACCCTAACCCTAACGCGTACCCTAACCCTAACCCCTACCCTAACCCTAACACGAACCCTAATCCTAACCCGTACCCTAAACCGAGCCCTAACCTTCAAACTAACCCTAACCCTAACCCAAACCCATACCCTACGCCGTACACGAACCCGTACCCGAACCCGTACCCTAAGCCGTGTCTAACCCTAGCCCTAACCCTAACCCTAACCCTAAGCTACCCTTGACTGCTTCTGCCTCCAATAGATTTCCTAAGCACTAGTGTTTTAAGGAACAGGTTAAAAAGAGAATCCTAATGTGATTTCTTGATAATGGGTGTGTTCCTTATCTTCTCCTAGTGTCTAAACTCTTCTCCATGGCTGGACCCCCAAATAATATTCCTTGACGTGCTAAGGGGTATCTAGAGAGTGGGATAGGTTTATTAACTACCCTAACCCTAACGCGTAACCTAACCCTAACCCCTACCCTAACCCTAACACGAACCCTAATCCTAACCTGTACGCTAAACCGAGCCGTAACCTTCAAACTAACCCTAACCCTAACCCTAAACCATACCCTACAGCGTACACGAACCCATACCCGAACCCGCACCCTAAGCCGTACCCTAACCCTAACCCTAACCCTAACCCTAACACTAAGCTACCCTTGACTGCTTCGGCCTCCAATAGATTTCCTAAGCACTATTGTATTAAGGAACAGGTTAAAAAGAGAATCCTAATGTGATTTCAGGATAATGGGTGTGTTCCTTATCTTCTCCTAGTGTCTAAACTCTTCTCCATGGCTGGACCACCAAATAATATTCCTTGACGTGCTAAGGAGTATCTAGAGAGTGGGATAGGTTTAATAACTACCCTAACCCTAACGCGTACCCTAACCCTAACCCCTACCCTAACCCTAACACGAACCCTAATCCTAACTTGTACCCTAAACCGAGCCCTAACCTTCAAACTAACCCTAACCCTAACCCAAACCCGTACCCGAACCCGTACCCTAAGCCGTGTCCTAACCCTAGACCTAACCCTAACCCTAACCCTAAGCTACCCTTGACTGCTTCTGCCTCCAATAGATTTCCTAAGCACTAGTGTTTTAAGGAACAGGTTAAAAAGAGAATCCTAATGTGATTTCTTGATAATGGGTGTGTTCCTTATCTTCTCCTAGTGTCTAAACTCTTCTCCATGGCTGGACACCCAAATAATATTCCTTGACGTGCTAAGGGGTATCTAGAGAGTGGGATAGGTTTAATAACTACCCTAACCCTAACGCGTACCCTAACCCTAACCCCTACCCTAACCCTAACACGAACCCTAATCCTAACCCGTACCCTAAACCGAGCCCTAACCTTCAAACTAACCCTAACCCTAACCCTAACACATAACCTACGCCGTACACGAACCCGTACCCGAACCCGTACCTTAACCCTAACCCTAACCCTAACCCTAACCCTAACCCTAAGCTACCCTTGACTGCTTCTGCCTCCAATAGATTTCCTAAGCACTAGTGTTTTAAGGAACAGGTTAAAAAGAGAATCCTAATGTGATTTCTTGATAATGGGTGTGTTCCTTATCTTCTCCTAGTGTCTAAACTCTTCTCCATGGCTGGTACCCCAAATAATATTCCTTGACGTGCTAAGGGGCATCTAGGGAGTGGTATAGGTTTAATAACTACCCTAACCCTAACGCGTACCCTAACCCTAACCCCTACCCTAAACCTAACACGTACCCTAATCCTAACCCGTACCCTAAACCGAGCCCTAACCCTCAAACTAACCCTAACCCTAACCCTAACCCATACCCTATGCCGTACCCGAACCCGTACCCTAAGCCTTACCCTAACAATAACCCTAACCCTAACCCTAAGCTACCCTTGACTGCTTTGCCTCCAATAGATTTCCTAAGCACTAGTGTTTTAAGGAACAGGTTAAAAAGAGAATCCTAATGTGATTTCTTGATAATGGGTGTGTTCCTTATCTTCTCCTAGTGTCTAAACTCTTCTCCATGGCTGGACCCCCAAATAATATTCCTTGACGTGCTAAGGGGTATCTAGAGAGTGGGATAGGTTTAATAACTACCCTAACCCTAACGCGTACCCTAACCCTAACCCCTACCCTAACCCTAACACGTACCCTAATCCTAACCCGTAACCTAAACCGAGCCCTAACCCTCAAACTAACCCTAACCCTAAACCTAACCCATACCCTACGCCGTATCCGAACCCGTACCCGAACCCGTTCCCGAACCCGTACCCTAAGCCGTACCCTAACCCTAACCCTAACCCTAAGCTACCCTTGACTGCTTCTGCCTCCAATAGATTTCCTAAGCACTAGTGTTTTAAGGAACAGGTTAAAAAGAGAATCCTAATGTGATTTCTTGATAATGGGTGTGTTCCTTATCTTCTCCTAGTGTCTAAACTCTTCTCCATGGCTGGATCCCCAAATAATATTCCTTGACGTGCTAAGGGGTATCTAGAGAGTGGGATAGGTTTAATAACTACCCGAACCCTAACGCGTACCCTAACCCTAACCTCTACCCTAACCCTAACACGTACACTAATCCTAACCCGTACCCTAAACCGAGCCCTAACCCTCAAACTAACCCTAACCCTAACCCTAACCCATAACCTACGCCGTACCCGAACCCATACCCGAACCCGTACCCTAAGCCGTACCCTAAACCTAACCCTA
Organism: Eschrichtius robustus; assembly: GCF_028021215.1. NCBI lineage: Eukaryota > Metazoa > Chordata > Mammalia > Artiodactyla > Eschrichtiidae > Eschrichtius > Eschrichtius robustus. Next base: position 207,523 of record NW_027175382.1, on the reverse strand, counting down.
ACCCTAACCCTAACCCTAAGCTACCCTTGACTGCTTCTGCCTCCAATAGATTTCCTAAGCACTAGTGTTTTAAGGAACAGGTTAAAAAGAGAATCCTAATGTGATTTCTTGATAATGGGTGTGTTCCTTATCTTCTCCTAGTGTCTAAACTCTTCTCCATGGCTGGACCCCCAAATAATATTCCTTGACGTGCTAAGGGGTATCTAGAGAGTGGGATAGGTTTAATAACTACCCTAACCCTAACGCGTACCCTAACCCTAACCTCTACCCTAACCTTAACATGTACACTAATCCTAACCCGTAACCTAAACCGAGCCCTAACCCTCAAACTAACCCTAACCCTAACCCTAAACCATACCCTACGCCGTACCCGAACCCGTACCCGAACCCGTACCCTAAGCCGTACCCTAACCCTAACCCTAACGCTAACCCTAACCCTAACCCTAACCCTAGCCCTAAGCTACCCTTGACTGCTTCTGCCTCCAATAGATTTCCTAAGCACTAGTGTTTTAAGGAACAGGTTAAAAAGAGAATCCTAATGTGATTTCTTGATAATGGGTGTGTTCCTTATCTTCTCCTAGTGTCTAAACTCTTCTCCATGGCTGGACCCCCAAATAATATTCCTTGACGTGCTAAGGGGTATCTAGAGAGTGGGATAGGTTTAATAACTACCCTAACCCTAACGCGTACCCTAACCCTAACCCCTACCCTAACCCTAACACGAACCCTAATCCTAACCCGTACCCTAAACCGAGCCCTAACCTTCAAACTAACCCTAACCCTAACCCAAACCCATACCCTACGCCGTACACGAACCCGTACCCGAACCCGTACCCTAAGCCGTGTCTAACCCTAGCCCTAACCCTAACCCTAACCCTAAGCTACCCTTGACTGCTTCTGCCTCCAATAGATTTCCTAAGCACTAGTGTTTTAAGGAACAGGTTAAAAAGAGAATCCTAATGTGATTTCTTGATAATGGGTGTGTTCCTTATCTTCTCCTAGTGTCTAAACTCTTCTCCATGGCTGGACCCCCAAATAATATTCCTTGACGTGCTAAGGGGTATCTAGAGAGTGGGATAGGTTTATTAACTACCCTAACCCTAACGCGTAACCTAACCCTAACCCCTACCCTAACCCTAACACGAACCCTAATCCTAACCTGTACCCTAAACCGAGCCCTAACCTTCAAACTAACCCTAAACCTAACCCTAAACCATACCCTACAGCGTACACGAACCCATACCCGAACCCGCACCCTAAGCCGTACCCTAACCCTAACCCTAACCCTAACCCTAACCCTAAGCTACCCTTGACTGCTTCGGCCTCCAATAGATTTCCTAAGCACTATTGTATTAAGGAACAGGTTAAAAAGAGAATCCTAATGTGATTTCAGGATAATGGGTGTGTTCCTTATCTTCTCCTAGTGTCTAAACTCTTCTCCATGGCTGGACCACCAAATAATATTCCTTGACGTGCTAAGGAGTATCTAGAGAGTGGGATAGGTTTAATAACTACCCTAACCCTAACGCGTACCCTAACCCTAACCCCTACCCTAACCCTAACACGAACCCTAATCCTAACTTGTACCCTAAACCGAGCCCTAACCTTCAAACTAACCCTAACCCTAACCCAAACCCGTACCCGAACCCGTACCCTAACCCTAACCCTAACCCTAACCCTAACCCTAACCCTAAGCTACCCTTGACTGCTTCTGCCTCCAATAGATTTCCTAAGCACTAGTGTTTTAAGGAACAGGTTAAAAAGAGAATCCTAATGTGATTTCTTGATAATGGGTGTGTTCCTTATCTTCTCCTAGTGTCTAAACTCTTCTCCATGGCTGGTCCCCCAAATAATATTCCTTGACGTGCTAAGGGGCATCTAGGGAGTGGGATAGGTTTAATAACTACCCTAACCCTAACGCGTACCCTAACCCTAACCCCTACCCTAAACCTAACACGTACCCTAATCCTAACCCGTACCCTAAACCGAGCCCTAACCCTCAAACTAACCCTAACCCTAACCCTAACCCATACCCTATGCCGTACCCGAACCCGTACCCTAAGCCTTACCCTAACAATAACCCTAAACCTAACCCTAAGCTACCCTTGACTGCTTTGCCTCCAATAGATTTCCTAAGCACTAGTGTTTTAAGGAACAGGTTAAAAAGAGAATCCTAATGTGATTTCTTGATAATGGGTGTGTTCCTTATCTTCTCCTAGTGTCTAAACTCTTCTCCATGGCTGGACCCCCAAATAATATTCCTTGACGTGCTAAGGGGTATCTAGAGAGTGGGATAGGTTTAATAACTACCCTAACCCTAACGCGTACCCTAACCCTAACCCCTACCCTAACCCTAACACGTACCCTAATCCTAACCCGTAACCTAAACCGAGCCCTAACCCTCAAACTAACCCTAACCCTAAACCTAACCCATACCCTACGCCGTATCCGAACCCGTACCCGAACCCGTTCCCGAACCCGTACCCTAAGCCGTACCCTAACCCTAACCCTAACCCTAAGCTACCCTTGACTGCTTCTGCCTCCAATAGATTTCCTAAGCACTAGTGTTTTAAGGAACAGGTTAAAAAGAGAATCCTAATGTGATTTCAGGATAATGGGTGTGTTCCTTATCTTCTCCTAGTGTCTAAACTCTTCTCCATGGCTGGACCCCCAAATAATATACCTTGACGTGCTAAGGGGTATCTCGAGAGTGGGATAGGTTTAATAACTACCCTAACCCTAACGCGTACCCTAACCCTAACCCCTACCCTAACCCTAACACGTACCCTAATCCTAACCCGTACCCTAAACCGAGCCCTAAACCTCAAACTAACCCTAACCCTAACCCTAACCCATACCTTACGCCGTACCCGAACCCGTACCCGAACCCGTACCCTAAGCCGTACCCTAACCCTAACCCTAACCGTAACCCTAACCCTAAGCTACCCTTGACTACTTCTGCCTCCAATAGATTTCCTAAGCACTAGTGTATTAAGGAACAGGTTAAAAAGAGAATCCTAATGTGATTTCAGGATAATGGGTGTGTTCTTTATCTTATCCTAGTGTCTAAACTCTTCTCCATGGCTGGACCCCCAAATAATATTCCTTGACGTGCTAAGGGGTATCTAGAGAGTGGGATAGGTTTAATAACTACCCTAACCCTAACGCGTACCCTAACCCTAACCCCTACCCTAACCCTAACACGAGCCCTAATCCTAACCCGTACCCTAAACCGAGCCCTAACCTTCAAACTAACCCTAACACTAACCCAAACCCATACCCTACGCCGTACACGAACCCGTACCCGAACCCGTACCCTAAGCCGTGTCCTAACCCTAGCCATAACCCTAACCCTAACCCTAAGCTACCCTTGACTGCTTCTGCCTCCAATAGATTTCCTAAGCACTAGTGTTTTAAGGAACAGGTTAAAAAGAGAATCCTAATGTGATTTCTTGATAAAGGGTGTGTTCCTTATCTTCTCCTAGTGTCTAAACTCTTCTCCATGGCTGGACCCCCAAATAATAATCCTTGACGTGCTAAGGGGTATCTAGAGAGTGGGATAGGTTTAATAACTACCCTAACCCTAACGCGTACCCTAACCCTAACCCCTACCCTAACCCTAACACGAACCCTAATCCTAACCCGTACCCTAAACCGAGCCCTAAACTTCAAACTAACCCTAACCCTAACCCAAACCCATACCCTACGCCGTACACGAACCCGTACCCGAACCCGTACCCTAAGCCGTGTCCTAACCCTAGACCTAACCCTAACCCTAACCCTAAGCTACCCTTGACTGCTTCTGCCTCCAATAGATTTCCTAAGCACTAGTGTTTTAAGGAACAGGTTAAAAAGAGAATCCTAATGTGATTTCTTGATAATGGGTGTGTTCCTTATCTTCTCCTAGTGTCTAAACTCTTCTCCATGGCTGGACCCCCAAATAATATTCCTTGACGTGCTAAGGGGTATCTAGAGAGTGGGATAGGTTTAATAACTACCCTAACCCTAACGCGTACCCTAACCCTAACCCCTACCCTAACCCTAACACGTACCCTAATCCTAACCCGTACCCTAAACCGAGCCCTAACACTCAAACTAACCCTAACCCTAACCCTAACCCATACCCTACGCCGTACCCGAACCCGTACCCGAACCCGTACCCTAAGCCGTACCCTAAACCTAACCCTAACCGTAACCCTAACCCTAAGCTACCCTTGACTACTTCTGCCTCCAATAGATTTCCTAATCACTAGTGTATTAAGGAACAGGTTAAAAAGAGAATCCTAATGTGATTTCAGGATAATGGGTGTGTTCTTTATCTTCTCCTAGTGTCTAAACTCTTCTCCATGGCTGGACCCCCAAATAATATTCCTTGACGTGCTAAGGGGTATCTAGAGAGTGGGATAGGTTTAATAACTACCCTAACCCTAACGCGTACCCTAACCCTAACCCCTACCCTAACCCTAACACGAACCCTAATCCTAACCCGTACCCTAAACCGAGCCCTAACATTCAAACTAACCCTAACACTAACCCAAACCCATACCCTACGCCGTACACGAACCCGTACCCGAACCCGTACCCTAAGCCGTGTCCTAACCCTAGCCCTAACCCTAACCCTAACCCTAAGCTACCCTTGACTGCTTCTGCCTCCAATAGATTTCCTAAGCACTAGTGTTTTAAGGAACAGGTTAAAAAGAGAATCCTAATGTGATTTCTTGATAATGGGTGTGTTCCTTATCTTCTCCTAGTGTCTAAACTCTTCTCCATGGCTGGACCCCCAAATAATATTCCTTGACGTGCTAAGGGGTATCAAGAGAGTGGGATAGGTTTAATAACTACCCTAACCCTAACCCCTACCGTAACCCTAACACGAACCCTAATCCTAACCCGTACCCTAAACCGAGCCCTAACCTTCAAATTAACCCTAACCCTAACCCAAACCCATACCCTACGCCGTACACGAACCCGTACCCGAAACCGTACCCTAAGCCGTGTCCTAACCCTAGCCCTAACCCTAACCCTAACCCTAAGCTACCCTTGACTGCTTCTGCCTCCAATAGATTTCCTAAGCACTAGTGTTTTAAGGAACAGGTTAAAAAGAGAATCCTAATGTGATTTCTTGATAATGTGTGTGTTCCTTATCTTCTCCTAGTGTCTAAACTCTTCTCCATGGCTGGACCCCCAAATAATATTCCTTGACGTGCTAAGGGGTATCTAGAGAGTGGGATAGGTTTAATAACTACCCTAACCCTAACGCGTACCCTAACCCTAACCCCTACCCTAACCCTAACACGAACCCTAATCCTAACCCGTACCCTAAACCGAGCCCTAACCTTCAAACTAACCCTAACCCTAACCCTAACCCATAACCTACGCCGTACACGAACCCGTACCCGAACCCGTACCCTAACCCTAACCCTAACCCTAACCCTAAGCTACCCTTGACTGCTTCTGCCTCCAATAGATTTCCTAAGCACTTGTGTATTAAGGAACAGGTTAAAAAGAGAATCCTATTGTGATTTCAGGATAATGGGTGTGTTCCTTATCTTCTCCTAGTGTCTAAACTCTTCTCCATGGCTGGACCCCCAAATAATATCCCTTGACGTGCTAAGGGGTATCTAGAGAGTGGGATAGGTTTAATAACTACCCTAACCCTAACGCGTACCCTAACCCTAACACGTACCCTAATCCTAACCCGTACCCTAAACCGATCCCTAACCCTCAAACTAAACCTAACCCTAACCCTAACCCATACCATTCGCCGTACCCGAACCCGTACCCGAACCCGTACACTAAGTCGTACCCTAAAGCTAACCCTAACCCTAACCCTAACCCTAAACCTAAGCTACCCTTGACTGCTTCTGCCTCCAATAGATTTCCTAAGCACAAGTGTTTTAAAGAACAGGTTAAAAAGAGAATCCTAATGTGATTTCTTGATAATGGGTGTGTTCCTTATCTTCTCCTAGTGTCTAAACTCTTCTCCATGGCTGGACCCCCAAATAATATTCCTTGACGTGCTAAGGGGTATCTAGAGAGTGGGATAGGTTTAATAACTACCCTAACCCTAACGCGTACCATAACCCTAACCCCTACCCTAACCCTAACACGTACCCTAATCCTAAGCCGAAACCTAAACCGAGCCCTAACCTTCAAACTAACCCTAACCCTAACTCTAACCCATACCCTACGCCGTACACGAACCCGTACCCGAACCCGTACCCTATGCCGTACCCTAACTCTAGCCCTAACCCTAACCCTAACCCTAAGCTACCCTTGACTGCTTCTGCCTCCAATAGATTTCCTAAGCACTAGTGTTTTAAGGAACAGGTTAAAAAGAGAATCCTAATGTGATTTCTTGATAATGGGTGTGTTCCTTATCTTCTCCTAGTGTCTAAACTCTTCTCCATGGCTGGACACCCAAATAATATTCCTTGACGTGCTAAGGGGTATCTAGAGAGTGGGATAGGTTTAATAACTACCCTAACCCTAACGCGTACTCTAACCCTAACCCCTACCCTAACCCTAACACGTACCCTAATCCTAACCCGTACCCTAAACCGAGCCCTAACCCTCAAACTAACCCTAACCCTAACCCTAACCCATATCCTACGCCATACCCAAAACCGTACCCGAACCCGTACACGAACCCGTACCCTAAGCCGTACCCTAACCCTAACCCTAACCCTAAGCTACCCTTGACTGCTTCTGCCTCCAATAGATTTCCTAAGCACTAGTGTTTTAAGGAACAGGTTAAAAAGAGAATCCTAATGTGATTTCTTGATGACGGGTGTGTTCCTTATCTTCTCCTAGTGTCTAAACTCTTCTCCATGGCTGGACCCCCAAATAATATTCCTTGACGTGCTAAGGGGTATCTAGAGAGTGGGATAGGTTTAATAAATACCCTAACCCTAACGCATACCCTAACCCTAACCCCTACCCTAACCCTAACACGTACCCTAATCCTAACCCGTACCCTAAACCGAGCCCTAACCCTCAAACTAACCCTAACCCTAACCCTATCCCATACCGTATGCCGTACCCGAACCCGTACCCTAAGCCTTACCCTAACAATAACCCTAACCCTAACCCTAAGCTACCCTTGACTGCTTCTGCCTCCAATAGATTTCCTAAGCACTAGTGTTTTAAGGAACAGGTTAAAAAGAGAATCCTAATGTGATTTCAGGATAATGGGTGTGTTCCTTATCTTCTCCTAGTGTCTAAACTCTTCTCCATGGCTGAACCCCCAAATAATATTCCTTGACGTGCTAAGGGGTATCTAGAGAGTGGGATAGGTTTAATAACTACCCTAACCCTAACGCGTACCCTAACCCTAACCCTAACACGAACCCTAATCCTAACCCGTACCCTAAACCGAGCCCTAACCTTCAAACTAACCCTAACCCTAACCCAAACCCATACCCTACGCCGTACACGAACCCGTACCCGAACCCGTACCCTAAGCCGTGTCCTAACCCTAGCCCTAACCCTAACCCTAACCCTAAGCTACCCTTGACTGCTTCTGCCTCCAATAGATTTCCTAAGCACTAGTGTTTTAAGGAACAGGTTAAAAAGAGAATCCTAATGTGATTTCTTGATAATGGGTGTGTTCCTTATCTTCTCCTAGTGTCTAAACTCTTCTCCATGGCTGGACCCCCGAATAATATTCCTTGACGTGCTAAGGGGTATCTAGAGAGTGGGATAGGTTTAATAACTACCCTAACCCTAACCCCTACCCTAACCCTAACACGAACCCTAATCCTAACCCGTACCCTAAACCGAGCCCTAACCTTCAAATTAACCCTAACCCTAACCCAAACCCATACCCTACGCCGTACACGAACCCGTACCCGAAACCGTACCCTAAGCCGTGTCCTAACCCTAGCCCTAACCCTAACCCTAACCCTAAGCTACCCTTGACTGCTTCTGCCTCCAATAGATTTCCTAAGCACTAGTGTTTTAAGGAACAGGTTAAAAAGAGAATCCTAATGTGATTTCTTGATAATGTGTGTGTTCCTTATCTTCTCCTAGTGTCTAAACTCTTCTCCATGGCTGGACCCCCAAATAATATTCCTTGACGTGCTAAGGGGTATCTAGAGAGTGGGATAGGTTTAATAACTACCCTAACCCTAACGCGTACCCTAACCCTAACCCCTACCCTAACCCTAACACGAACCCTAATCCTAACCCGTACCCTAAACCGAGCCCTAACCTTCAAACTAACCCTAACCCTAACCCTAACCCATAACCTACGCCGTACACGAACCCGTACCCGAACCCGTACCCTAACCCTAAACCTAACCCTAACCCTAACCCTAACCCTAAGCTACCCTTGACTGCTTCTGCCTCCAATAGATTTCCTAAGCACTAGTGTTTTAAGGAACAGGTTAAAAAGAGAATCCTAATGTGATTTCTTGATAATGGGTGTGTTCCTTATCTTCTCCTAGTGTCTAAACTCTTCTCCATGGCTGGACCCCCAAATAATATTCCTTGACGTGCTAAGGGGTATCTAGAGAGTGGGATAGGTTTAATAACTACCCTAACGTTAACGCGTACCCTAACCCTAACCTCTACCCTAACCTTAACACGTACACTAATCCTAACCCGTAACCTAAACCGAGCCCTAACCCTCAAACTAACCCTAACCCTAACCCTAAACCATACCCTACGCCGTACCCGAACCCGTACCCGAACCCGTACCCTAAGCCGTACCCTAACCCTAACCCTAACGCTAACCCTAACCCTAACCCTAACCCTAGCCCTAAGCTACCCTTGACTGCTTCTGCCTCCAATAGATTTCCTAAGCACTTGTGTATTAAGGAACAGGTTAAAAAGAGAATCCTATTGTGATTTCAGGATAATGGGTGTGTTCCTTATCTTCTCCTAGTGTCTAAACTCTTCTCCATGGCTGGACCCCCAAATAATATCCCTTGACGTGCTAAGGGGTATCTAGAGAGTGGGATAGGTTTAATAACTACCCTAACCCTAACGCGTACCCTAACCCTAACACGTACCCTAATCCTAACCCGTACCCTAAACCGATCCATAACCCTCAAACTAAACCTAACCCTAACCCTAACCCATACCATACGCCGTACCCGAACCCGTACCCGAACCCGTACACTAAGTCGTACCCTAAAGCTAACCCTAACCCTAACCCTAACCCTAAACCTAAGCTACCCTTGACTGCTTCTGCCTCCAATAGATTTCCTAAGCACAAGTGTTTTAAGGAACAGGTTAAAAAGAGAATCCTAATGTGATTTCTTGATAATGGGTGTGTTCCTTATCTTCTCCTAGTGTCTAAACTCTTCTCCATGGCTGGACCCCCAAATAATATTCCTTGACGTGCTAAGGGGTATCTAGGGAGTGGGATAGGTTTAATAACTACCCTAACCCTAACGCGTAACCTAACCCTAACCCCTACCCTAACCCTAACACGAACCCTAATCCTAACCTGTACCCTAAACAAAGCCCTAACCTTCAAACTAACCCTAACCCTAACCCTAAACCATACCCTACAGCGTACACGAACCCATACCCGAACCCGCACCCTAAGCCGTACCCTAACCCTAACCCTAACCCTAACCCTAACCCTAAGCTACCCTTGACTGCTTCTGCCTCCAATAGATTTCCTAAGCACTATTGTATTAAGGAACAGGTTAAAAAGAGAATCCTAATGTGATTTCAGGATAATGGGTGTGTTCCTTATATTCTCCTAGTGTCTAAACTCTTCTCCATGGCTGGACCACCAAATAATATTCCTTGACGTGCTAAGGAGTATCTAGAGAGTGGGATAGGTTTAATAACTACCCTAACCCTAACGCGTACCCTAACCCTAACCCTAACACGAACCCTAATCCTAACCCGTACCCTAAACCGAGCCCTAACCTTCAAACTAACCCTAACCCTAACCCAAACCCATACCCTACGCCGTACACGAACCCGTACCCGAACCCGTACCCTAAGCCGTGTCCTAACCCTAGCCCTAACCCTAACCCTAACCCTAAGCTACCCTTGACTGCTTCTGCCTCCAATAGATTTCCTAAGCACTAGTGTTTTAAGGAACAGGTTAAAAAGAGAATCCTAATGTGATTTCTTGATAATGGGTGTGTTCCTTATCTTCTCCTAGTGTCTAAACTCTTCTCCATGGCTGGACCCCCAAATAATATTCCTTGACGTGCTAAGGGGTATCTAGAGAGTGGGATAGGTTTAATAACTACCCTAACCCTAACCCCTACCCTAACCCTAACACGAACCCTAATCCTAACCCGTACCCTAAACCGAGCCCTAACCTTCAAATTAACCCTAACCCTAACCCAAACCCATACCCTACGCCGTACACGAACCCGTACCCGAAACCGTACCCTAAGCCGTGTCCTAACCCTAGCCCTAACCCTAACCCTAACCCTAAGCTACCCTTGACTGCTTCTGCCTCCAATAGATTTCCTAAGCACTAGTGTTTTAAGGAACAGGTTAAAAAGAGAATCCTAATGTGATTTCTTGATAATGTGTGTGTTCCTTATCTTCTCCTAGTGTCTAAACTCTTCTCCATGGCTGGACCCCCAAATAATATTCCTTGACGTGCTAAGGGGTATCTAGAGAGTGGGATAGGTTTAATAACTACCCTAACCCTAACGCGTACCCTAACCCTAACCCCTACCCTAACCCTAACACGAACCCTAATCCTAACCCGTACCCTAAACCGAGCCCTAACCTTCAAACTAACCCTAACCCTAACCCTAACCCATAACCTACGCCGTACACGAACCCGTACCCGAACCCGTACCCTAACCCTAACCCTAACCCTAACCCTAACCCTAACCCTAAGCTACCCTTGACTGCTTCTGCCTCCAATAGATTTCCTAAGCACTAGTGTTTTAAGGAACAGGTTAAAAAGAGAATCCTAATGTGATTTCTTGATAATGGGTGTGTTCCTTATTTCTCCTAGTGTCTAAACTCTTCTCCATGGCTGGACCCCCAAATAATATTCCTTGACGTGCTAAGGGGTATCTAGAGAGTGGGATAGGTTTAATAACTACCCTAACGTTAACGCGTACCCTAACCCTAACCTCTACCCTAACCTTAACACGTACACTAATCCTAACCCGTAACCTAAACCGAGCCCTAACCCTCAAACTAACCCTAACCCTAACCCTAAACCATACCCTACGCCGTACCCGAACCCGTACCCGAACCCGTACCCTAAGCCGTACCCTAACCCTAACCCTAACGCTAACCCTAACCCTAACCCTAACCCTAGCCCTAAGCTACCCTTGACTGCTTCTGCCTCCAATAGATTTCCTAAGCACAAGTGTTTTAAGGAACAGGTTAAAAAGAGAATCCTAATGTGATTTCTTGATAATGGGTGTGTTCCTTATCTTCTCCTAGTGTCTAAACTCTTCTCCATGGCTGGACCCCCAAATAATATTCCTTGACGTGCTAAGGGGTATCTAGAGAGTGGGATAGGTTTAATAACTACCCTAACCCTAACGCGTACCCTAACCCTAACACGTACCCTAATCCTAACCCGTACCCTAAACCGATCCCTAACCCTCAAACTAAACCTAACCCTAACCCTAACCCATACCATTCGCCGTACCCGAACCCGTACCCGAACCCGTACACTAAGTCGTACCCTAAAGCTAACCCTAACCCTAACCCTAACCCTAAACCTAAGCTACCCTTGACTGCTTCTGCCTCCAATAGATTTCCTAAGCACAAGTGTTTTAAGGAACAGGTTAAAAAGAGAATCCTAATGTGATTTCTTGATAATGGGTGTGTTCCTTATCTTCTCCTAGTGTCTAAACTCTTCTCCATGGCTGGACCCCCAAATAATATTCCTTGACGTGCTAAGGGGTATCTAGAGAGTGGGATAGGTTTAATAACTACCCTAACCCTAACCCCTACCCTAACCCTAACACGAACCCTAATCCTAACCCGTACCCTAAACCGAGCCCTAACCCTCAAACTAACCCTAACCCTAACCCTAACCCATACCGTATGCCGTACCCGAACCCGTACCCTAAGCCTTACCCTAACAATAACCCTAACCCTAACCCTAAGCTACCCTTGACTGCTTCTGCCTCCAATAGATTTCCTAAGCACTAGTGTTTTAAGGAACAGGTTAAAAAGAGAATCCTAATGTGATTTCTTGATAATGGGTGTGTTCCTTATCTTCTCCTAGTGTCTAAACTCTTCTCCATGGCTGGACCCCCAAATAATATTCCTTGACGTGCTAAGGGGTATCTAGAGAGTGGGATAGGTTTAATAACTACCCTAACCCTAACCCCTACCCTAACCCTAACACGAACCCTAATCCTAACCCGGACCCTAAACCGATCCCTAACCTTCAAATTAACCCTAACCCTAACCCAAACCCATACCCTACGCCGTACACGAACCCGTACCCGAAACCGTACCCTAAGCCGTGTCCTAACCCTAGCCCTAACCCTAACCCTAACCCTAAGCTACCCTTGACTGCTTCTGCCTCCAATAGATTTCCTAAGCACTAGTGTTTTAAGGAACAGGTTAAAAAGAGAATCCTAATGTGATTTCTTGATAATGTGTGTGTTCCTTATCTTCTCCTAGTGTCTAAACTCTTCTCCATGGCTGGACCCCCAAATAATATTCCTTGACGTGCTAAGGGGTATCTAGAGAGTGGGATAGGTTTAATAACTACCCTAACCCTAACCCCTACCCTAACCCTAACACGAACCCTAATCCTAACCCGTACCCTAAACCGAGCCCTAACCTTCAAACTAACCCTAACCCTAACCCAAACCCATACCCTACGCCGTACACGAACCCGTACCCGAAACCGTACCCTAAGCCGTGTCCTAACCCTAGCCCTAACCCTAACCCTAACCCTAAGCTACCCTTGACTGCTTCTGCCTCCAATAGATTTCCTAAGCACTAGTGTTTTAAGGAACAGGTTAAAAAGAGAATCCTAATGTGATTTCTTGATAATGTGTGTGTTCCTTATCTTCTCCTAGTGTCTAAACTCTTCTCCATGGCTGGACCCCCAAATAATATTCCTTGACGTGCTAAGGGGTATCTAGAGAGTGGGATAGGTTTAATAACTACCCTAACCCTAACGCGTACCCTTACCCTAACCCCTACCCTAACCCTAACACGAACCCTAATCCTAACCCGTACCCTAAACCGAGCCCTAACCTTCAAACTAACCCTAACCCTAACCCTAACCCATAACCTACGCCGTACACGAACCCGTACCCGAACCCGTACCCTAACCCTAACCCTAACCCTAACCCTAACCCTAACCCTAAGCTACCCTTGACTGCTTCTGCCTCCAATAGATTTCCTAAGCACTAGTGTTTTAAGGAACAGGTTAAAAAGAGAATCCTAATGTGATTTCTTGATAATGGGTGTGTTCCTTATCTTCTCCTAGTGTCTAAACTCTTCTCCATGGCTGGACCCCCAAATAATATTCCTTGACGTGCTAAGGGGTATCTAGAGAGTGGGATAGGTTTAATAACTACCCTAACGTTAACGCGTACCCTAACCCTAACCTCTACCCTAACCTTAACACGTACACTAATCCTAACCCGTAACCTAAACCGAGCCCTAACCCTCAAACTAACCCTAACCCTAACCCTAAACCATACCCTACGCCGTACCCGAACCCGTACCCGAACCCGTACCCTAAGCCGTACCCTAACCCTAACCCTAACGCTAACCCTAACCCTAACCCTAACCCTAGCCCTAAGCTACCCTTGACTGCTTCTGCCTCCAATAGATTTCCTAAGCACTTGTGTATTAAGGAACAGGTTAAAAAGAGAATCCTATTGTGATTTCAGGATAATGGGTGTGTTCCTTATCTTCTCCTAGTGTCTAAACTCTTCTCCATGGCTGGACCCCCAAATAATATCCCTTGACGTGCTAAGGGGTATCTAGAGAGTGGGATAGGTTTAATAACTACCCTAACCCTAACGCGTACCCTAACCCTAACACGTACCCTAATCCTAACCCGTACCCTAAACCGATCCCTAACCCTCAAACTAAACCTAACCCTAACCCTAACCCATACCATACGCCGTACCCGAACCCGTACCCGAACCCGTACACTAAGTCGTACCCTAAAGCTAACCCTAACCCTAACCCTAAACCTAAACCTAAGCTACCCTTGACTGCTTCTGCCTCCAATAGATTTCCTAAGCACAAGTGTTTTAAGGAACAGGTTAAAAAGAGAATCCTAATGTGATTTCTTGATAATGGGTGTGTTCCTTATCTTCTCCTAGTGTCTAAACTCTTCTCCATGGCTGGACCCCCAAATAATATTCCTTGACGTGCTAAGGGGTATCTAGGGAGTGGGATAGGTTTAATAACTACCCTAACCCTAACGCGTAACCTAACCCTAACCCCTACCCTAACCCTAACACGAACCCTAATCCTAACCTGTACCCTAAACAAAGCCCTAACCTTCAAACTAACCCTAACCCTAACCCTAAACCATACCCTACAGCGTACACGAACCCATACCCGAACCCGCACCCTAAGCCGTACCCTAACCCTAACCCTAACCCTAACCCTAACCCTAAGCTACCCTTGACTGCTTCTGCCTCCAATAGATTTCCTAAGCACTATTGTATTAAGGAACAGGTTAAAAAGAGAATCCTAATGTGATTTCAGGATAATGGGTGTGTTCCTTATATTCTCCTAGTGTCTAAACTCTTCTCCATGGCTGGACCACCAAATAATATTCCTTGACGTGCTAAGGAGTATCTAGAGAGTGGGATAGGTTTAATAACTACCCTAACCCTAACGCGTACCCTAACCCTAACCCCTACCCTAACCCTAACACGAACCCTAATCCTAACTTGTACCCTAAACCGAGCCCTAACCTTCAAACTAACCCTAACCCTAACCCAAACCCGTACCCGAACCCGTACCCTAAGCCGTGTCCTAACCCTAGACCTAACCCTAACCCTAACCCTAAGCTACCCTTGACTGCTTCTGCCTCCAATAGATTTCCTAAGCACTAGTGTTTTAAGGAACAGGTTAAAAAGAGAATCCTAATGTGATTTCTTGATAATGGGTGTGTTCCTTATCTTCTCCTAGTGTCTAAACTCTTCTCCATGGCTGGTCCCCCAAATAATATTCCTTGACGTGCTAAGGGGCATCTAGGGAGTGGGATAGGTTTAATAACTACCCTAACCCTAACGCGTACCCTAACCCTAACCCCTACCCTAAACCTAACACGTACCCTAATCCTAACCCGTATCCTAAACCGAGCCCTAACCCTCAAACTAACCCTAACCCTAACCCTAACCCATACCCTATGCCGTACCCGAACCCGTACCCTAAGCCTTACCCTAACAATAACCCTAACCCTAACCCTAAGCTACCCTTGACTGCTTTGCCTCCAATAGATTTCCTAAGCACTAGTGTTTTAAGGAACAGGTTAAAAAGAGAATCCTAATGTGATTTCTTGATAATGGGTGTGTTCCTTATCTTCTCCTAGTGTCTAAACTCTTCTCCATGGCTGGACCCCCAAATAATATTCCTTGACGTGCTAAGGGGTATCTAGAGAGTGGGATAGGTTTAATAACTACCCTAACCCTAACGCGTACCCTAACCCTAACCCCTACCCTAACCCTAACACGTACCCTAATCCTAACCCGTAACCTAAACCGAGCCCTAACCCTCAAACTAACCCTAACCCTAAACCTAACCCATACCCTACGCCGTACCCGAACCCGTACCCGAACCCGTTCCCGAACCCGTACCCTAAGCCGTACCCTAACCCTAACCCTAACCCTAAGCTACCCTTGACTGCTTCTGCCTCCAATAGATTTCCTAAGCACTAGTGTTTTAAGGAACAGGTTAAAAAGAGAATCCTAATGTGATTTCAGGATAATGGGTGTGTTCCTTATCTTCTCCTAGTGTCTAAACTCTTCTCCATGGCTGGACCCCCAAATAATATTCCTTGACGTGCTAAGGGGTATCTAGAGAGTGGGATAGGTTTAATAACTACCCTAACCCTAACGCGTACCCTAACCCTAACCCCTACCCTAACCCTAACACGAACCCTAATCCTAACCCGTACCCTAAACCGAGCCCTAACCTTCAAACTAACCCTAACCCTAACCCAAACCCATACCCTACGCCGTACACGAACCCGTACCCGAACCCGTACCCTAAGCCGTGTCCTAACCCTAGCCCTAACCCTAACCCTAACCCTAAGCTACCCTTGACTGCTTCTGCCTCCAATAGATTTCCTAAGCACTAGTGTTTTAAGGAACAGGTTAAAAAGAGAATCCTAATGTGATTTCTTGATAATGTGTGTGTTCCTTATCTTCTCCTAGTGTCTAAACTCTTCTCCATGGCTGGACCCCCAAATAATATTCCTTGACGTGCTAAGGGGTATCTAGAGAGTGGGATAGGTTTAATAACTACCCTAACCCTAACGCGTACCCTAACCCTAACCCCTACCCTAACCCTAACACGAACCCTAATCCTAACCCGTACCCTAAACCGAGCCCTAACCTTCAAACTAACCCTAACCCTAACCCTAACCCATAACCTACGCCGTACACGAACCCGTACCCGAACCCGTACCCTAAACCTAACCCTAACCCTAACCCTAACCCTAACCCTAAGCTACCCTTGACTGCTTCTGCCTCCAATAGATTTCCTAAGCACTAGTGTTTTAAGGAACAGGTTAAAAAGAGAATCCTGATGTGATTTCTTGATAATGGGTGTGTTCCTTATCTTCTCCTAGTGTCTAAACTCTTCTCCATGGCTGGTCCCCCAAATAATATTCCTTGACGTGCTAAGGGGCATCTACGGAGTGGGATAGGTTTAATAACTACCCTAACCCTAACGCGTACCCTAACCCTAACCCCTACCCTAAACCTAACACGTACCCTAATCCTAACCCGTAACCTAAACCGAGCCCTAACCCTCAAACTAACCCTAACCCTAACCCTATCCCATACCCTATGCCGTACCCGAACCCGTACCCTAAGCCTTACCCTAACAATAACCCTAACCCTAACCCTAAGCTACCCTTGACTGCTTTGCCTCCAATAGATTTCCTAAGCACTAGTGTTTTAAGGAACAGGTTAAAAAGAGAATCCTAATGTGATTTCTTGATAATGGGTGTGTTCCTTATCTTCTCCTAGTGTCTAAACTCTTCTCCATGGCTGGACCCCCAAATAATATTCCTTGACGTGCTAAGGGGTATCTAGAGAGTGGGATAGGTTTAATAACTACCCTAACCCTAACGCGTACCCTAACCCTAACCCCTACCCTAACCCTAACACGTACCCTAATCCTAACCCGTAACCTAAACCGAGCCCTAACCCTCAAACTAACCCTAACCCTAAACCTAACCCATACCCTACGCCGTACCCGAACCCGTACCCGAACCCGTTCCCGAACCCGTACCCTAAGCCGTACCCTAACCCTAACCCTAACCCTAAGCTACCCTTGACTGCTTCTGCCTCCAATAGATTTCCTAAGCACTAGTGTTTTAAGGAACAGGTTAAAAAGAGAATCCTAATGTGATTTCTTGATAATGGGTGTGTTCCTTATCTTCTCCTAGTGTCTAAACTCTTCTCCATGGCTGGACCCCCAAATAATATTCCTTGACGTGCTAAGGGGTATCTAGAGAGTGGGATAGGTTTAATAACTACCCTAACCCTAACGCGTACCCTAACCCTAACCCCTACCCTAACCCTAACACGTACCCTAATCCTAACCCGTACACTAAACCGAGCCCTAACCCTCAAACTAACCCTAACCCTAAACCTAACCCATACCCTACGCCGTACCCGAACCCATACCCGAACCCGTACCCTAAGCCGTACCCTAACAATAACCCTAACCCTAACCCTAACCCTAAGCTACCCTTGACTGCTTCTGCCTCCAATAGATTTCCTAAGCACTAGTGTATTAAGGAACAGGTTAAAAAGAGAATCCTAATGTGATTTCAGGATAATGGGTGTGTTCCTTATCTTCTCCTATTGTCTAAACTCTTCTCCATGGCTGGACCCCCAAATAATATTCCTTGACGTGCTAAGGGGTATCTAGAGAGTGGGATAGGTTTAATAACTACCCTAACCCTAACGCGTACCCTAACCCTAACCCCTACCCTAACCCTAACACGAACCCTAATCCTAACCCGTACCCTAAACCGAGCCCTAACCTTCAAACTAACCCTAACCCTAACCCAAACCCATACCCTACGCCGTACACGAACCCGTACCCGAACCCGTACCCTAAGCCTTACCCTAACAATAACCCTAACCCTAACCCTAAGCTACCCTTGACTGCTTCTGCCTCCAATAGATTTCCTAAGCACTAGTGTTTTAAGAAACAGGTTAAAAAGAGAATCCTAATGTGATTTCTTGATAATGGGTGTGTTCCTTATCTTCTCCTAGTGTCTAAACTCTTCTCCATGGCTGGATCCCCAAATAATATTCCTTGACGTGCTAAGGGGTATCTAGAGAGTGGGATAGGTTTAATAACTACCCGAACCCTAACGCATACCCTAACTCTAACCTCTACCCTAACCCTAACACGTACACTAATCCTAACCCGTACCCTAAACCGAGCCCTAACCCTCAAACTAACCCTAACCCTAACCCTAACCCATAACCTACGCCGTACCCGAACCCATACCCGAACCCGTACCCTAAGCCGTACCCTAAACCTAACCCTAACCCTAACCCTAACCCTAAGCTACCCTTGACTGCTTCTGCCTCCAATAGATTTCCTAAGCACTAGTGTTTTAAGGAACAGGTTAAAAAGAGAATCCTAATGTGATTTCTTGATAATGGGTGTGTTCCTTATCTTCTCCTAGTGTCTAAACTCTTCTCCATGGCTGGACCCCCAAATAATATTCCTTGACGTGCTAAGGGGTATCTAGAGAGTGGGATAGGTTTAATAACTACCCTAAACCTAACGCGTACCCTAACCCTAACCTCTACCCTAACCTTAACACGTACACTAATCCTAACCCGTAACCTAAACCGAGCCCTAACCCTCAAACTAACCCTAACCCTAACCCTAAACCATACCCTACGCCGTACCCGAACCCGTACCCGAACCCGTACCCTAAGCCGTACCCTAACCCTAACCCTAACGCTAACCCTAACCCTAACCCTAACCCTAGCCCTAAGCTACCCTTGACTGCTTCTGCCTCCAATAGATTTCCTAAGCACTTGTGTATTAAGGAACAGATTAAAAAGAGAATCCTAATGTGATTTCTTGATAATGGGTGTGTTCCTTATCTTCTCCTAGTGTCTAAACTCTTCTCCATGGCTGGATCCCCAAATAATATTCCTTGACGTGCTAAGGGGTATCTAGAGAGTGGGATAGGTTTAATAACTACCCGAACCCTAACGCATACCCTAACCCTAACCTCTACCCTAACCCTAACACGTACACTAATCCTAACCCGTACCCTAAACCGAGCCCTAACCCTCAAACTAACCCTAACCCTAACCCTAACCCATAACCTACGCCGTACCCGAACCCTTACCCGAACCCGTACCCTAAGCCGTACCCTAAACCTAACCCTAACCCTAACCCTAACCCTAAGCTACCCTTGACTGCTTCTGCCTCCAATAGATTTCCTAAGCACTAGTGTTTTAAGGAACAGGTTAAAAAGAGAATCCTAATGTGATTTCTTGATAATGGGTGTGTTCCTTATCTTCTCCTAGTGTCTAAACTCTTCTCCATGGCTGGACCCCCAAATAATATTCCTTGACGTGCTAAGGGGTATCTAGAGAGTGGGATAGGTTTAATAACTACCCTAACCCTAACGCGTACCCTAACCCTAACCTCTACCCTAACCTTAACACGTACACTAATCCTAACCCGTAACCTAAACCGAGCCCTAACCCTCAAACTAACCCTAACCCTAACCCTAAACCATACCCTACGCCGTACCCGAACCCGTACCCGAACCCGTACCCTAAGCCGTACCCTAACCCTAACCCTAACGCTAACCCTAACCCTAACCCTAACCCTAGCCCTAAGCTACCCTTGACTGCTTCTGCCTCCAATAGATTTCCTAAGCACTTGTGTATTAAGAAACAGGTTAAAAAGAGAATCCTATTGTGATTTCAGGATAATGGGTGTGTTCCTTATCTTCTCCTAGTGTCTAAACTCTTCTCCATGGCTGGACCCCCAAATAATATCCCTTGACGTGCTAAGGGGTATCTAGAGAGTGGGAGAGGTTTAATAACTACCCTAACCCTAACGCGTACCCTAACCCTAACACGTACCCTAATCCTAACCCGTACCCTAAACCGATCCCTAACCCTCAAACTAAACCTAACCCTAACCCTAACCCATACCATACGCCGTACCCGAACCCGTACCCGAACCCGTACACTAAGTCGTACCCTAAAGCTAACCCTAACCCTAACCCTAACCCTAAACCTAAGCTACCCTTGACTGCTTCTGCCTCCAATAGATTTCCTAAGCACAAGTGTTTTAAGGAACAGGTTAAAAAGAGAATCCTAATGTGATTTCTTGATAATGGGTGTGTTCCTTATCTTCTCCTAGTGTCTAAACTCTTCTCCATGGCTGGACCCCCAAATAATATTCCTTGACGTGCTAAGGGGTATCTAGAGAGTGGGATAGGTTTAATAACTACCCTAACCCTAACGCGTACCATAACCCTAACCCCTACCCTAACCCTAACACGTACCCTAATCCTAAGCCGAAACCTAAACCGAGCCCTAACCTTCAAACTAACCCTAACCCTAACTCTAACCCATACCCTACGCCGTACACGAACCCGTACCCGAACCCGTACCCTATGCCGTACCCTAACTCTAGCCCTAACCCTAACCCTAACCCTAAGCTACCCTTGACTGCTTCTGCCTCCAATAGATTTCCTAAGCACTAGTGTTTTAAGGAACAGGTTAAAAAGAGAATCCTAATGTGATTTCTTGATAATGGGTGTGTTCCTTATCTTCTCCTAGTGTCTAAACTCTTCTCCATGGCTGGACACCCAAATAATATTCCTTGACGTGCTAAGGGGTATCTCGAGAGTGGGATAGGTTTAATAACTACCCTAACCCTAACGCGTACTCTAACCCTAACCCCTACCCTAACCCTAACACGTACCCTAATCCTAACCCGTACACTAAACCGAGCCCTAACCCTCAAACTAACCCTAACCCTAACCCTAACCCATATCCTACGCCATACCCAAAACCGTACCCGAACCCGTACACGAACCCGTACCCTAAGCCGTACCCTAACCCTAACCCTAACCCTAAGCTACCCTTGACTGCTTCTGCCTCCAATAGATTTCCTAAGCACTAGTGTTTTAAGGAACAGGTTAAAAAGAGAATCCTAATGTGATTTCTTGATGACGGGTGTGTTCCTTATCTTCTCCTAGTGTCTAAACTCTTCTCCATGGCTGGACCCCCAAATAATATTCCTTGACGTGCTAAGGGGTATCTAGAGAGTGGGATAGGTTTAATAAATTCCCTAACCCTAACGCATACCCTAACCCTAACCCCTACCCTAACCCTAACACGTACCCTAATCCTAACCCGTACCCTAAACCGAGCCCTAACCCTCAAACTAACCCTAACACTAACCCTAACCCATACCCTATACCGTACCCGAAACCGTACCCGAACCCGTACCCTACGCCTTACCCTAACAATAACCCTAACCCTAACCATAACTCTAAGCTACCCTTGACTGCTTCTGCCTCCAATAGATTTCCTAAGCACTAGTGTTTTAAGGAACAGGTTAAAAAGAGAATCCTAATGTGATTTCTTGATAATGGGTGTGTTCCTTATCTTCTCCTAGTGTCTAAACTCTTCTCCATGGCTGGACCCCCAAATAATATTCCTTGACGTGCTAAGGGGTATCTAGAGAGTGGGATAGGTTTAATAACTACCCTTACCCTAACGCGTACCCTAACCCTAACCCCTACCCTAACCCTAACACGAACCCTAATCCTAACCCGTACCCTAAACCGAGCCCTAACCTTCAAACTAACCCTAAACCTAACCCTAACCCATAAACTACGCCGTACACGAACCCGTACCCGAACCCGTACCCTAACCCTAACCGTAACCCTAACCCTAACCCTAAGCTACCCTTGACTGCTTCTGCCTCCAATAGATTTCCTAAGCACTAGTGTTTTAAGGAACAGGTTAAAAAGAGAATCCTAATGTGATTTCTTGATAATGGGTGTGTTCCTTATCTTCTCCTAGTGTCTAAACTCTTCTCCATGGCTGGTCCCCCAAATAATATTCCTTGACGTGCTAAGGGGCATCTAGGGAGTGGGATAGGTTTAATAACTACCCTAACCCTAACGCGTACCCTAACCCTAACCCCTACCCTAAACCTAACACGTACCCTAATCCTAACCCGTACCCTAAACCGAGCCCTAACACTCAAACTAACCCTAACCCTAACCCTAACCCATACCCTACGCCGTACCCGAATCCGTACCCGAACCCGTACCCTAATCCGTACCCTAAACCTAACCCTAACCGTAACCCTAACCCTAAGCTACCCTTGACTACTTCTGCCTCCAATAGATTTCCTAAGCACTAGTGTATTAAGGAACAGGTTAAAAAGAGAATCCTAATGTGATTTCAGGATAATGGGTGTGTTCTTTATCTTCTCCTAGTGTCTAAACTCTTCTCCATGGCTGGACCCCCAAATAATATTCCTTGACGTGCTAAGGGGTATCTAGAGAGTGGGATAGGTTTAATAACTACCCTAACCCTAACGCGTACCCTAACCCTAACCCCTACCCTAACCCTAACAAGAACCCTAATCCTAACCCGTACCCTAAACCGAGCCCTAACCTTCAAACTAACCCTAACACTAACCCAAACCCATACCCTACGCCGTACACGAACCCGTACCCGAACCCGTACCCTAAGCCGTGTCCTAACCCTAGCCCTAACCCTAACCCTAACCCTAAGCTACCCTTGACTGCTTCTGCCTCCAATAGATTTCCTAAGCACTAGTGTTTTAAGGAACAGGTTAAAAAGAGAATCCTAATGTGATTTCTTGATAATGGGTGTGTTCCTTATCTTCTCCTAGTGTCTAAACTCTTCTCCATGGCTGGACCCCCAAATAATATTCCTTGACGTGCTAAGGGGTATCTAGAGAGTGGGATAGGTTTAATAACTACCCTAACCCTAACCCCTACCCTAACCCTAACACGAACCCTAATCCTAACCCGTACCCTAAACCGAGCCCTAACCTTCAAACTAACCCTAACCCTAACCCAAACCCATACCCTACACCGTACACGAACCCGTACCCGAACCCGTACCCTAAGCCGTGTCCTAACCCTAGCCCTAACCCTAACCCTAACCCTAAGCTACCCTTGAATGCTTCTGCCTCCAATAGATTTCCTAAGCACTAGTGTTTTAAGGAACAGGTTAAAAAGAGAATCCTAATGTAATTTCTTGATAATGTGTGTGTTCCTTATCTTCTCCTAGTGTCTAAACTCTTCTCCATGGCTGGACCCCCAAATAATATTCCTTGACGTGCTAAGGGGTATCTAGAGAGTGGGATAGGTTTAATAACTACCCTAACCCTAACGCGTACCCTAACCCTAACCCCTACCCTAACCCTAACACGAACCCTAATCCTAACCCGTACCCTAAACCGAGCCCTAACCTTCAAACTAACCCTAACCCTAACCCTAACCCATAACCTACGCCGTACACGAACCCGTACCCGAACCCGTACCCTAACCCTAACCCTAACCCTAACCCTAACCCTAAGCTACCCTTGACTGCTTCTGCCTCCAATAGATTTCCTAAGCACTAGTGTTTTAAGGAACAGGTTAAAAAGAGAATCCTAATGTGATTTCTTGATAATGGGTGTGTTCCTTATCTTCTCCTAGTGTCTAAACTCTTCTCCATGGCTGGTCCCCCAAATAATATTCCTTGACGTGCTAAGGGGCATCTAGGGAGTGGGATAGGTTTAATAACTACCCTAACCCTAACGCGTACCCTAACCCTAACCCCTACCCTAAACCTAACACGTACCCTAATCCTAACACGTACCCTAATCCTAACCCGTATCCTAAACCGAGCCCTAACCCTCAAACTAACCCTAACCCTAACCCTAACCCATACCCTATGCCGTACCCGAACCCGTACCCTAAGCCTTACCCTAACAATAACCCTAACCCTAACCCTAAGCTACCCTTGACTGCTTTGCCTCCAATAGATTTCCTAAGCACTAGTGTTTTAAGGAACAGGTTAAAAAGAGAATCCTAATGTGATTTCTTGATAATGGGTGTGTTCCTTATCTTCTCCTAGTGTCTAAACTCTTCTCCATGGCTGGACCCCCAAATAATATTCCTTGACGTGCTAAGGGGTATCTAGAGAGTGGGATAGGTTTAATAACTACCCTAACCCTAACGCGTACCCTAACCCTAACCCCTACCCTAACCCTAACACGTACCCTAATCCTAACCCGTAACCTAAACCGAGCCCTAACCCTCAAACTAACCCTAACCCTAAACCTAACCCATACCCTACGCCGTACCCGAACCCGTACCCGAACCCGTTCCCGAACCCGTACCCTAAGCCGTACCCTAACCCTAACCCTAACCCTAAGCTACCCTTGACTGCTTCTGCCTCCAATAGATTTCCTAAGCACTAGTGTTTTAAGGAACAGGTTAAAAAGAGAATCCTAATGTGATTTCTTGATAATGGGTGTGTTCCTTATCTTCTCCTAGTGTCTAAACTCTTCTCCATGGCTGGACCCCCAAATAATATTCCTGGACGTTCTAAGGGGTATCTAGAGAGTGGGATAGGTTTAGTAACTACCCTAACCCTAACGCGTACCCTAACCCTAACCCCTACCCTAACCCTAACACGTACCCTAATCCTAACCCGTACCCTAAACCGAGCCCTAAACCTCAAACTAACCCTAACCCTAACCCTAACCCATACCCTACGCCATACCCGAACCCGTACCCTAAGCCGTACCCTAACCCTAACCCTAACCGTAACCCTAACCCTAAGCTACCCTTGACTACTTCTGCCTCCAATAGATTTCCTAAGCACTAGTGTATTAAGGAACAGGTTAAAAAGAGAATCCTAATGTGATTTCAGGATAATGGGTGTGTTCTTTATCTTCTCCTAGTGTCTAAACTCTTCTCCATGGCTGGACCCCCAAATAATATTCCTTGACGTGCTAAGGGGTATCTAGAGAGTGGGATAGGTTTAATAACTACCCTAACCCTAACGCGTACCCTAACCCTAACCCCTACCCTAACCCTAACAAGAACCCTAATCCTAACCCGTACACTAAACCGAGCCCTAACCTTCAAACTAACCCTAACACTAACCCAAACCCATACCCTACGCCGTACACGAACCCGTACCCGAACCCGTACCCTAAGCCGTGTCCTAACCCTAGCCCTAACCCTAACCCTAACCCTAAGCTACCCTTGAGTGCTTCTGCCTCCAATAGATTTCCTAAGCACTAGTGTTTTAAGGAACAGGTTAAAAAGAGAATCCTAATGTGATTTCTTGATAATGGGTGTGTTCCTTATCTTCTCCTAGTGTCTAAACTCTTCTCCATGGCTGGATCCCCAAATAATATTCCTTGACGTGCTAAGGGGTATCTAGAGAGTGGGATAGGTTTAATAACTACCCGAAACCTAACGCATACCCTAACCCTAACCTCTACCCTAACCCTAACACGTACACTAATCCTAACCCGTACCCTAAACCGAGCCCTAACCCTCAAACTAACCCTAACCCTAACCCTAACCCATAACCTACGCCGTACCCGAACCCATACCCGAACCCTTACCCTAAGCCGTACCCTAAACCTAACCCTAACCCTAACCCTAACCCTAAGCTACCCTTGACTGCTTCTGCCTCCAATAGATTTCCTAAGCACTAGTGTTTTAAGGAACAGGTTATAAGAGAATCCTAATGTGATTTCTTGATAATGGGTGTGTTCCTTATCTTCTCCTAGTGTCTAAACTCTTCTCCATGGCTGGACCCCCAAATAATATTCCTTGACGTGCTAAGGGGTATGTAGAGAGTGGGATAGGTTTAATAACTACCCTAACGTTAACGCGTACCCTAACCCTAACCTCTACCCTAACCTTAACACGTACACTAATCCTAACCCGTAACCTAAACCGAGCCCTAACCCTCAAACTAACCCTAACCCTAACCCTAAACCATACCCTACGCCGTACCCGAACCCGTACCTGAACCCGTACCCTAAGCCGTACCCTAACCCTAACCCTAACGCTAACCCTAACCCTAACCCTAACCCTAGCCCTAAGCTACCCTTGACTCCTTCTGCCTCCAATAGATTTCCTAAGCACTTGTGTATTAAGGAACAGGTTAAAAAGAGAATCCTATTGTGATTTCAGGATAATGGGTGTGTTCCTTATCTTCTCCTAGTGTCTAAACTCTTCTCCATGGCTGGACCCCCAAATAATATCCCTTGACGTGCTAAGGGGTATCTAGAGAGTGGGATAGGTTTAATAACTACCCTAACCCTAACGCGTACCCTAACCCTAACACGTACCCTAATCCTAACCCGTACCCTAAACCGATCCCTAACCCTCAAACTAAACCTAACCCTAACCCTAACCCATACCATACGCCGTACCCGAACCCGTACCCGAACCCGTACACTAAGTCGTACCCTAAAGCTAACCCTAACCCTAACCCTAACCCTAAACCTAAGCTACCCTTGACTGCTTATGCCTCCAATAGATTTCCTAAGCACAAGTGTTTTAAGGAACAGGTTAAAAAGAGAATCCTAATGTGATTTCTTGATAATGGGTGTGTTCCTTATCTTCTCCTAGTGTCTAAACTCTTCTCCATGGCTGGACTCCCAAATAATATTCCTTGACGTGCTAAGGGGTATCTAGAGAGTGGGATAGGTTTAATAACTACCCTAACCCTAACGCGTACCATAACCCTAACCCCTACCCTAACCCTAACACGTACCCTAATCCTAACCCGTAACCTAAACCGAGCCCTAACCCTCAAATTAACCCTAACCCTAACCCTAACCCTAACCCTAACCATAACTCTAAGCTACCCTTGACTGCTTCTGCCTCCAATAGATTTCGTAAGCACTAGTGTTTTAAGGAACAGGTTAAAAAGAGAATCCTAATGTGATTTCTTGATAATGGGTGTGTTCCTTATCTTCTCCTAGTGTCTAAACTCTTCTCCATGGCTGGACCCCCAAATAATATTCCTTGACGTGCTAAGGGGTATCTAGAGAGTGGGATAGGTTTAATAACTACCCTTACCCTAACGCGTACCCTAACCCTAACCTCTACCTTAACCCTAACACGTACACTAATCCTAACCCGTAACCTAAACCGAGCCCTAACCCTCAAATTAACCCTAACCCTAACCCTAACCCATACCCTACGTCGTACCCGAACCCTTACCCGAACCCGTACCCTAAGCCGTACCCTAAACCTAACCCTAACCCTAACCCTAACCCTAAGCTACCCTTGACTGCTTCTGCCTCCAATAGATTTCCTAAGCACTAGTGTATTAAGGAACAGGTTAAAAAGAGAATCCTAATGTGATTTCAGGATAATGGGTGTGTTCCTTATCTTCTCCTAGTGTCTAAACTCTTCTCCATGGCTGGACCCCCAAATAATATTCCTTGACGTGCTAAGGGGTATCTACAGAGTGGGATAGGTTTAATAACTACCCTAAGCTTAACGCGTACCCTAACCCTAACCCCTACCCTAACCCTAACACGAACCCTAATCCTAACCCGTGCCCTAAACCGAGCCCTAACCTTCAAACTAACCCTAACCCTAACCCTAACCCATACCCTACGCCGTACGCGAACCCGTACCCGAACCCGTACCCTAAGCCGTACCCTAACCCTAACCCTAACCCTAACCCTAACCCTAAGCTACCCTTGACTGCTTCTGCCTCCAATAGATTTCCTAAGCACAAGTGTTTTAAGGAACAGGTTAAAAAGAGAATCCTAATGTGATTTCAGGATAATGGGTGTGTTCCTTATCTTCTCCTAGTGTCTAAACTCTTCTCCATGGCTGGACCCCCAAATAATATTCCTTGACGTGCTAAGGGGTATCTAGAGAGTGGGATAGGTTTAATAACTACCCTAACCTTAACGCGTACCCTAACCCTAACCCCTACCCTAACCCTAACACGAACCCTAATATTAACCCGTGCCCTAAACCGAGCCCTAACCTTCAAACTAACCCTAACACTATCCCTAACCCATACCCTACGCCGTACGCGAACCCGTACCCGAACCCGTACCCTAAGCCGTATCCTAACCCTAACCCTAACCCTAACCCTAACCCTAACCTTAAGCTACCCTTGCCTGCTTCTGCCTCCAATAGATTTCCTAAGCACTAGTGTTTTAAGGAACAGGTTAAAAAGAGAATCCTAATGTGATTTCTTGATAATGGGTGTGTTCCTTATCTTCTCCTAGTGTCTAAACTCTTCTCCATGGCTGGACACCCAAATAATATTCCTTGACGTGCTAAGGGGTATCTAGAGAGTGGGATAGGTTTAATAACTACCCTAACCCTAACGCGTACCCTAACCCTAACCCCTACCCTAACCCTAACACGTACCCTAATCCTAACCCGTACCCTAAACCGAGCCCTAACCCTCAAACTAACCCTAACCCTAACCCTAACCCATATCCTACGCCATACCCAAACCCGTACCCGATCCCGTACCCGAACCCGTACCCTAAGCCGTACCCTAACCCAAACCCTAACCCTAAGCTACCCTTGACTGCTTCTGCCTCCAATAGATTTCCTAAGCACAAGTGTTTTAAGGAACAGGTTAAAAAGAGAATCCTATTGTGATTTCTTGATAATGGGTGTGTTCCTTATCTTCTCCTAGTGTCTAAACTCTTCTCCATGGCTGGACCCCCAAATAATATTCCTTGACGTGCTAAGGGGTATCTAGAGAGTGGGATAGGTTTAATAACTACCCTAACCCTAACGCGTACCCTAACCCTAACCCCTACCCTAACCCTAACAAGAACCCTAATCCTAACCCGTACCCTAAACCGAGCCCTAACCTTCAAACTAACCCTAACACTAACCCAAACCCATACCCTACGCCGTACACGAACCCGTACCCGAACCCGTACCCTAAGCCGTGTCCTAACCCTAGCCCTAACCCTAACCCTAACCCTAAGCTACCCTTGAGTGCTTCTGCCTCCAATAGATTTCCTAAGCACTAGTGTTTTAAGGAACAGGTTAAAAAGAGAATCCTAATGTGATTTCTTGATAATGGGTGTGTTCCTTATCTTCTCCTAGTGTCTAAACTCTTCTCCATGGATGGATCCCCAAATAATATTCCTTGACGTGCTAAGGGGTATCTAGAGAGTGGGATAGGTTTAATAACTACCCGAAACCTAACGCATACCCTAACCCTAACCTCTACCCTAACCCTAACACGTACACTAATCCTAACCCGTACCCTAAACCGAGCCCTAACCCTCAAACTAACCCTAACCCTAACCCTAACCCATAACCTACGCCGTACCCGAACCCATACCCGAACCCTTACCCTAAGCCGTACCCTAAACCTAACCCTAACCCTAACCCTAACCCTAAGCTACCCTTGACTGCTTCTGCCTCCAATAGATTTCCTAAGCACTAGTGTTTTAAGGAACAGGTTATAAGAGAATCCTAATGTGATTTCTTGATAATGGGTGTGTTCCTTATCTTCTCCTAGTGTCTAAACTCTTCTCCATGGCTGGACCCCCAAATAATATTCCTTGACGTGCTAAGGGGTATGTAGAGAGTGGGATAGGTTTAATAACTACCCTAACGTTAACGCGTACCCTAACCCTAACCTCTACCCTAACCTTAACACGTACACTAATCCTAACCCGTAACCTAAACCGAGCCCTAACCCTCAAACTAACCCTAACCCTAACCCTAAACCATACCCTACGCCGTACCCGAACCCGTACCTGAACCCGTACCCTAAGCCGTACCCTAACCCTAACCCTAACGCTAACCTAACCCTAACCCTAACCCTAGCCCTAAGCTACCCTTGACTCCTTCTGCCTCCAATAGATTTCCTAAGCACTTGTGTATTAAGGAACAGGTTAAAAAGAGAATCCTATTGTGATTTCAGGATAATGGGTGTGTTCCTTATCTTCTCCTAGTGTCTAAACTCTTCTCCATGGCTGGACCCCCAAATAATATCCCTTGACGTGCTAAGGGGTATCTAGAGAGTGGGATAGGTTTAATAACTACCCTAACCCTAACGCGTACCCTAACCCTAACACGTACCCTAATCCTAACCCGTACCCTAAACCGATCCCTAACCCTCAAACTAAACGTAACCCTAACCCTAACACATACCATACGCCGTACCCGAACCCGTACCCGAACCCGTACACTAAGTCGTACCCTAAAGCTAACCCTAACCCTAACCCTAACCCTAAACCTAAGCTACCCTTGACTGCTTCTGCCTCCAATAGATTTCCTAAGCACAAGTGTTTTAAGGAACAGGTTAAAAAGAGAATCCTAATGTGATTTCTTGATAATGGGTGTGTTCCTTATCTTCTCCTAGTGTCTAAACTCTTCTCCATGGCTGGACTCCCAAATAATATTCCTTGACGTGCTAAGGGGTATCTAGAGAGTGGGATAGGTTTAATAACTACCCTAACCCTAACGCGTACCATAACCCTAACCCCTACCCTAACCCTAACACGTACCCTAATCCTAACCCGTAACCTAAACCGAGCCCTAACCCTCAAATTAACCCTAACCCTAACCCTAACCCTAACCCTAACCATAACTCTAAGCTACCCTTGACTGCTTCTGCCTCCAATAGATTTCGTAAGCACTAGTGTTTTAAGGAACAGGTTAAAAAGAGAATCCTAATGTGATTTCTTGATAATGGGTGTGTTCCTTATCTTCTCCTAGTGTCTAAACTCTTCTCCATGGCTGGACCCCCAAATAATATTCCTTGACGTGCTAAGGGGTATCTAGAGAGTGGGATAGGTTTAATAACTACCCTTACCCTAACGCGTACCCTAACCCTAACCTCTACCTTAACCCTAACACGTACACTAATCCTAACCCGTAACCTAAACCGAGCCCTAACCCTCAAATTAACCCTAACCCTAACCCTAACCCATACCCTACGCCGTACCCGAACCCTTACCCGAACCCGTACCCTAAGCCGTACCCTAAACCTAACCCTAACCCTAACCCTAACCCTAAGCTACCCTTGACTGCTTCTGCCTCCAATAGATTTCCTAAGCACTAGTGTATTAAGGAACAGGTTAAAAAGAGAATCCTAATGTGATTTCAGGATAATGGGTGTGTTCCTTATCTTCTCCTAGTGTCTAAACTCTTCTCCATGGCTGGACCCCCAAATAATATTCCTTGACGTGCTAAGGGGTATCTACAGAGTGGGATAGGTTTAATAACTACCCTAAGCTTAACGCGTACCCTAACCCTAACCCCTACCCTAACCCTAACACGAACCCTAATCCTAACCCGTGCCCTAAACCGAGCCCTAACCTTCAAACTAACCCTAACCCTAACCCTAACCCATACCCTACGCCGTACGCGAACCCGTACCCGAACCCGTACCCTAAGCCGTACCCTAACCCTAACCCTAACCCTAACCCTAACCCTAAGCTACCCTTGACTGCTTCTGCCTCCAATAGATTTCCTAAGCACAAGTGTTTTAAGGAACAGGTTAAAAAGAGAATCCTAATGTGATTTCAGGATAATGGGTGTGTTCCTTATCTTCTCCTAGTGTCTAAACTCTTCTCCATGGCTGGACCCCCAAATAATATTCCTTGACGTGCTAAGGGGTATCTAGAGAGTGGGATAGGTTTAATAACTACCCTAACCTTAACGCGTACCCTAACCCTAACCCCTACCCTAACCCTAACACGAACCCTAATATTAACCCGTGCCCTAAACCGAGCCCTAACCTTCAAACTAACCCTAACCCTAACTCTAACCCATACCCTACGCCGTACACGAACCCGTACCCGAACCCGTACCCTATGCCGTACCCTAACTCTAGCCCTAACCCTAACCCTAACCCTAAGCTACCCTTGACTGCTTCTGCCTCCAATAGATTTCCTAAGCACTAGTGTTTTAAGGAACAGGTTAAAAAGAGAATCCTAATGTGATTTCTTGATAATGGGTGTGTTCCTTATATTCTCCTAGTGTCTAAACTCTTCTCCATGGCTGGACCCCCAAATAATATTCCTTGACGTGCTAAGGGGTATCTAGAGAATGGGATAGGTTTAATAACTACCCTAACCTTAACGCGTACCCTAACCCTAACCCCTACCCTAACCCTAACACGAACCCTAATATTAACCCGTGCCCTAAACCGAGCCCTAACCTTCAAACTAACCCTAACACTATCCCTAACCCATACCCTACGCCGTACGCGAACCCGTACCCGAACCCGTACCCTAAGCCGTATCCTAACCCTAACCCTAACCCTAACCCTAACCCTAAGCCTAAGCTACCCTTGCCTGCTTCTGCCTCCAATAGATTTCCTAAGCACTAGTGTTTTAAGGAACAGGTTAAAAAGAGAATCCTAATGTGATTTCTTGATAATGGGTGTGTTCCTTATCTTCTCCTAGTGTCTAAACTCTTCTCCATGGCTGGACACCCAAATAATATTCCTTGACGTGCTAAGGGGTATCTAGAGAGTGGGATAGGTTTAATAACTACCCTAACCCTAACGCGTACCCTAACCCTAACCCCTACCCTAAACCTAACACGTACCCTAATCCTAACCTGTACTCTAAACCGAGCCCTAACCCTCAAACTAACCCTAACCCTAACCCTAACCCATATCCTACGCCATACCCAAACCCGTACCCGATCCCGTACCCGAACCCGTACCCTAAGCCGTACCCTAACCCAAACCCTAACCCTAAGCTACCCTTGACTGCTTCTGCCTCCAATAGATTTCCTAAGCACAAGTGTTTTAAGGAACAGGTTAAAAAGAGAATCCTATTGTGATTTCTTGATAATGGGTGTGTTCCTTATCTTCTCCTAGTGTCTAAACTCTTCTCCATGGCTGGACCCCCAAATAATATTCCTTGACGTGCTAAGGGGTATCTAGAGAGTGGGATAGGTTTAATAACTACCCTAACCCTAACGCGTACATTAACCCTAACCCCTACCCTAACCCTAACACGTACAATAATCCTATGGCGAAATCTAAACCGAGCCCTAACCTTCAAACTAACCCTAACCCTAACTCTAACGCATACCCTACGCCGTACACGAACCCGTACCCGAACCCGTACCCTATGCCGTACCCTAACTCTAGCCCTAACCCTAACCCTAACCCTAAGCTACCCTTGACTGCTTCTGCCTCCAATAGATTTCCTAAGCACTAGTGTTTTAAGGAACAGGTTAAAAAGAGAATCCTAATGTGATTTCTTGATAATGGGTGTGTTCCTTATCTTCTCCTAGTGTCTAAACTCTTCTCCATGGCTGGACACCCAAATAATATTCCTTGACGTGCTAAGGGGTATCTCGAGAGTGGGATAGGTTTAATAACTACCCTAACCCTAACGCGTACTCTAACCCTAACCCCTACCCTAACCCTAACACGTACCCTAATCCTAACCCGTACCCTAAACCGAGCCCTAACCCTCAAACTAACCCTAACCCTAACCCTAACCCATATCCTACGCCATACCCAAAACCGTACCCGAACCCGTACACGAACCCGTACCCTAAGCCGTACCCTAACCCTAACCCTAACCCTAAGCTACCCTTGACTGCTTCTGCCTCCAATAGATTTCCTAAGCACTAGTGTTTTAAGGAACAGGTTAAAAAGAGAATCCTAATGTGATTTCTTGATAATGGGTGTGTTCCTTATCTTCTCCTAGTGTCTAAACTCTTCTCCATGGCTGGTCCCCCAAATAATATTCCTTGACGTGCTAAGGGGCATCTAGGGAGTGGGATAGGTTTAATAACTACCCTAACCCTAACGCGTACCCTAACCCTAACCCCTACCCTAACCCTAACAAGAACCCTAATCCTAACCCGTACCCTAAACCGAGCCCTAACCTTCAAACTAACCCTAACACTAACCCAAACCCATACCCTACGCCGTACACGAACCCGTACCCGAACCCGTACCCTAAGCCGTGTCCTAACCCTAGCCCTAACCCTAACCCTAACCCTAAGCTACCCTTGACTGCTTCTGCCTCCAATAGATTTCCTAAGCACTAGTGTTTTAAGGAACAGGTTAAAAAGAGAATCCTAATGTGATTTCTTGATAATGGGTGTGTTCCTTATCTTCTCCTAGTGTCTAAACTCTTCTCCATGGCTGGACCCCCAAATAATATTCCTTGACGTGCTAAGGGGTATCTAGAGAGTGGGATAGGTTTAATAACTACCCTAACCCTAACGCGTACCCTAACCCTAACCCCTACCCTAACCCTAACACGAACCCTAATCCTAACCCGTACCCTAAACCGAGCCCTAACCTTCAAACTAACCCTAACCCTAACCCTAACCCATAACCTACGCCGTACACGAACCCGTACCCGAACCCGTACCCTAACCCTAACCCTAACCCTAACCCTAACCCTAAGCTACCCTTGACTGCTTCTGCCTCCAATAGATTTCCTAAGCACTAGTGTTTTAAGGAACAGGTTAAAAAGAGAATCCTAATGTGATTTCTTGATAATGGGTGTGTTCCTTATCTTCTCCTAGTGTCTAAACTCTTCTCCATGGCTGGTCCCCCAAATAATATTCCTTGACGTGCTAAGGGGCATCTAGGGAGTGGGAAAGGTTTAATAACTACCCTAACCCTAACGCGTACCCTAACCCTAACCCCTACCCTAAACCTAACACGTACCCTAATCCTAACCCGTATCCTAAACCGAGCCCTAACCCTCAAACTAACCCTAACCCTAACCCTAACCCATACCCTATGCCGTACCCGAACCCGTACCCTAAGCCTTACCCTAACAATAACCCTAACCCTAACCCTAAGCTACCCTTGACTGCTTTGCCTCCAATAGATTTCCTAAGCACTAGTGTTTTAAGGAACAGGTTAAAAAGAGAATCCTAATGTGATTTCTTGATAATGGGTGTGTTCCTTAACTTCTCCTAGTGTCTAAACTCTTCTCCATGGCTGGACCCCCAAATAATATTCCTTGACGTGCTAAGGGGTATCTAGAGAGTGGGATAGGTTTAATAACTACCCTAACCCTAACGCGTACCCTAACCCTAACCCCTACCCTAACCCTAACACGTACCCTAATCCTAACCCGTAACCTAAACCGAGCCCTAACCCTCAAACTAACCCTAACCCTAAACCTAACCCATACCCTACGCCGTACCCGAACCCGTACCCGAACCCGTTCCCGAACCCGTACCCTAAGCCGTACCCTAACCCTAACCCTAACCCTAAGCTACCCTTGACTGCTTCTGCCTCCAATAGATTTCCTAAGCACTAGTGTTTTAAGGAACAGGTTAAAAAGAGAATCCTAATGTGATTTCTTGATAATGGGTGAGTTCCTTATCTTCTCCTAGTGTCTAAACTCTTCTCCATGGCTGGACCCCCAAATAATATTCCTTGACGTTCTAAGGGGTATCTAGAGAGTGGGATAGGTTTAGTAACTACCCTAACCCTAACGCGTACCCTAACCCTAACCCCTACCCTAACCCTAACACGTACCCTAATCCTAACCCGTACCCTAAACCGAGCCCTAAACCTCAAACTAACCCTAACCCTAACCCTAACCCATACCCTACGCCGTACCCGAACCCGTACCCTAAGCCGTACCCTAACCCTAACCCTAACCGTAACCCTAACCCTAAGCTACCCTTGACTACTTCTGCCTCCAATAGATTTCCTAAGCACTAGTGTATTAAGGAACAGGTTAAAAAGAGAATCCTAATGTGATTTCAGGATAATGGGTGTGTTCTTTATCTTCTCCTAGTGTCTAAACTCTTCTCCATGGCTGGATCCCCAAATAATATTCCTTGACGTGCTAAGGGGTATCTAGAGAGTGGGATAGGTTTAATAACTACCCTAACCCTAACGCGTACCCTAACCCTAACCCCTACCCTAACCCTAACACGAACCCTAATCCTAACCCGTACCCTAAACCGAGCCCTAACCTTCAAACTAACCCTAACACTAACCCAAACCCATACCCTACGCCGTACACGAACCCGTACCCGAACCCGTACCCTAAGCCGTGTCCTAACCCTAGCCCTAACCCTAACCCTAACCCTAAGCTACCCTTGAGTGCTTCTGCCTCCAATAGATTTCCTAAGCACTAGTGTTTTAAGGAACAGGTTAAAAAGAGAATCCTAATGTGATTTCTTGATAATGGGTGTGTTCCTTATCTTCTCCTAGTGTCTAAACTCTTCTCCATGGCTGGATCCCCAAATAATATTCCTTGACGTGCTAAGGGGTATCTAGAGAGTGGGATAGGTTTAATAACTACCCGAACCCTAACGCATACCCTAACCCTAACCTCTACCCTAACCCTAACACGTACACTAATCCTAACCCGTACCCTAAACCGAGCCCTAACCCTCAAACTAACCCTAACCCTAACCCTAACCCATAACCTACGCCGTACCCGAACCCATACCCGAACCCTTACACTAAGCCGTACCCTAAACCTAACCCTAACCCTAACCCTAACCCTAAGCTACCCTTGACTGCTTCTGCCTCCAATAGATTTCCTAAGCACTAGTGTTTTAAGGAACAGGTTATAAGAGAATCCTAATGTGATTTCTTGATAATGGGTGTGTTCCTTATCTTCTCCTAGTGTCTAAACTCTTCTCCATGGCTGGACCCCCAAATAATATTCCTTGACGTGCTAAGGGGTATCTAGAGAGTGGGATAGGTTTAATAACTACCCTAACGTTAACGCGTACCCTAACCCTAACCTCTACCCTAACCTTAACACGTACACTAATCCTAACCCGTAACCTAAACCGAGCCCTAACCCTCAAACTAACCCTAACCCTAACCCTAAACCATACCCTACGCCGTACCCGAACCCGTACCCGAACCCGTACCCTAAGCCGTACCCTAACCCTAACCCTAACGCTAACCCTAACCCTAACCCTAACCCTAGCCCTAAGCTACCCTTGACTCCTTCTGCCTCCAATAGATTTCCTAAGCACTTGTGTATTAAGGAACAGGTTAAAAAGAGAATCCTATTGTGATTTCAGGATAATGGGTGTGTTCCTTATCTTCTCCTAGTGTCTAAACTCTTCTCCATGGCTGGACCCCCAAATAATATCCCTTGACGTGCTAAGGGGTATCTAGAGAGTGGGATAGGTTTAATAACTACCCTAACCCTAACGCGTACCCTAACCCTAACACGTACCCTAATCCTAACCCGTACCCTAAACCGATCCCTAACCCTCAAACTAAACCTAACCCTAACCCTAACCCATACCATACGCCGTACCCGAACCCGTACCCGAACCCGTACACTAAGTCGTACCCTAAAGCTAACCCTAACCCTAACCCTAACCCTAAACCTAAGCTACCCTTGACTGCTTCTGCCTCCAATAGATTTCCTAAGCACAAGTGTTTTAAGGAACAGGTTAAAAAGAGAATCCTAATGTGATTTCTTGATAATGGGTGTGTTCCTTATCTTCTCCTAGTGTCTAAACTCTTCTCCATGGCTGGACCCCCAAATAATATTCCTTGACGTGCTAAGGGGTATCTAGAGAGTGGGATAGGTTTAATAACTAACCTAACCCTAACGCGTACCATAACCCTAACCCCTACCCTAACCCTAACACGTACCCTAATCCTAAGCCGAAACCTAAACCGAGCCCTAACCTTCAAACTAACCCTAACCCTAACTCTAACCCATACCCTACGCCGTACACGAACCCGTACCCGAACCCGTACCCTATGCCGTACCCTAACTCTAGCCCTAACCCTAACCCTAACCCTAAGCTACCCTTGACTGCTTCTGCCTCCAATAGATTTCCTAAGCACTAGTGTTTTAAGGAACAGGTTAAAAAGAGAATCCTAATGTGATTTATTGATAATGGGTGTGTTCCTTATCTTCTCCTAGTGTCTAAACTCTTCTCCATGGCTGGACCCCCAAATAATATTCCTTGACGTGCTAAGGGGTATCTACAGAGTGGGATATGTTTAATAACTACCCTAACCCTAACGCGTACCCTAACCCTAACCCCTACCCTAACCCTAACACGTACCCTAATCCTAACCCGTAACATAAACCGAGCCCAAACCCTCAAACTAACCCTAACCCTAAACCTAACCCATACACTACGCCGTACCCGAACCCGTACCCTAAGTCGTACCCTAACCCTAACCCTAACCCTAAGCTACCCTTGACTGCTTCTGCCTCCAATAGATTTCCTGAGCACTAGTGTTTTAAGGAACAGGTTAAAAAGAGAATCCTAATGTGATTTCTTGATAATGGGTGTGTTCCTTATCTTCTCCTAGTGTCTAAACTCTTCTCCATGGCTGGACCCCCAAATAATATTCCGTGACGTGCTAAGGGGTATCTAGAGAGTGGGATAGGTTTAATAACTACCCTAACCCTAACGCGTACCCTAACCCTAACCCCTACCCTAACCCTAACACGAACCCTAATCCTAACCCGTACCCTAAACCGAGCCCTAACCTTCAAACTAACCCTAACCCTAACCCATACCCTACGCCGTACCCGAACCCGTACCCGAACCCGTACCCTAAGCCGTACCCTAAAGCTAACCCTAACCCTAACCCTAACCCTAACCCTAAGCTACCCTTGACTGCTTCTGCCTCCAATAGATTTCCTAAGCACTAGTGTTTTAAGGAACAGGTTAAAAAGAGAATCCTAATGTGATTTATTGATAATGGGTGTGTTCCTTATCTTCTCCTAGTGTCTAAACTCTTCTCCATGGCTGGACCCCCAAATAATATTCCTTGACGTGCTAAGGGTTATCTAGAGAGTGGGATAGGTTTAATAACTACCCTAACCCTAACGCGTACCCTAACCCTAACCCCTACCCTAACCCTAAGACGTACCCTAATCCTAACCCGTAACCTAAACCGAGCCCTAACCCTCAAACTAACCCTAACCCTAACCCTAACCCATACCCTACTCCATACCCGAACCCGTACCCGAACCCGTACACTAAGCCGTACCCTAAACCTAACCCTAACCCTAACCCTAACCCTAAACCTAACCCTAACCCTAAGCTACCCTTGACTGCTTCTGCCTCCAATAGATTTCCTAAGCACTAGTGTTTTAAGGAACAGGTTAAAAAGAGAATCCTAATGTGATTTCAGGATAATGGGTGTGTTCCTTATCTTCTCCTACTGTCTAAACTCTTCTCCATGGCTGGACCCCCAAATAATATTCCTTGACGTGCTAAGGGGTATCTAGGGAGTGGGATAGGTTTTAATAACTACCCTAACCCTAACGCGTACCCTAACCCTAACCCCTACCCTAACCCTAACACGAACCCTAATCCTAACCCGTACCCTAAACCGAGCCCTAACCTTCAAACTAACCCTAACCCTAACCCTAACCCATACCCTACGCCGTACACGAACCCGTGCCCGAACCCGTACCCTAAGCCGTACCCTAACCCTAACCCTAACCCTAACCCTTACCCTAAGCTACCCTTGACTGCTTCTGCCTCCAATAGATTTCCTAAGCACTAGTGTTTTAAGGAACAGGTTAAAAAGAGAATCCTAATGTGATTTCTTGATAATGGGTGTGTTCCTTATCTTCTCCTAGTGTCTAAACTCTTCTCCATGGCTGGACCCCCAAATAATATTCCTTGACGTGCTAAGGGGTATCTAGAGAGTGGGATAGGTTTAATAACTACCCTAACCCTAACGCGTACCCTAACCCTAACCCCTACCCTAACCCTAACACGTACCCTAATCCTAACCCGTACCCTAAACCGAGCCCTAACCCTCAAACTAACCCTAACCCTAACCCTAACCCATATCCTACGCCATACCCAAACCCGTACCCGAAACCGTACCCGAACCCGTACCCTAAGCCGTACCCTAACCCAAACCCTAACCCTAAGCTACCCTTGACTGCTTCTGCCTCCAATAGATTTCCTAACCACTAGTGTTTTAAGGAACAGGTTAAAAAGAGAATCCTAATGTGATTTCTTGATAATGGGTGTGTTCCTTATCTTCTCCTAGTGTCTAAACTCTTCTCCATGGCTGGACCCCCAAATAATATTCCTTGACGTGCTAAGGGGTATCTAGAGAGTGGGATAGGTTTAATAACTACCCTAACCCTAACGCGTACCCTAACCCTAACCCCTACCCTAACCCTAACACGAACCCTAATCCTAACCCGTACCCTAAACCGAGCCCTAACCTTCAAACTAACCCTAACACTAACCCAAACCCATACCCTACGCCGTACACAAACCCGTACCCGAACCCGTACCCTAAGCCGTGTCCTAACCCTAGCCCTAACCCTAACCCTAACCCTAAGCTACCCTTGACTGCTTCTGCCTCCAATAGATTTCCTAAGCACTAGTGTTTTAAGGAACAGGTTAAAAAGAGAATCCTAATGTGATTTCTTGATAATGGGTGTGTTCCTTATCTTCTCCTAGTGTCTAAACTCTTCTCCATGGCTGGACCCCCAAATAATATTCCTTGACGTGCTAAGGGGTATCTAGAGAGTGGGATAGGTTTAATAACTACCCTAACCCTAACGCGTACCCTAACCCTAACCCCTACCCTAACCCTAACACGAACCCTAATCCTAACCCGTACCCTAAACCGAGCCCTAACCTTCAAACTAACCCTAACACTAACCCTAACCCATACCCTACGCCGTACGCGAACCCGTACCCGAACCCGTACCCTAAGCCGTATCCTAACCCTAACCCTAACCCTAACCCTAACCCTAACCCTAAGCTACCCTTGCCTCCTTCTGCCTCCAATAGATTTCCTAAGCACTAGTGTTTTAAGGAACAGGTTAAAAAGAGAATCCTAATGTGATTTCTTGATAATGGGTGTGTTCCTTATCTTCTCCTAGTGTCTAAACTCTTCTCCATGGCTGGACACCCAAATAATATTCCTTGACGTGCTAAGGGGTATCTAGAGAGTGGGATAGGTTTAATAACTACCCTAACCCTAACGCGTACCCTAACCCTAACCCCTACCCTAACCCTAACACGTACCCTAATCCTAACCCGTACCCTAAACCGAGCCCTAACCCTCAAACTAACCCTAACCCTAACCCTAACCCATATCCTACGCCATACCCAAACCCGTACCCGAACCCGTACCCGAACCCGTACCCTAAGCCGTACCCTAACCCAAACCCTAACCCTAAGCTACCCTTGACTGCTTCTGCCTCCAATAGATTTCCTAAGCACTAGTGTTTTAAGGAACAGGTTAAAAAGTGAATCCTAATGTGATTTATTGATAATGGGTGTGTTCCTTATCTTCTCCTAGTGTCTAAACTCTTCTCCATGGCTGGACCCCCAAATAATATTCCTTGACGTGCTAAGGGGTATCTAGAGAGTGGGATATGTTTAATAACTACCCTAACCCTAACGCGTACCCCAACCCTAACCCCTACCCTAACCCTAACACGTACCCTAATCCTAACCCGTAACATAAACCGAGCCCTAACCCTCAAACTAACCCTAACCCTAAACCTAACCCATACCCTACGCCGTACCCGAACCCGTACCCGAACCCGTACCCGAACCCGTACCCTAAGTCGTACCCTAACCCTAACCCTAACCCTAAGCTACCCTTGACTGCTTCTGCCTCCAATAGATTTCCTGAGCACTAGTGTTTTAAGGAACAGGTTAAAAAGAGAATCCTAATGTGATTTCTTGATAATGGGTGTGTTCCTTATCTTCTCCTAGTGTCTAAACTCTTCTCCATGCCTGTACCCCCAAATAATATTGCTTGACGTGCTAAGGGGTATCTAGAGAGTGGGATAGGTTTAATAACTACCCTAACCCTAACGCGTACCCTAACCCTAACCCCTACCCTAACCCTAACACGAACCCTAATCCTAACCCGTACCCTAAACCGAGCCCTAACCTTCAAACTAACCCTAACCCTAACCCATACCCTACGCCTTACCCGAACCCGTACCCTAAGCCGTACCCTAAAGCTAACCCTAACCCTAACCCTAACCCTAACCCTAAGCTACCCTTGACTGCTTCTGCCTCCAATAGATTTCCTAAGCACTAGTGTTTTAAGGAACAGGTTAAAAAGAGAATCCTAATGTGATTTCTTGATAATGGGTGTGTTCCTTATCTTCTCCTAGTGTCTAAACTCTTCTCCATGGCTGGACCCCCAAATAATATTCCTTGACGTGCTAAGGGGTATCTAGGGAGTGGGATAGGTTTAATAACTACCCTAACCCTAACGCGTACCCTAACCCTAACCCGTACCCTAACCCTAAGACGTACCCTAATCCTAACCCGTAACCTAAACCGAGCCCTAACCCTCAAACTAACCCTAACCCTAACCCTAACCCATACCCTACGCCATACCCGAACCCGTACCCGAACCCGTACACTAAGCCGTACCCTAAACCTAACCCTAACCCTAACCCTAACCCTAAACCTAACCCTAACCCTAAGCTACCCTTGACTGCTTCTGCCTCCAATAGATTTCCTAAGCACTAGTGTTTTAAGGATCAGGTTAAAAAGAGAATCCTAATGTGATTTCAGGATAATGGGTGTGTTCCTTATCTTCTCCTACTGTCTAAACTCTTCTCCATGGCTGGACCCCCAAATAATATTCCTTGACGTGCTAAGGGGTATCTAGGGAGTGGGATAGGTTTAATAACTACCCTAACCCTAACGCGTACCCTAACCCTAACCCCTACCCTAACCCTAACACGAACCCTAATCCTAACCCGTACCCTAAACCGAGCCCTAACCTTCAAACTAACCCTAACCCTAACCCTAACCCATACCCTACGCCGTACACGAACCCGTGCCCGAACC
Organism: Eschrichtius robustus; assembly: GCF_028021215.1. NCBI lineage: Eukaryota > Metazoa > Chordata > Mammalia > Artiodactyla > Eschrichtiidae > Eschrichtius > Eschrichtius robustus. The sequence continues at coordinate 164,568 of NW_027175382.1, read as the reverse complement.
CGTACCCTAAGCCGTACCCTAACCCTAACCCTAACCCTAACCCTAACCCTAAGCTACCCTTGACTGCTTCTGCCTCCAATAGATTTCCTAAGCACTAGTGTTTTAAGGAACAGGTTAAAAAGAGAATCCTAATGTGATTTCTTGATAATGGGTGTGTTCCTTATCTTCTCCTAGTGTCTAAACTCTTCTCCATGGCTGGACCCCCAAATAATATTCCTTGACGTGCTAAGGGGTATCTAGAGAGTGGGATAGGTTTAATAACTACCCTAACCCTAACGCGTACCCTAACCCTAACCCCTACCCTAACCCTAACACGTACCCTAATCCTAACCCGTACCCTAAACCGAGCCCTAACCCTCAAACTAACCCTAAACCTAACCCTAACCCATATCCTACACCATACCCAAACCCGTACCCGAACCCGTACCCGAACCCGTACCCTAAGCCGTACCCTAACCCAAACCCTAACCCTAAGCTACCCTTGACTGCTTCTGCCTCCAATAGATTTCCTAAGCACTAGTGTTTTAAGGAACAGGTTAAAAAGAGAATCCTAATGTGATTTCTTGATAATGGGTGTGTTCCTTATCTTCTCCTAGTGTCTAAACTTTTCTCCATGGCTGGACCCCCAAATAATATTCCTTGACGTGCTAAGGGGTATCTAGAGAGTGGGATAGGTTTAATAACTACCCTAACCCTAACGCGTACCCTAACCCTAACCCCTACCCTAACCCTAACACGAACCCTAATCCTAACCCGTACCCTAAACCGAGCCCTAACCTTCAAACTAACCCTAACACTAACCCAAACCCATACCCTACGCCGTACACAAACCCGTACCCGAACCCGTACCCTAAGCCGTGTCCTAACCCTAGCCCTAACCCTAACCCTAACCCTAAGCTACCCTTGACTGCTTCTGCCTCCAATAGATTTCCTAAGCACTAGTGTTTTAAGGAACAGGTTAAAAAGAGAATCCTAATGTGATTTCTTGATAATGGGTGTGTTCCTTATCTTCTCCTAGTGTCTAAACTCTTCTCCATGGCTGGACCCCCAAATAATATTCCTTGACGTGCTAAGGGGTATCTAGAGAGTGGGATAGGTTTAATAACTACCCTAACCCTAACGCGTACCCTAACCCTAACCCCTACCCTAACCCTAACACGAACCCTAATCCTAACCCGTACCCTAAACCGAGCCCTAACCTTCAAACTAACCCTAACACTAACCCTAACCCATACCCTACGCCGTACGCGAACCCGTACCCGAACCCTAACCCTAAGCCGTACCCTAACCCAAACCCTAACCCTAAGCTACCCTTGACTGCTTCTGCCTCCAATAGATTTCCTAAGCACTAGTGTTTTAAGGAACAGGTTAAAAAGAGAATCCTAATGTGATTTATTGATAATGGGTGTGTTCCTTATCTTCTCCTAGTGTCTAAACTCTTCTCCATGGCTGGACCCCCAAATAATATTCCTTGACGTGCTAAGGGGTATCTAGAGAGTGGGATATGTTTAATAACTACCCTAACCCTAACGCGTACCCTAACCCTAACCCCTACCCTAACCCTAACACGTACCCTAATCCTAACCCGTAACATAAACCGAGCCCTAACCCTCAAACTAACCCTAACCCTAAACCTAACCCATACCCTACGCCGTACCCGAACCCGTACCCGAACCCGTACCCGAACCCGTACCCTAAGCCGTACCCTAACCCTAACCCTAACCCTAAGCTACCCTTGACTGCTTCTGCCTCCAATACATTTCCTGAGCACTAGTGTTTTAAGGAACAGGTTAAAAAGAGAATCCTAATGTGATTTCTTGATAATGGGTGTGTTCCTTATCTTCTCCTAGTGTCTAAACTCTTCTCCATGGCTGGACCCCCAAATAATATTCCTTGACGTGCTAAGGGGTATCTAGAGAGTGGGTTAGGTTTAATAACTACCCTAACCCTAACGCGTACCCTAACACTAACCCCTACCCTAACCCTAACACGTACACTAATCCTAACCCGTACCCTAAACCGAGGCCTAACCCTCAAACTAACCCTAACCCTAACCCTAAACCATACCCTACGCCGTACCCGAACCCGTACCCGAACCCATACCCTAAGCCATACCCTAAACCTAACCCTAACCGTAACCCTAACCCTAAGCTACCCTTGACTGCTTCTGCCTCCAATAGATTTCCTAAGCACTAGTGTATTAAGGAACAGGTTAAAAAGAGAATCCTAATGTGATTTCAGGATAATGGGTGTGTTCCTTTCAGGATAATGGGTGTGTTCCTTATCTTCTCCTAGTGTCTAAACTCTTCTCCATGGCTGGACCCCCAAATAATATTCCTTGACGTGCTAAGGGGTATCTAGAGAGTGGGATAGGTTTAATAACTACGCTAACCCTAACGCGTACCCTAACCCTAACCCCTACCCTAACCCTAACACGTACCCTAATCCTAACCCGTAACCTAAACCGAGCCCTAACCCTCAAACTAACCCTAACCCTAAACCTAACCCATACCCTACGCCGTACCCGAACCCGTACCCGAACCCATACCCGAACCCGTACCCTAAGCCGTACCCTAACCCTAACCCTAACCCTAAGCTACCCTTGACTGCTTCTGCCTCCAATAGATTTCCTAAGCACTAGTGTTTTAAGGAACAGGTTAAAAAGAGAATCCTAATGTGATTTCTTGATAATGGGTGTGTTCCTTATCTTCTCCTAGTGTCTAAACTCTTCTCCATGGCTGGACCCCCAAATAATATTCCTTGACGTGCTAAGGGGTATCTACAGAGTGGGATAGGTTTAATAACGACGCTAACCCTAACGCGTACCCTAACCCTAACCCTAACCCTAACCCGAACCCGTACCCGAACCCGTACACTAAGCCGTACCCTAAACCTAACCCTAACCCTAACCCTAACCCTAAACCTAACCCTAACCCTAAGCTACCCTTGACTGCTTCTGCCTCCAATAGATTTCCTAAGCACTAGTGTTTTAAGGAACAGGTTAAAAAGAGAATCCTAATGTGATTTCAGGATAATGGGTGTGTTCCTTATCTTCTCCTACTGTCTAAACTCTTCTCCATGGCTGGACCCCCAAATAATATTCCTTGACGTGCTAAGGGGTATCTAGGGAGTGGGATAGGTTTAATAACTACCCTAACCCTAACGCGTACCCTAACCCTAACCCCTACCCTAACCCTAACACGAACCCTAATCCTAACCCGTACCCTAAACCGAGCCCTAACCTTCAAACTAACCCTAACCCTAACCCTAACCCATACCCTACGCCGTACACGAACCCGTGCCCGAACCCGTACCCTAAGCCGTACCCTAACCCTAACCCTAACCCTAACCCTTACCCTAAGCTACCCTTGACTGCTTCTGCCTCCAATAGATTTCCTAAGCACTAGTGTTTTAAAGAACAGGTTAAAAAGAGAATCCTAATGTGATTTCTTGATAATGGGTGTGTTCCTTATCTTCTCCTAGTGTCTAAACTCTTCTCCATGGCTGGACCCCCAAATAATATTCCTTGACGTGCTAAGGGGTATCTAGAGAGTGGGATAGGTTTAATAACTACCCTAACCCTAACGCGTACCCTAACCCTAACCCCTACCCTAACCCTAACACGTACCCTAATCCTAACCCGTACCCTAAACCGAGCCCTAACCCTCAAACTAACCCTAACCCTAACCCTAACCCATATCCTACGCCATACCCAAACCCGTACCCGAACCCGTACCCGAACCCGTACCCTAAGCCGTACCCTAACCCAAACCCTAACCCTAAGCTACCCTTGACTGCTTCTGCCTCCAATAGATTTCCTAAGCACTAGTGTTTTAAGGAACAGGTTAAAAAGAGAATCCTAATGTGATTTCTTGATAATGGGTGTGTTCCTTATCTTCTCCTAGTGTCTAAACTTTTCTCCATGGCTGGACCCCCAAATAATATTTCTTGACGTGCTAAGGGGTATCTAGAGAGTGGGATAGGTTTAATAACTACCCTAACCCTAACGCGTACCCTAACCCTAACCCCTACCCTAACCCTAACACGAACCCTAATCCTAACCCGTACCCTAAACCGAGCCCTAACCTTCAAACTAACCCTAACACTAACCCAAACCCATACCCTACGCCGTACACAAACCCATACCCGAACCCGTACCCTAAGCCGTGTCCTAACCCTAGCCCTAACCCTAACCCTAACCCTAAGCTACCCTTGACTGCTTCTGCCTCCAATAGATTTCCTAAGCACTAGTGTTTTAAGGAACAGGTTAAAAAGAGAATCCTAATGTGATTTCTTGATAATGGGTGTGTTCCTTATCTTCTCCTAGTGTCTAAACTCTTCTCCATGGCTGGACCCCCAAATAATATTCCTTGACGTGCTAAGGGGTATCTAGAGAGTGGGATAGGTTTAATAACTACCCTAACCCTAACGCGTACCCTAACCCTAACCCCTACCCTAACCCTAACACGAACCCTAATCCTAACCCGTACCCTAAACCGAGCCCTAACCTTCAAACTAACCCTAACACTAACCCTAACCCATACCCTACGCCGTACGCGAACCCGTACCCGAACCCGTACCCTAAGCCGTATCCTAACCCTAACCCTAACCCTAACCCTAACCCTAACCCTAAGCTACCCTTGCCTCCTTCTGCCTCCAATAGATTTCCTAAGCACTAGTGTTTTAAGGAACAGGTTAAAAAGAGAATCCTAATGTGATTTCTTGATAATGGGTGTGTTCCTTATCTTCTCCTAGTGTCTAAACTCTTCTCCATGGCTGGACACCCAAATAATATTCCTTGACGTGCTAAGGGGTATCTAGAGAGTGGGATAGGTTTAATAACTACCCTAACCCTAACGCGTACCCTAACCCTAACCCCTACCCTAAACCTAACACGTACCCTAATCCTAACCCGTACCCTAAACCGAGCCCTAACCCTCAAACTAACCCTAACCCTAACCCTAACCCATATCCTACGCCATACCCAAACCCGTACCCGAACCCGTACCCGAACCTGTACCCTAAGCCGTACCCTAACCCAAACCCTAACCCTAAGCTACCCTTGACTGCTTCTGCCTCCAATAGATTTCCTGAGCACTAGTGTTTTAAGGAACAGGTTAAAAAGAGAATCCTAATGTGATTTCTTGATAATGGGTGTGTTCCTTATCTTCTCCTAGTGTCTAAACTCTTCTCCATGGCTGTACCCCCAAATAATATTCCTTGACGTGCTAAGGGGTATCTAGAGAGTGGGATAGGTTTAATAACTACCCTAACCCTAACGCGTACCCTAACCCTAACCCCTACCCTAACCCTAACACGAACCCTAATCCTAACCCGTACCCTAAACCGAGTCCTAACCTTCAAACTAACCCTAACCCTAACCCATACCCTACGCCTTACCCGAACCCGTACCCTAAGCCGTACCCTAAAGCTAACCCTAACCCTAACCCTAACCCTAACCCTAAGCTACCCTTGACTGCTTCTGCCTCCAATAGATTTCCTAAGCACTAGTGTTTTAAGGAACAGGTTAAAAAGAGAATCCTAATGTGATTTCTTGATAATGGGTGTGTTCCTTATCTTCTCCTAGTGTCTAAACTCTTCTCCATGGCTGGACCCCCAAATAATATTCCTTGACGTGCTAAGGGGTATCTAGAGAGTGGGATAGGTTTAATAACTACCCTAACCATAACGCGTACCCTAACCCTAACCCCTACCCTAACCCTAACACGTACCCTAATCCTAACCCGTACCCTAAACCGAGCCCTAACCCTCAAACTAACCCTAAACCTAACCCTAACCCATATCCTACACCATACCCAAACCCGTACCCGAACCCGTACCCGAACCCGTACCCTAAGCCGTACCCTAACCCAAACCCTAACCCTAAGCTACCCTTGACTGCTTCTGCCTCCAATAGATTTCCTAAGCACTAGTGTTTTAAGGAACAGGTTAAAAAGAGAATCCTAATGTGATTTCTTGATAATGGGTGTGTTCCTTATCTTCTCCTAGTGTCTAAACTTTTCTCCATGGCTGGACCCCCAAATAATATTCCTTGACGTGCTAAGGGGTATCTAGAGAGTGGGATAGGTTTAATAACTACCCTAACCCTAACGCGTACCCTAACCCTAACCCCTACCCTAACCCTAACACGAACCCTAATCCTAACCCGTACCCTAAACCGAGCCCTAACCTTCAAACTAACCCTAACACTAACCCAAACCCATACCCTACGCCGTACACAAACCCATACCCGAACCCGTACCCTAAGCCGTGTCCTAACCCTAGCCCTAACCCTAACCCTAACCCTAAGCTACCCTTGACTGCTTCTGCCTCCAATAGATTTCCTAAGCACTAGTGTTTTAAGGAACAGGTTAAAAAGAGAATCCTAATGTGATTTCTTGATAATGGGTGTGTTCCTTATCTTCTCCTAGTGTCTAAACTCTTCTCCATGGCTGGACCCCCAAATAATATTCCTTGACGTGCTAAGGGGTATCTAGAGAGTGGGATAGGTTTAATAACTACCCTAACCCTAACGCGTACCCTAACCCTAACCCCTACCCTAACCCTAACACGAACCCTAATCCTAACCCGTACCCTAAACCGAGCCCTAACCTTCAAACTAACCCTAACACTAACCCTAACCCATACCCTACGCCGTACGCGAACCCGTACCCGAACCCGTACCCTAAGCCGTATCCTAACCCTAACCCTAACCCTAACCCTAACCCTAACCCTAAGCTACCCTTGCCTCCTTCTGCCTCCAATAGATTTCCTAAGCACTAGTGTTTTAAGGAACAGGTTAAAAAGAGAATCCTAATGTGATTTCTTGATAATGGGTGTGTTCCTTATCTTCTCCTAGTGTCTAAACTCTTCTCCATGGCTGGACACCCAAATAATATTCCTTGACGTGCTAAGGGGTATCTAGAGAGTGGGATAGGTTTAATAACTACCCTAACCCTAACGCGTACCCTAACCCTAACCCCTACCCTAAACCTAACACGTACCCTAATCCTAACCCGTACCCTAAACCGAGCCCTAACCCTCAAACTAACCCTAACCCTAACCCTAACCCATATCCTACGCCATACCCAAACCCGTACCCGAACCCGTACCCGAACCTGTACCCTAAGCCGTACCCTAACCCAAACCCTAACCCTAACCCTAAGCTACCCTTGCCTCCTTCTGCCTCCAATAGATTTCCTAAGCACTAGTGTTTTAAGGAACAGGTTAAAAAGAGAATCCTAATGTGATTTCTTGATAATGGGTGTGTTCCTTATCTTCTCCTAGTGTCTAAACTCTTCTCCATGGCTGGACACCCAAATAATATTCCTTGACGTGCTAAGGGGTATCTAGAGAGTGGGATAGGTTTAATAACTACCCTAACCCTAACGCGTACCCTAACCCTAACCCCTACCCTAAACCTAACACGTACCCTAATCCTAACCCGTACCCTAAACCGAGTCCTAACCTTCAAACTAACCCTAACCCTAACCCATACCCTACGCCTTACCCGAACCCGTACCCTAAGCCGTACCCTAAAGCTAACCCTAACCCTAACCCTAACCCTAACCCTAAGCTACCCTTGACTGCTTCTGCCTCCAATAGATTTCCTAAGCACTAGTGTTTTAAGGAACAGGTTAAAAAGAGAATCCTAATGTGATTTCTTGATAATGGGTGTGTTCCTTATCTTCTCCTAGTGTCTAAACTCTTCTCCATGGCTGGACCCCCAAATAATATTCCTTGACGTGCTAAGGGGTATCTAGAGAGTGGGATAGGTTTAATAACTACCCTAACCATAACGCGTACCCTAACCCTAACCCCTACCCTAACCCTAACACGTACCCTAATCCTAACCCGTACCCTAAACCGAGCCCTAACCCTCAAACTAACCCTAAACCTAACCCTAACCCATATCCTACACCATACCCAAACCCATACCCGAACCCGTACCCGAACCCGTACCCTAAGCCGTACCCTAACCCAAACCCTAACCCTAAGCTACCCTTGACTGCTTCTGCCTCCAATAGATTTCCTAAGCACTAGTGTTTTAAGGAACAGGTTAAAAAGAGAATCCTAATGTGATTTCTTGATAATGGGTGTGTTCCTTATCTTCTCCTAGTGTCTAAACTTTTCTCCATGGCTGGACCCCCAAATAATATTCCTTGACGTGCTAAGGGGTATCTAGAGAGTGGGATAGGTTTAATAACTACCCTAACCCTAACGCGTACCCTAACCCTAACCCCTACCCTAACCCTAACACGAACCCTAATCCTAACCCGTACCCTAAACCGAGCCCTAACCTTCAAACTAACCCTAACACTAACCCAAACCCATACCCTACGCCGTACACAAACCCGTACCCGAACCCGTACCCTAAGCCGTGTCCTAACCCTAGCCCTAACCCTAACCCTAACCCTAAGCTACCCTTGACTGCTTCTGCCTCCAATAGATTTCCTAAGCACTAGTGTTTTAAGGAACAGGTTAAAAAGAGAATCCTAATGTGATTTCTTGATAATGGGTGTGTTCCTTATCTTCTCCTAGTGTCTAAACTCTTCTCCATGGCTGGACCCCCAAATAATATTCCTTGACGTGCTAAGGGGTATCTAGAGAGTGGGATAGGTTTAATAACTACCCTAACCCTAACGCGTACCCTAACCCTAACCCCTACCCTAACCCTAACACGAACCCTAATCCTAACCCGTACCCTAAACCGAGCCCTAACCTTCAAACTAACCCTAACACTAACCCTAACCCATACCCTACGCCGTACGCGAACCCGTACCCGAACCCGTACCCTAAGCCGTATCCTAACCCTAACCCTAACCCTAACCCTAACCCTAACCCTAAGCTACCCTTGCCTGCTTCTGCCTCCAATAGATTTCCTAAGCACTAGTGTTTTAAGGAACAGGTTAAAAAGAGAATCCTAATGTGATTTCTTGATAATGGGTGTGTTCCTTATCTTCTCCTAGTGTCTAAACTCTTCTCCATGGCTGGACACCCAAATAATATTCCTTGACGTGCTAAGGGGTATCTAGAGAGTGGGATAGGTTTAATAACTACCCTAACCCTAACGCGTACCCTAACCCTAACCCCTACCCTAACCCTAACACGTACACTAATCCTAACCCGTACCCTAAACCGAGCCCTAACCCTCAAACTAACCCTAACCCTAACCCTAACCCATATCCTACGCCATACCCAAACCCGTACCCGAACCCGTACCCGAACCCATACCCTAAGCCGTACCCTAACCCAAACCCTAACCCTAAGCTACCCTTGACTGCTTCTGCCTCCAATAGATTTCCTAAGCACTAGTGTTTTAAGGAACAGGTTAAAAAGAGAATCCTAATGTGATTTATTGATAATGGGTGTGTTCCTTATCTTCTCCTAGTGTCTAAACTCTTCTCCATGGCTGGACCCCCAAATAATATTCCTTGACGTGCTAAGGGGTATCTAGAGAGTGGGATAGGTTTAATAACTACGCTAACCCTAACGCGTACCCTAACCCTAACCCCTACCCTAACCCTAACACGTACCCTAATCCTAACCCGTAACCTAAACCGAGCCCTAACCCTCAAACTAACCCTAACCCTAAACCTAACCCATATCCTACGCCGTACCCGAACCCGTACCCGAACCCATACCCGAACCCGTACCCTAAGCCGTACCCTAACCCTAACCCTAACCCTAAGCTACCCTTGACTGCTTCTGCCTCCAATAGATTTCCTAAGCACTAGTGTTTTAATGAACAGGTTAAAAAGAGAATCCTAATGTGATTTCTTGATAATGGGTGTGTTCCTTATCTTCTCCTAGTGTCTAAACTCTTCTCCATGGCTGGACCCCCAAATAATATTCCTTGACGTGCTAAGGGGTATCTAGAGAGTGGGATAGGTTTAATAACTACCCTAAACCTAACACGTACCCTAACCCTAACCCCTACCCTAATCCTAACACTTACCCCAATCCTAACCCGTACCCTAAATGGAGCTCTAACCCTCAAACTAACCCTAACCCTAACCCTAACCCATACCCTACGCCGTACACGAACCCGTACCCGAACCCGTACCCTAAGCCATACCCTAACCCTAACCCTCACCGTAACCCTAACCCTAAGCTATCCTTGACTGCTTCTGCCTCCAATAGATTTCCTAAGCACTAGTGTATTAAGGAACAGGTTAAAAAGAGAATCCTAATGTGATTTCAGGATAATGGGTGTGTTCCTTATCTTCTCCTAGTGTCTAAACTCTTCTCCATGGCTGGACCCCCAAATAATATTCCTTGACGTGCTAAGGGGTATCTAGAGAGTGGGATAGGTTTAATAACTACCCTAACCCTAACGCGTACCCTAACCCTAACCCCTACCCTAACCCTAACACTTAACCTAATCCTTACCCGTACCCTAAACGGAGCCCTAACCCTCAAACTAACCCTAACCCTAACCCTAACCCATACCCTATGCCGTACCCGAACCCGTACCCTAATCCTTACCCTAACAATAACCCTAACCTTAACCCTAAGCTAACCTTGAGTGCTTCTGCCTCCAATAGATTTCCTAAGCACTAGTGTTTTAAGGAACAGGTTAAAAAGAGAATCCTAATGTGATTTCTTGATAATGGGTGTGTTCCTTATCTTCTCCTAGTGTCTAAACTCTTCTCCATGGCTGGACCGCCAAATAATATTCCTTGACGTGCTAAGGGGTATCTAGAGAGTGGGATAGGTTTAATAACTACCATAACCCTAACGCATACCCTAACCCTAACCTCTACCCTAACCCTAACACGTACACTAATCCTAACTCATACCCTAAACCGTGCCCTAACCCTCAAACTAACCCTAACCCTAACCCTAACCCATACCCTACGCCGTACCCAAACCCGTACCCGAACCCGTACCCGAACCCGTACCCTAAGCCGTACCCTAAACCTAACCCTAACCGTAACCCTAACCCTAAGCTACCCTTGACTGCTTCTGCCTCCAATAGATTTCCTAAGCACTAGTGTATTAAGGAGCAGGTTAAAAAGAGAATCCTAATGTGATTTCAGGATAATGGGTGTGTTCCTTATCTTCTCCTAGTGTATAAACTCTTCTCCATGGCTGGACCCCCAAATAATATTCCTTGACGTGCTAAGGGGTATCTAGAGAGTGGGATAGGTTTAATAACTACCCTCACCCTAACGCGTACCCTAACCCTAACCCCTACCCTAACCCTAACACGTACCCTAATCCTAACCCGTAACCTAAACCGAGCCCTAACCCTCAAACTAACCCTAACCCTAAACCTAACACATACCCTACGCCGTACCCGAACCCGTACCCGAACCCGTACCCGAACCCGTACCCTAAGCCGTACCCTAACCCTAACACTAACCCTAAGCTACCCTTGACTGCTTCTGCCTCCAATAGATTTCCTAAGCACTAGTGTTTTAAGGAACAGGTTAAAAAGAGAATCCTAATGTGATTTCTTGATAATGGGTGTGTTCCTTATCTTCTCCTAGTGTCTAAACTCTTCTCCATGGCTGGACCCCCAAATAATATTCCTTGACGTGCTAAGGGGTATCTAGAGAGTGGGATAGGTTTAATAACTACCCTAACCCTAACGCGTACCCTAACCCTAACCCCTACCCTAACCCTAACACTTACCCTAATCCTAACCCGTACCCTAAACGGAGCCCTAACCCTCAAACTAACCCTAACCCTAACCCTAACCCATACCCTACACCGTACACGAACCCGTACCCGAACCCGTACCCTAAGCCATACCCTAACCCTAACCCTCACCGTAACCCTAACCCTAAGCTACCCTTGACTGCTTCTGCCTCCAATAGATTTCCTAAGCACTAGTGTTTTAAGGAACAGGTTAAAAAGAGTATCCTAATGTGATTTCTTGATAATGGGTGTGTTCCTTATCTTCTCCTAGTGTCTAAACTCTTCTCCATGGCTGGACCCCCAAATAATATTCCTTGACGTGCTAAGGGGTATCTAGAGAGTGGGATAGGTTTAATAACTACCCTAACCCTAACGCGTACCCTAACCCTAACCCCTACCCTAACCCTAACACGAACCCTAATCCTAACCCGTACCCTAAACCGAGCCCTAAACTTCAAACTAACCCTAACCCTAACCCTAACCCATACCCTACAGCGTACACGAACCCGTACCCGAACCCGTACCCTAAGCCGTACCCTAACCCTAACCCTAACCCTAACCCTAAGCTACCCTTGACTGCTTCTGCCTCCAATAGATTTCCTAAGCACTAGTGTTTTAAGGAACAGGTTAAAAAGAGAATCCTAATGTGATTTCTTGATAATGGGTGTGTTCCTTATCTTCTCCTAGTGTCTAAACTCTTCTCCATGGCTGGACCCCCAAATAATATTCCTTGACGTGCTAAGGGGTATCTAGAGAGTGAGATAGGTTTAATAACTACCCTAACCCTAATGCGTACCCTAACCCTAACCCCTACCCTAACCCTAACACTTACCCTAATCCTAACCCGTACCCTAAACGGAGCCCTAACCCTCAAACTAACCCTAACCCTAACCCTAACCCATACCCTACGCCGTACCCGAACCCGTACCCGAACCCGTACCCTAAGCCATACCCTAACCCTAACCCTCACCGTAACCCTAACCCTAAGCTACCCTTGACTGCTTCTGCCTCCAATAGATTTCCTAAGCACTAGTGTTTTAAGGAACAGGTTAAAAAGAGAATCCTAATGTGATTTCTTGATAATGGGTGTGTTCCTTATCTTCTCCTAGTGTCTAAACTCTTCTCCATGGCTGGACCCCCAAATAATATTCCTTGACGTGCTAAGGGGTATCTAGAGAGTGGGATAGGTTTAATAACTACCCTAACCTTAACGCGTACCCTAACCCTAACCCCTACCCTAACCCTAACACGAACCCTAATATTAACCCGTGCCCTAAACCGAGCCCTAACCTTCAAACTAACCCTAACACTATCCCTAACCCATACCCTACGCCGTACGCGAACCCGTACCCGAACCCGTACCCTAAGCCGTATCCTAACCCTAACCCTAACCCTAACCCTAACCCTAACCCTAAGCTACCCTTGCCTGCTTCTGCCTCCAATAGATTTCCTAAGCACTAGTGTTTTAAGGAACAGGTTAAAAAGAGAATCCTAATGTGATTTCTTGATAATGGGTGTGTTCCTTATCTTCTCCTAGTGTCTAAACTCTTCTCCATGGCTGGATCCCCAAATAATATTCCTTGACGTGCTAAGGGGTATCTAGAGAGTGGGATAGGTTTAATAACTACCCTAACCCTAACGCGTACCCTAACCCTAACCCCTACCCTAACCCTAACACGTACCCTAATCCTAACCCGTACCCTAAACCGAGCCCTAACCCTCAAACTAACCCTAACCCTAACCCTAACCCATATCCTACGCCATACCCAAACCCGTACCCGATCCCGTACCCGAACCCGTACCCTAAGCCGTACCCTAACCCAAACCCTAACCCTAAGCTACCCTTGACTGCTTCTGCCTCCAATAGATTTCCTAAGCACAAGTGTTTTAAGGAACAGGTTAAAAAGAGAATCCTAATGTGATTTCTTGATAATGGGTGTGTTCCTTATCTTCTCCTAGTGTCTAAACTCTTCTCCATGGCTGGACCCCCAAATAATATTCCTTGACGTGCTAAGGGGTATCTAGAGAGTGGGATAGGTTTAATAACTACCCTAACCCTAACGCGTACCATAACCCTAACCCCTACCCTAACCCTAACACGTACCCTAATCCTATGGCGAAATCTAAACCGAGCCCTAACCTTCAAACTAACCCTAACCCTAACTCTAACCCATACCCTACGCCGTACACGAACCCGTACCCGAACCCGTACCCTATGCCGTACCCTAACTCTAGCCCTAACCCTAACCCTAACCCTAAGCTACCCTTGACTGCTTCTGCCTCCAATAGATTTCCTAAGCACTAGTGTTTTAAGGAACAGGTTAAAAAGAGAATCCTAATGTGATTTCTTAATAATGTGTGTGTTCCTTATCTTCTCCTAGTGTCTAAACTCTTCTCCATGGCTGGACACCCAAATAATATTCCTTGACGTGCTAAGGGGTATCTCGAGAGTGGGATAGGTTTAATAACTACCCTAACCCTAACGCGTACTCTAACCCTAACCCCTACCCTAACCCTAACACGTACCCTAATCCTAACCCGTACCCTAAACCGAGCCCTAACCCTCAAACTAACCCTAACCCTAACCCTAACCCATATCCTACGCCATACCCAAAACCGTACCCGAACCCGTACACGAACCCGTACCCTAAGCCGTACCCTAACCCTAACCCTAACCCTAAGCTACCCTTGACTGCTTCTGCCTCCAATAGATTTCCTAAGCACTAGTGTTTTAAGGAACAGGTTAAAAAGAGAATCCTAATGTGATTTCTTGATGACGGGTGTGTTCCTTATCTTCTCCTAGTGTCTAAACTCTTCTCCATGGCTGGACCCCCAAATAATATTCCTTGACGTGCTAAGGGGTATCTAGAGAGTGGGATAGGTTTAATAAATACCCTAACCCTAACGCATACCCTAACCCTAACCCCTACCCTAACCCTAACACGTACCCTAATCCTAACCCGTACCCTAAACCGAGCCCTAACCCTCAAACTAACCCTAACACTAACCCTAACCCATACCCTATACCGTACCCGAAACCGTACCCGAACCCGTACCCTAAGCCGTACCCTAAACCTAACCCTAACCGTAACCCTAACCCTAAGCTACCCTTGACTACTTCTGCCTCCAATAGATTTCCTAAGCACTAGTGTATTAAGGAACAGGTTAAAAAGAGAATCCTAATGTGATTTCAGGATAATGGGTGTGTTCTTTATCTTCTCCTAGTGTCTAAACTCTTCTCCATGGCTGGACCCCCAAATAATATTCCTTGACGTGCTAAGGGGTATCTAGAGAGTGGGATAGGTTTAATAACTACCCTAACCCTAACGCGTACCCTAACCCTAACCCCTACCCTAACCCTAACAAGAACCCTAATCCTAACCCGTACCCTAAACCGAGCCCTAACCTTCAAACTAACCCTAACACTAACCCAAACCCATACCCTACGCCGTACACGAACCCGTACCCGAACCCGTACCCTAAGCCGTGTCCTAACCCTAGCCCTAACCCTAACCCTAACCCTAAGCTACCCTTGACTGCTTCTGCCTCCAATAGATTTCCTAAGCACTAGTGTTTTAAGGAACAGGTTAAAAAGAGAATCCTAATGTGATTTCTTGATAATGGGTGTGTTCCTTATCTTCTCCTAGTGTCTAAACTCTTCTCCATGGCTGGACCCCCAAATAATATTCCTTGACGTGCTAAGGGGTATCTAGAGAGTGGGATAGGTTTAATAACTACCCTAACCCTAACCCCTACCCTAACCCTAACACGAACCCTAATCCTAACCCGTACCCTAAACCGAGCCCTAACCTTCAAACTAACCCTAACACTAACCCAAACCCATACCCTACGCCGTACACGAACCCGTACCCGAACCCGTACCCTAAGCCGTGTCCTAACCCTAGCCCTAACCCTAACCCTAACCCTAAGCTACCCTTGAATGCTTCTGCCTCCAATAGATTTCCTAAGCACTAGTGTTTTAAGGAACAGGTTAAAAAGAGAATCCTAATGTAATTTCTTGATAATGTGTGTGTTCCTTATCTTCTCCTAGTGTCTAAACTCTTCTCCATGGCTGTACCCCCAAATAATATTCCTTGACGTGCTAAGGGGTATCTAGAGAGTGGGATAGGTTTAATAACTACCCTAACCCTAACGCGTACCCTAACCCTAACCCCTACCCTAACCCTAACACGAACCCTAATCCTAACCCGTACCCTAAACCGAGCCCTAACCTTCAAACTAACCCTAACCCTAACCCTAACCCATAACCTACGCCGTACACGAACCCGTACCCGAACCCGTACCCTAACCCTAACCCTAACCCTAACCCTAACCCTAAGCTACCCTTGACTGCTTCTGCCTCCAATAGATTTCCTAAGCACTAGTGTTTTAAGGAACAGGTTAAAAAGAGAATCCTAATGTGATTTCTTGATAATGGGTGTGTTCCTTATCTTCTCCTAGTGTCTAAACTCTTCTCCATGGCTGGTCCCCCAAATAATATTCCTTGACGTGCTAAGGGGCATCTAGGGAGTGGGATAGGTTTAATAACTACCCTAACCCTAACGCGTACCCTAACCCTAACCCCTGCCCTAAACCTAACACGTACCCTAATCCTAACCCGTATCCTAAACCGAGCCCTAACCCTCAAACTAACCCTAACCCTAACCCTAACCCATACCCTATGCCGTACCCGAACCCGTACCCTAAGCCTTACCCTAACAATAACCCTAACCCTAACCCTAAGCTACCCTTGACTGCTTTGCCTCCAATAGATTTCCTAAGCACTAGTGTTTTAAGGAACAGGTTAAAAAGAGAATCCTAATGTGATTTCTTGATAATGGGTGTGTTCCTTATCTTCTCCTAGTGTCTAAACTCTTCTCCATGGCTGGACCCCCAAATAATATTCCTTGACGTGCTAAGGGGTATCTAGAGAGTGGGATAGGTTTAATAACTACCCTAACCCTAACGCGTACCCTAACCCTAACCCCTACCCTAACCCTAACACGTACCCTAATCCTAACCCGTAACCTAAACCGAGCCCTAACCCTCAAACTAACCCTAACCCTAAACCTAACCCATACCCTACGCCGTACCCGAACCCGTACCCGATCCCGTTCCCGAACCCGTACCCTAAGCCGTACCCTAACCCTAACCCTAACCCTAAGCTACCCTTGACTGCTTCTGCCTCCAATAGATTTCCTAAGCACTAGTGTTTTAAGGAACAGGTTAAAAAGAGAATCCTAATGTGATTTCTTGATAATGGGTGTGTTCCTTATCTTCTCCTAGTGTCTAAACTCTTCTCCATGGCTGGACCCCCAAATAATATTCCTTGACGTTCTAAGGGGTATCTAGAGAGTGGGATAGGTTTAGTAACTACCCTAACCCTAACGCGTACCCTAACCCTAACCCCTACCCTAACCCTAACACGTACCCTAATCCTAACCCGTACCCTAAACCGAGCCCTAAACCTCAAACTAACCCTAACCCTAACCCTAACCCATACCCTACGCCGTACCCGAACCCGTACCCTAAGCCGTACCCTAACCCTAACCCTAACCGTAACCCTAACCCTAAGCTACCCTTGACTACTTCTGCCTCCAATAGATTTCCTAAGCACTAGTGTATTAAGGAACAGGTTAAAAAGAGAATCCTAATGTGATTTCAGGATAATGGGTGTGTTCTTTATGTTCTCCTAGTGTCTAAACTCTTCTCCATGGCTGGACCCCCAAATAATATTCCTTGACGTGCTAAGGGGTATCTAGAGAGTGGGATAGGTTTAATAACTACCCTAACCCTAACGCGTACCCTAACCCTAACCCCTACCCTAACCCTAACACGAACCCTAATCCTAACCCGTACCCTAAACCGAGCCCTAACCTTCAAACTAACCCTAACACTAACCCAAACCCATACCCTACGCCGTACACGAACCCGTACCCGAACCCGTACCCTAAGCCGTGTCCTAACCCTAGCCCTAACCCTAACCCTAACCCTAAGCTACCCTTGAGTGCTTCTGCCTCCAATAGATTTCCTAAGCACTAGTGTTTTAAGGAACAGGTTAAAAAGAGAATCCTAATGTGATTTCTTGATAATGGGTGTGTTCCTTATCTTCTCCTAGTGTCTAAACTCTTCTCCATGGCTGGATCCCCAAATAATATTCCTTGACGTGCTAAGGGGTATCTAGAGAGTGGGATAGGTTTAATAACTACCCGAACCCTAACGCATACCCTAACCCTAACCTCTACCCTAACCCTAACACGTACACTAATCCTAACCCGTACCCTAAACCGAGCCCTAACCCTCAAACTAACCCTAACCCTAACCCTAACCCATAACCTACGCCGTACCCGAACCCATACCCGAACCCTTACCCTAAGCCGTACCCTAAACCTAACCCTAACCCTAACCCTAACCCTAAGCTACCCTTGACTGCTTCTGCCTCCAATAGATTTCCTAAGCACTAGTGTTTTAAGGAACAGGTTATAAGAGAATCCTAATGTGATTTCTTGATAATGGGTGTGTTCCTTATCTTCTCCTAGTGTCTAAACTCTTCTCCATGGCTGGACCCCCAAATAATATTCCTTGACGTGCTAAGGGGTATCTAGAGAGTGGGATAGGTTTAATAACTACCCTAACGTTAACGCGTACCCTAACCCTAACCTCTACCCTAACCTTAACACGTACACTAATCCTAACCCGTAACCTAAACCGAGCCCTAACCCTCAAACTAACCCTAACCCTAACCCTAAACCATACCCTACGCCGTACCCGAACCCGTACCCGAACCCGTACCCTAAGCCGTACCCTAACCCTAACCCTAACGCTAACCCTAACCCTAACCCTAACCCTAGCCCTAAGCTACCCTTGACTCCTTCTGCCTCCAATAGATTTCCTAAGCACTTGTGTATTAAGGAACAGGTTAAAAAGAGAATCCTATTGTGATTTCAGGATAATGGGTGTGTTCCTTATCTTCTCCTAGTGTCTAAACTCTTCTCCATGGCTGGACCCCCAAATAATATCCCTTGACGTGCTAAGGGGTATCTAGAGAGTGGGATAGGTTTAATAACTACCCTAACCCTAACGCGTACCCTAACCCTAACACGTACCCTAATCCTAACCCGTACCCTAAACCGATCCCTAACCCTCAAACTAAACCTAACCCTAACCCTAACCCATACCATACGCCGTACCCGAACCCGTACCCGAACCCGTACACTAAGTCGTACCCTAAAGCTAACCCTAACCCTAACCCTAACCCTAAACCTAAGCTACCCTTGACTGCTTCTGCCTCCAATAGATTTCCTAAGCACTAGTGTTTTAAGGAACAGGTTAAAAAGAGAATCCTAATGTGATTTCTTGATAATGGGTGTGTTCCTTATCTTCTCCTAGTGTCTAAACTCTTCTCCATGGCTGGACCCCCAAATAATATTCCTTGACGTGCTAAGGGGTATCTAGAGAGTGGGATAGGTTTAATAACTACCCTAACCCTAACGCGTACCCTAACCCTAACCCCTACCCTAACCCTAACACTTACCCTAATCCTAACCCGTACCCTAAACGGAGCCCTAACCCTCAAACTAACCCTAACCCTAACCCTAACCCATACCCTACACCGTACACGAACCCGTACCCGAACCCGTACCCTAAGCCATACCCTAACCCTAACCCTCACCGTAACCCTAACCCTAAGCTACCCTTGACTGCTTCTGCCTCCAATAGATTTCCTAAGCACTAGTGTTTTAAGGAACAGGTTAAAAAGAGAATCCTAATGTGATTTCTTGATAATGGGTGTGTTCCTTATCTTCTCCTAGTGTCTAAACTCTTCTCCATGGCTGGACCCCCAAATAATATTCCTTGACGTGCTAAGGGGTATCTAGAGAGTGGGATAGGTTTAATAACTACCCTAACCTTAACGCGTACCCTAACCCTAACCCCTACCCTAACCCTAACACGAACCCTAATATTAACCCGTGCCCTAAACCGAGCCCTAACCTTCAAACTAACCCTAACACTATCCCTAACCCATACCCTACGCCGTACGCGAACCCGTACCCGAACCCGTACCCTAAGCCGTATCCTAACCCTAACCCTAACCCTAACCCTAACCCTAACCCTAAGCTACCCTTGCCTGCTTCTGCCTCCAATAGATTTCCTAAGCACTAGTGTTTTAAGGAACAGGTTAAAAAGAGAATCCTAATGTGATTTCTTGATAATGGGTGTGTTCCTTATCTTCTCCTAGTGTCTAAACTCTTCTCCATGGCTGGACACCCAAATAATATTCCTTGACGTGCTAAGGGGTATCTAGAGAGTGGGATAGGTTTAATAACTACCCTAACCCTAACGCGTACCCTAACCCTAACCCCTACCCTAACCCTAACACGTACCCTAATCCTAACCCGTACCCTAAACCGAGCCCTAACCCTCAAACTAACCCTAACCCTAACCCTAACCCATATCCTACGCCATACCCAAACCCGTACCCGATCCCGTACCCGAACCCGTACCCTAAGCCGTACCCTAACCCAAACCCTAACCCTAAGCTACCCTTGACTGCTTCTGCCTCCAATAGATTTCCTAAGCACAAGTGTTTTAAGGAACAGGTTAAAAAGAGAATCCTAATGTGATTTCTTGATAATGGGTGTGTTCCTTATCTTCTCCTAGTGTCTAAACTCTTCTCCATGGCTGGACCCCCAAATAATATTCCTTGACGTGCTAAGGGGTATCTAGAGAGTGGGATAGGTTTAATAACTACCCTAACCCTAACGCGTACCATAACCCTAACCCCTACCCTAACCCTAACACGTACCCTAATCCTATGGCGAAATCTAAACCGAGCCCTAACCTTCAAACTAACCCTAACCCTAACTCTAACCCATACCCTACGCCGTACACGAACCCGTACCCGAACCCGTACCCTATGCCGTACCCTAACTCTAGCCCTAACCCTAACCCTAACCCTAAGCTACCCTTGACTGCTTCTGCCTCCAATAGATTTCCTAAGCACTAGTGTTTTAAGGAACAGGTTAAAAAGAGAATCCTAATGTGATTTCTTAATAATGTGTGTGTTCCTTATCTTCTCCTAGTGTCTAAACTCTTCTCCATGGCTGGACACCCAAATAATATTCCTTGACGTGCTAAGGGGTATCTCGAGAGTGGGATAGGTTTAATAACTACCCTAACCCTAACGCGTACTCTAACCCTAACCCCTACCCTAACCCTAACACGTACCCTAATCCTAACCCGTACCCTAAACCGAGCCCTAACCCTCAAACTAACCCTAACCCTAACCCTAACCCATATCCTACGCCATACCCAAAACCGTACCCGAACCCGTACACGAACCCGTACCCTAAGCCGTACCCTAACCCTAACCCTAACCCTAAGCTACCCTTGACTGCTTCTGCCTCCAATAGATTTCCTAAGCACTAGTGTTTTAAGGAACAGGTTAAAAAGAGAATCCTAATGTGATTTCTTGATGACGGGTGTGTTCCTTATCTTCTCCTAGTGTCTAAACTCTTCTCCATGGCTGGACCCCCAAATAATATTCCTTGACGTGCTAAGGGGTATCTAGAGAGTGGGATAGGTTTAATAAATACCCTAACCCTAACGCATACCCTAACCCTAACCCCTACCCTAACCCTAACACGTACCCTAATCCTAACCCGTACCCTAAACCGAGCCCTAACCCTCAAACTAACCCTAACACTAACCCTAACCCATACCCTATACCGTACCCGAAACCGTACCCGAACCCGTACCCTAAGCCGTACCCTAAACCTAACCCTAACCGTAACCCTAACCCTAAGCTACCCTTGACTACTTCTGCCTCCAATAGATTTCCTAAGCACTAGTGTATTAAGGAACAGGTTAAAAAGAGAATCCTAATGTGATTTCAGGATAATGGGTGTGTTCTTTATCTTCTCCTAGTGTCTAAACTCTTCTCCATGGCTGGACCCCCAAATAATATTCCTTGACGTGCTAAGGGGTATCTAGAGAGTGGGATAGGTTTAATAACTACCCTAACCCTAACGCGTACCCTAACCCTAACCCCTACCCTAACCCTAACAAGAACCCTAATCCTAACCCGTACCCTAAACCGAGCCCTAACCTTCAAACTAACCCTAACACTAACCCAAACCCATACCCTACGCCGAACACGAACCCGTACCCGAACCCGTACCCTAAGCCGTGTCCTAACCCTAGCCCTAACCCTAACCCTAACCCTAAGCTACCCTTGACTGCTTCTGCCTCCAATAGATTTCCTAAGCACTAGTGTTTTAAGGAACAGGTTAAAAAGAGAATCCTAATGTGATTTCTTGATAATGGGTGTGTTCCTTATCTTCTCCTAGTGTCTAAACTCTTCTCCATGGCTGGACCCCCAAATAATATTCCTTGACGTGCTAAGGGGTATCTAGAGAGTGGGATAGGTTTAATAACTACCCTAACCCTAACCCCTACCCTAACCCTAACACGAACCCTAATCCTAACCCGTACCCTAAACCGAGCCCTAACCTTCAAACTAACCCTAACCCTAACCCAAACCCATACCCTACGCCGTACACGAACCCGTACCCGAAACCGTACCCTAAGCCGTGTCCTAACCCTAGCCCTAACCCTAACCCTAACCCTAAGCTACCCTTGAATGCTTCTGCCTCCAATAGATTTCCTAAGCACTAGTGTTTTAAGGAACAGGTTAAAAAGAGAATCCTAATGTAATTTCTTGATAATGTGTGTGTTCCTTATCTTCTCCTAGTGTCTAAACTCTTCTCCATGGCTGTACCCCCAAATAATATTCCTTGACGTGCTAAGGGGTATCTAGAGAGTGGGATAGGTTTAATAACTACCCTAACCCTAACGCGTACCCTAACCCTAACCCCTACCCTAACCCTAACACGAACCCTAATCCTAACCCGTACCCTAAACCGAGCCCTAACCTTCAAACTAACCCTAACCCTAACCCTAACCCATAACCTACGCCGTACACGAACCCGTACCCGAACCCGTACCCTAACCCTAACCCTAACCCTAACCCTAACCCTAAGCTACCCTTGACTGCTTCTGCCTCCAATAGATTTCCTAAGCACTAGTGTTTTAAGGAACAGGTTAAAAAGAGAATCCTAATGTGATTTCTTGATAATGGGTGTGTTCCTTATCTTCTCCTAGTGTCTAAACTCTTCTCCATGGCTGGTCCCCCAAATAATATTCCTTGACGTGCTAAGGGGCATCTAGGGAGTGGGATAGGTTTAATAACTACCCTAACCCTAACGCGTACCCTAACCCTAACCCCTACCCTAAACCTAACACGTACCCTAATCCTAACCCGTATCCTAAACCGAGCCCTAACCCTCAAACTAACCCTAACCCTAACCCTAACCCATACCCTATGCCGTACCCGAACCCGTACCCTAAGCCTTACCCTAACAATAACCCTAACCCTAACCCTAAGCTACCCTTGACTGCTTTGCCTCCAATAGATTTCCTAAGCACTAGTGTTTTAAGGAACAGGTTAAAAAGAGAATCCTAATGTGATTTCTTGATAATGGGTGTGTTCCTTATCTTCTCCTAGTGTCTAAACTCTTCTCCATGGCTGGACCCCCAAATAATATTCCTTGACGTGCTAAGGGGTATCTAGAGAGTGGGATAGGTTTAATAACTACCCTAACCCTAACGCGTACCCTAACCCTAACCCCTACCCTAACCCTAACACGTACCCTAATCCTAACCCGTAACCTAAACCGAGCCCTAACCCTCAAACTAACCCTAACCCTAAACCTAACCCATACCCTACGCCGTACCAGAACCCGTACCCGAACCCGTTCCCGAACCCGTACCCTAAGCCGTACCCTAACCCTAACCCTAACCCTAAGCTACCCTTGACTGCTTCTGCCTCCAATAGATTTCCTAAGCACTAGTGTTTTAAGGAACAGGTTAAAAAGAGAATCCTAATGTGATTTCTTGATAATGGGTGTGTTCCTTATCTTCTCCTAGTGTCTAAACTCTTCTCCATGGCTGGACCCCCAAATAATATTCCTTGACGTTCTAAGGGGTATCTAGAGAGTGGGATAGGTTTAGTAACTACCCTAACCCTAACGCGTACCCTAACCCTAACCCCTACCCTAACCCTAACACGTACCCTAATCCTAACCCGTACCCTAAACCGAGCCCTAAACCTCAAACTAACCCTAACCCTAACCCTAACCCATACCCTACGCCGTACCCGAACCCGTACCCTAAGCCGTACCCTAACCCTAACCCTAACCGTAACCCTTACCCTAAGCTACCCTTGACTACTTCTGCCTCCAATAGATTTCCTAAGCACTAGTGTATTAAGGAACAGGTTAAAAAGAGAATCCTAATGTGATTTCAGGATAATGGGTGTGTTCTTTATCTTCTCCTAGTGTCTAAACTCTTCTCCATGGCTGGACCCCCAAATAATATTCCTTGACGTGCTAAGGGGTATCTAGAGAGTGGGATAGGTTTAATAACTACCCTAACCCTAACGCGTACCCTAACCCTAACCCCTACCCTAACCCTAACACGAACCCTAATCCTAACCCGTACCCTAAACCGAGCCCTAACCTTCAAACTAACCCTAACACTAACCCAAACCCATACCCTACGCCGTACACGAACCCGTACCCGAACCCGTACCCTAAGCCGTGTCCTAACCCTAGCCCTAACCCTAACCCTAACCCTAAGCTACCCTTGAGTGCTTCTGCCTCCAATAGATTTCCTAAGCACTAGTGTTTTAAGGAACAGGTTAAAAAGAGAATCCTAATGTGATTTCTTGATAATGGGTGTGTTCCTTATCTTCTCCTAGTGTCTAAACTCTTCTCCATGGCTGGATCCCCAAATAATATTCCTTGACGTGCTAAGGGGTATCTAGAGAGTGGGATAGGTTTAATAACTACCCGAACCCTAACGCATACCCTAACCCTAACCTCTACCCTAACCCTAACACGTACACTAATCCTAACCCGTACCCTAAACCGAGCCCTAACCCTCAAACTAACCCTAACCCTAACCCTAACCCATAACCTACGCCGTACCCGAACCCATACCCGAACCCTTACCCTAAGCCGTACCCTAAACCTAACCCTAACCCTAACCCTAACCCTAAGCTACCCTTGACTGCTTCTGCCTCCAATAGATTTCCTAAGCACTAGTGTTTTAAGGAACAGGTTATAAGAGAATCCTAATGTGATTTCTTGATAATGGGTGTGTTCCTTATCTTCTCCTAGTGTCTAAACTCTTCTCCATGGCTGGACCCCCAAATAATATTCCTTGACGTGCTAAGGGGTATCTAGAGAGTGGGATAGGTTTAATAACTACCCTAACGTTAACGCGTACCCTAACCCTAACCTCTACCCTAACCTTAACACGTACACTAATCCTAACCCGTAACCTAAACCGAGCCCTAACCCTCAAACTAACCCTAACCCTAACCCTAAACCATACCCTACGCCGTACCCGAACCCGTACCCGAACCCGTACCCTAAGCCGTACCCTAACCCTAACCCTAACGCTAACCCTAACCCTAACCCTAACCCTAGCCCTAAGCTACCCTTGACTCCTTCTGCCTCCAATAGATTTCCTAAGCACTTGTGTATTAAGGAACAGGTTAAAAAGAGAATCCTATTGTGATTTCAGGATAATGGGTGTGTTCCTTATCTTCTCCTAGTGTCTAAACTCTTCTCCATGGCTGGACCCCCAAATAATATCCCTTGACGTGCTAAGGGGTATCTAGAGAGTGGGATAGGTTTAATAACTACCCTAACCCTAACGCGTACCCTAACCCTAACACGTACCCTAATCCTAACCCGTACCCTAAACCGATCCCTAACCCTCAAACTAAACCTAACCCTAACCCTAACCCATACCATACGCCGTACCCGAACCCGTACCCGAACCCGTACACTAAGTCGTACCCTAAAGCTAACCCTAACCCTAACCCTAACCCTAAACCTAAGCTACCCTTGACTGCTTCTGCCTCCAATAGATTTCCTAAGCACAAGTGTTTTAAGGAACAGGTTAAAAAGAGAATCCTAATGTGATTTCTTGATAATGGGTGTGTTCCTTATCTTCTCCTAGTGTCTAAACTCTTCTCCATGGCTGGACCCCCAAATAATATTCCTTGACGTGCTAAGGGGTATCTAGAGAGTGGGATAGGTTTAATAACTACCCTAACCCTAACGCGTACCATAACCCTAACCCCTACCCTAACCCTAACACGTACCCTAATCCTAAGCCGAAACCTAAACCGAGCCCTAACCTTCAAACTAACCCTAACCCTAACTCTAACCCATACCCTACGCCGTACACGAACCCGTACCCGAACCCGTACCCTATGCCGTACCCTAACTCTAGCCCTAACCCTAACCCTAACCCTAAGCTACCCTTGACTGCTTCTGCCTCCAATAGATTTCCTAAGCACTAGTGTTTTAAGGAACAGGTTAAAAAGAGAATCCTAATGTGATTTATTGATAATGGGTGTGTTCCTTATCTTCTCCTAGTGTCTAAACTCTTCTCCATGGCTGGACCCCCAAATAATATTCCTTGACGTGCTAAGGGGTATCTAGAGAGTGGGATATGTTTAATAACTACCCTAACCCTAACGCGTACCCTAACCCTAACCCCTACCCTAACCCTAACACGTACCCTAATCCTAACCCGTAACATAAACCGAGCCCAAACCCTCAAACTAACCCTAACCCTAAACCTAACCCATACCCTACGCCGTACCCGAACCCGTACCCGAACCCGTACCCGAACCCGTACCCTAAGTCGTACCCTAACCCTAACCCTAACCCTAAGCTACCCTTGACTGCTTCTGCCTCCAATAGATTTCCTGAGCACTAGTGTTTTAAGGAACAGGATAAAAAGAGAATCCTAATGTGATTTCTTGATAATGGGTGTGTTCCTTATCTTCTCCTAGTGTCTAAACTCTTCTCCATGGCTGGACCCCCAAATAATATTCCTTGACGTGCTAAGGGGTATCTAGAGAGTGGGATAGGTTTAATAACTACCCTAACCCTAACGCGTACCCTAACCCTAACCCCTACCCTAACCCTAACACGAACCCTAATCCTAACCCGTACCCTAAACCGAGCCCTAACCTTCAAACTAACCCTAACCCTAACCCATACCCTACGCCGTACCCGAACCCGTACCCGAACCCGTACCCTAAGCCGTACCCTAAAGCTAACCCTAACCCTAACCCTAACCCTAACCCTAAGCTACCCTTGACTGCTTCTGCCTCCAATAGATTTCCTAAGCACTAGTGTTTTAAGGAACAGGTTAAAAAGAGAATCCTAATGTGATTTATTGATAATGGGTGTGTTCCTTATCTTCTCCTAGTGTCTAAACTCTTCTCCATGGCTGGACCCCCAAATAATATTCCTTGACGTGCTAAGGGTTATCTAGAGAGTGGGATAGGTTTAATAACTACCCTAACCCTAACGCGTACCCTAACCCTAACCCCTACCCTAACCCTAAGACGTACCCTAATCCTAACCCGTAACCTAAACCGAGCCCTAACCCTCAAACTAACCCTAACCCTAACCCTAACCCATACCCTACTCCATACCCGAACCCGTACCCGAACCCGTACACTAAGCCGTACCCTAAACCTAACCCTAACCCTAACCCTAACCCTAAACCTAACCCTAACCCTAAGCTACCCTTGACTGCTTCTGCCTCCAATAGATTTCCTAAGCACTAGTGTTTTAAGGAACAGGTTAAAAAGAGAATCCTAATGTGATTTCAGGATAATGGGTGTGTTCCTTATCTTCTCCTACTGTCTAAACTCTTCTCCATGGCTGGACCCCCAAATAATATTCCTTGACGTGCTAAGGGGTATCTAGGGAGTGGGATAGGTTTAATAACTACCCTAACCCTAACGCGTACCCTAACCCTAACCCCTACCCTAACCCTAACACGAACCCTAATCCTAACCCGTACCCTAAACCGAGCCCTAACCTTCAAACTAACCCTAACCCTAACCCTAACCCATACCCTACGCCGTACACGAACCCGTGCCCGAACCCGTACCCTAAGCCGTACCCTAACCCTAACCCTAACCCTAACCCTTACCCTAAGCTACCCTTGACTGCTTCTGCCTCCAATAGATTTCCTAAGCACTAGTGTTTTAAAGAACAGGTTAAAAAGAGAATCCTAATGTGATTTCTTGATAATGGGTGTGTTCCTTATCTTCTCCTAGTGTCTAAACTCTTCTCCATGGCTGGACCCCCAAATAATATTCCTTGACGTGCTAAGGGGTATCTAGAGAGTGGGATAGGTTTAATAACTACCCTAACCCTAACGCGTACCCTAACCCTAACCCCTACCCTAACCCTAACACGTACCCTAATCCTAACCCGTACCCTAAACCGAGCCCTAACCCTCAAACTAACCCTAACCCTAACCCTAACCCATATCCTACGCCATACCCAAACCCGTACCCGAACCCGTACCCGAACCCGTACCCTAAGCCGTACCCTAACCCAAACCCTAACCCTAAGCTACCCTTGACTGCTTCTGCCTCCAATAGATTTCCTAAGCACTAGTGTTTTAAGGAACAGGTTAAAAAGAGAATCCTAATGTGATTTCTTGATAATGGGTGTGTTCCTTATCTTCTCCTAGTGTCTAAACTTTTCTCCATGGCTGGACCCCCAAATAATATTCCTTGACGTGCTAAGGGGTATCTAGAGAGTGGGATAGGTTTAATAACTACCCTAACCCTAACGCGTACCCTAACCCTAACCCCTACCCTAACCCTAACACGAACCCTAATCCTAACCCGTACCCTAAACCGAGCCCTAACCTTCAAACTAACCCTAACACTAACCCAAACCCATACCCTACGCCGTACACAAACCCGTACCCGAACCCGTACCCTAAGCCGTGTCCTAACCCTAGCCCTAACCCTAACCCTAACCCTAAGCTACCCTTGACTGCTTCTGCCTCCAATAGATTTCCTAAGCACTAGTGTTTTAAGGAACAGGTTAAAAAGAGAATCCTAATGTGATTTCTTGATAATGGGTGTGTTCCTTATCTTCTCCTAGTGTCTAAACTCTTCTCCATGGCTGGACCCCCAAATAATATTCCTTGACGTGCTAAGGGGTATCTAGAGAGTGGGATAGGTTTAATAACTACCCTAACCCTAACGCGTACCCTAACCCTAACCCCTACCCTAACCCTAACACGAACCCTAATCCTAACCCGTACCCTAAACCGAGCCCTAACCTTCAAACTAACCCTAACACTAACCCTAACCCATACCCTACGCCGTACGCGAACCCGTACCCGAACCCGTACCCTAAGCCGTATCCTAACCCTAACCCTAACCCTAACCCTAACCCTAACCCTAACCCTAAGCTACCCTTGCCTCCTTCTGCCTCCAAT
The DNA here is from genome assembly GCF_028021215.1 of Eschrichtius robustus. NCBI lineage: Eukaryota > Metazoa > Chordata > Mammalia > Artiodactyla > Eschrichtiidae > Eschrichtius > Eschrichtius robustus. The sequence goes on along the minus strand of NW_027175382.1, from coordinate 135,519 downwards.
AGATTTCCTAAGCACTAGTGTTTTAAGGAACAGGTTAAAAAGAGAATCCTAATGTGATTTCTTGATAATGGGTGTGTTCCTTATCTTCTCCTAGTGTCTAAACTCTTCTCCATGGCTGGACACCCAAATAATATTCCTTGACGTGCTAAGGGGTATCTAGAGAGTGGGATAGGTTTAATAACTACCCTAACCCTAACGCGTACCCTAACCCTAACCCCTACCCTAACCCTAACACGTACCCTAATCCTAACCCGTACCCTAAACCGAGCCCTAACCCTCAAACTAACCCTAACCCTAACCCTAACCCATATCCTACGCCATACCCAAACCCGTACCCGAACCCGTACCCGAACCCGTACCCTAAGCCGTACCCTAACCCAAACCCTAACCCTAAGCTACCCTTGACTGCTTCTGCCTCCAGTAGATTTCCTAAGCACTAGTGTTTTAAGGAACAGGTTAAAAAGAGAATCCTAATGTGATTTATTGATAATGGGTGTGTTCCTTATCTTCTCCTAGTGTCTAAACTCTTCTCCATGGCTGGACCCCCAAATAATATTCCTTGACGTGCTAAGGGGTATCTAGAGAGTGGGATATGTTTAATAACTACCCTAACCCTAACTCGTACCCCAACCCTAACCCCTACCCTAACCCTAACACGTACCCTAATCCTAACCCGTAACATAAACCGAGCCCTAACCCTCAAACTAACCCTAACCCTAAACCTAACCCATACCCTACGCCATACCCGAACCCGTACCCGAACCCGTACCCGAACCCGTACCCTAAGTCGTACCCTAACCCTAACCCTAACCCTAAGCTACCCTTGACTGCTTCTGCCTCCAATAGATTTCCTGAGCACTAGTGTTTTAAGGAACAGGTTAAAAAGAGAATCCTAATGTGATTTCTTGATAATGGGTGTGTTCCTTATCTTCTCCTAGTGTCTAAACTCTTCTCCATGGCTGTACCCCCAAATAATATTCCTTGACGTGCTAAGGGGTATCTAGAGAGTGGGATAGGTTTAATAACTACCCTAACCCTAACGCGTACCCTAACCCTAACCCCTACCCTAACCCTAACACGAACCCTAATCCTAACCCGTACCCTAAACCGAGCCCTAACCTTCAAACTAACCCTAACCCTAACCCATACCCTACGCCTTACCCGAACCCGTACCCTAAGCCGTACCCTAAAGCTAACCCTAACCCTAACCCTAACCCTAACCCTAAGCTACCCTTGACTGCTTCTGCCTCCAATAGATTTCCTAAGCACTAGTGTTTTAAGGAACAGGTTAAAAAGAGAATCCTAATGTGATTTCTTGATAATGGGTGTGTTCCTTATCTTCTCCTAGTGTCTAAACTCTTCTCCATGGCTGGACCGCCAAATAACATTCCTTGACGTGCTAAGGGGTATCTAGAGAGTGGGATAGGTTTAATAACTACCATAACCCTAACGCATACCCTAACCCTAACCTCTACCCTAACCCTAACACGTACACTAATCCTAACCCATACCCTAAACCGAGCCCTAACCCTCAAACTAACCCTAACCCTAACCCTAACCCATACCCTACGCCGTACCCGAACCCGTACCCGAACCCGTACCCGAACCCGTACCCTAAGCCGTACCCTAAACCTAACCCTAACCCTAACCCAAACCCTAAGCTACCCTTGACTGCTTCTGCCTCCAATAGATTTCCTAAGCACTAGTGTATTAAGGAACAGGTTAAAAAGAGAATCCTAATGTGATTTCTTGATAATGGGTGTGTTCCTTACCTTCTCCTAGTGTCTAAACTCTTCTCCATGGCTGGACCCCCAAATAATATTCCTAGACGTGCTAAGGGGTATCTAGAGAGTGGGATAGGTTTAATAACTACCCTAACCCTAACGCGTACCCTAACCCTAACCCCTACCCTAACCCTAACACGAACCCTAATCCTAACCCGTACCCTAAACCGAGCCCTAACCTTCAAACTAACCCTAACCCTAACCCATACCCTACGCCGTACCCGAACACGTACCCGAACCCGTACCCTAAGCCGTACCCTAAAGCTAACCCTAACCCTAACCCTAACCCTAAACCTAACCCTAACCCTAAGCTACCCTTGACTGCTTCTGCCTCCAATAGATTTCCTAAGCACTAGTGTTTTAAGGATCAGGTTAAAAAGAGAATCCTAATGTGATTTCAGGATAATGGGTGTGTTCCTTATCTTCTCCTACTGTCTAAACTCTTCTCCATGGCTGGACCCCCAAATAATATTCCTTGACGTGCTAAGGGGTATCTAGGGAGTGGGATAGGTTTAATAACTACCCTAACCCTAACGCGTACCCTAACCCTAACCCCTACCCTAACCCTAACACGAACCCTAATCCTAACCCGTACCCTAAACCGAGCCCTAACCTTCAAACTAACCCTAACCCTAACCCTAACCCATACCCTACGCCGTACACGAACCCGTGCCCGAACCCGTACCCTAAGCCGTACCCTAACCCTAACCCTAACCCTAACCCTAACCCTAAGCTACCCTTGACTGCTTCTGCCTCCAATAGATTTCCTAAGCACTAGTGTTTTAAGGAACAGGTTAAAAAGAGAATCCTAATGTGATTTCTTGATAATGGGTGTGTTCCTTATCTTCTCCTAGTGTCTAAACTCTTCTCCATGGCTGGACCCCCAAATAATATTCCTTGACGTGCTAAGGGGTATCTAGAGAGTGGGATAGGTTTAATAACTACCCTAACCCTAACGCGTACCCTAACCCTAACCCCTACCCTAACCCTAACACGTACCCTAATCCTAACCCGTACCCTAAACCGAGCCCTAACCCTCAAACTAACCCTAAACCTAACCCTAACCCATATCCTACACCATACCCAAACCCGTACCCGAACCCGTACCCGAACCCGTACCCTAAGCCGTACCCTAACCCAAACCCTAACCCTAAGCTACCCTTGACTGCTTCTGCCTCCAATAGATTTCCTAAGCACTAGTGTTTTAAGGAACAGGTTAAAAAGAGAATCCTAATGTGATTTCTTGATAATGGGTGTGTTCCTTATCTTCTCCTAGTGTCTAAACTTTTCTCCATGGCTGGACCCCCAAATAATATTCCTTGACGTGCTAAGGGGTATCTAGAGAGTGGGATAGGTTTAATAACTACCCTAACCCTAACGCGTACCCTAACCCTAACCCCTACCCTAACCCTAACACGAACCCTAATCCTAACCCGTACCCTAAACCGAGCCCTAACCTTCAAACTAACCCTAACACTAACTCAAACCCATACCCTACGCCGTACACAAACCCGTACCCGAACCCGTACCCTAAGCCGTGTCCTAACCCTAGCCCTAACCCTAACCCTAACCCTAAGCTACCCTTGACTGCTTCTGCCTCCAATAGATTTCCTAAGCACTAGTGTTTTAAGGAACAGGTTAAAAAGAGAATCCTAATGTGATTTCTTGATAATGGGTGTGTTCCTTATCTTCTCCTAGTGTCTAAACTCTTCTCCATGGCTGGACCCCCAAATAATATTCCTTGACGTGCTAAGGGGTATCTAGAGAGTGGGATAGGTTTAATAACTACCCTAACCCTAACGCGTACCCTAACCCTAACCCCTACCCTAACCCTAACACGAACCCTAATCCTAACCCGTACCCTAAACCGAGCCCTAACCTTCAAACTAACCCTAACACTAACCCTAACCCATACCCTACGCCGTACGCGAACCCGTACCCGAACCCGTACCCTAAGCCGTATCCTAACCCTAACCCTAACCCTAACCCTAACCCTAACCCTAAGCTACCCTTGCCTGCTTCTGCCTCCAATAGATTTCCTAAGCACTAGTGTTTTAAGGAACAGGTTAAAAAGAGAATCCTAATGTGATTTCTTGATAATGGGTGTGTTCCTTATCTTCTCCTAGTGTCTAAACTCTTCTCCATGGCTGGACACCCAAATAATATTCCTTGACGTGCTAAGGGGTATCTAGAGAGTGGGATAGGTTTAATAACTACCCTAACCCTAACGCGTACCCTAACCCTAACCCCTACCCTAACCCTAACACGTACCCTAATCCTAACCCGTACCCTAAACCGAGCCCTAACCCTCAAACTAACCCTAACCCTAACCCTAACCCATATCCTACGCCATACCCAAACCCGTACCCGAACCCGTACCCGAACCCGTACCCTAAGCCGTACCCTAACCCAAACCCTAACCCTAAGCTACCCTTGACTGCTTCTGCCTCCAATAGATTTCCTAAGCACTAGTGTTTTAAGGAACAGGTTAAAAAGAGAATCCTAATGTGATTTATTGATAATGGGTGTGTTCCTTATCTTCTCCTAGTGTCTAAACTCTTCTCCATGGATGGACCCCCAAATAATATTCCTTGACGTGCTAAGGGGTATCTAGAGAGTGGGATATGTTTAATAACTACCCTAACCCTAACGCGTACCCTAACCCTAACCCCTACCCTAACCCTAACACGTACCCTAATCCTAACCCGTAACATAAACCGAGCCCTAACCCTCAAACTAACCCTAACCCTAAACCTAACCCATACCCTACGCCGTACCCGAACCCGTACCCGAACCCGTACCCGAACCCGTACCCTAAGCCGTACCCTAACCCTAACCCTAACCCTAAGCTACCCTTGACTGCTTCTGCCTCCAATACATTTCCTGAGCACTAGTGTTTTAAGGAACAGGTTAAAAAGATAATCCTAATGTGATTTCTTGATAATGGGTGTGTTCCTTATCTTCTCCTAGTGTCTAAACTCTTCTCCATGGCTGGACCCCCAAATAATATTCCTTGACGTGCTAAGGGGTATCTAGAGAGTGGGTTAGGTTTAATAACTACCCTAACCCTAACGCGTACCCTAACACTAACCCCTACCCTAACCCTAACACGTACACTAATCCTAACCCGTACCCTAAACCGAGGCCTAACCCTCAAACTAACCCTAACCCTAACCCTAAACCATACCCTACGCCGTACCCGAACCCGTACCCGAACCCATACCCTAAGCCATACCCTAAACCTAACCCTAACCGTAACCCTAACCCTAAGCTACCCTTGACTGCTTCTGCCTCCAATAGATTTCCTAAGCACTAGTGTATTAAGGAACAGGTTAAAAAGAGAATCCTAATGTGATTTCAGGATAATGGGTGTGTTCCTTATCTTCTCCTAGTGTCTAAACTCTTCTCCATGGCTGGACCCCCAAATAATATTCCTTGACGTGCTAAGGGGTATCTAGAGAGTGGGATAGGTTTAATAACTACGCTAACCCTAACGCGTACCCTAACCCTAACCCCTACCCTAACCCTAACACGTACCCTAATCCTAACCCGTAACCTAAACCGAGCCCTAACCCTCAAACTAACCCTAACCCTAAACCTAACCCATACCCTACGCCGTACCCGAACCCGTACCCGAACCCATACCCGAACCCGTACCCTAAGCCGTACCCTAACCCTAACCCTAACCCTAAGCTACCCTTGACTGCTTCTGCCTCCAATAGATTTCCTAAGCACTAGTGTTTTAAGGAACAGGTTAAAAAGAGAATCCTAATGTGATTTCTTGATAATGGGTGTGTTCCTTATCTTCTCCTAGTGTCTAAACTCTTCTCCATGGCTGGACCCCCAAATAATATTCCTTGACGTGCTAAGGGGTATCTAGAGAGTGGGATAGGTTTAATAACTACGCTAACCCTAACGCGTACCCTAACCCTAACCCTAACCCTAACCCGAACCCGTACCCGAACCCGTGCACTAAGCCGTACCCTAAACCTAACCCTAACCCTAACCCTAACCCTAATCCTAACCCTAACCCTAAGCTACCCTTGACTGCTTCTGCCTCCAATAGATTTCCTAAGCACTAGTGTTTTAAGGAACAGGTTAAAAAGAGAATCCTAATGTGATTTCAGGATAATGGGTGTGTTCCTTATCTTCTCCTACTGTCTAAACTCTTCTCCATGGCTGGACCCCCAAATAATATTCCTTGACGTGCTAAGGGGTATCTAGGGAGTGGGATAGGTTTAATAACTACCCTAACCCTAACGCGTACCCTAACCCTAACCCCTACCCTAACCCTAACACGAACCCTAATCCTAACCCGTACCCTAAACCGAGCCCTAACCTTCAAACTAACCCTAACCCTAACCCTAACCCATACCCTACGCCGTACACGAACCCGTGCCCGAACCCGTACCCTAAGCCGTACCCTAACCCTAACCCTAACCCTAACCCTTACCCTAAGCTACCCTTGACTGCTTCTGCCTCCAATAGATTTCCTAAGCACTAGTGTTTTAAAGAACAGGTTAAAAAGAGAATCCTAATGTGATTTCTTGATAATGGGTGTGTTCCTTATCTTCTCCTAGTGTCTAAACTCTTCTCCATGGCTGGACCCCCAAATAATATTCCTTGACGTGCTAAGGGGTATCTAGAGAGTGGGATAGGTTTAATAACTACCCTAACCCTAACGCGTACCCTAACCCTAACCCCTACCCTAACCCTAACACGTACCCTAATCCTAACCCGTACCCTAAACCGAGCCCTAACCCTCAAACTAACCCTAACCCTAACCCTAACCCATATCCTACGCCATACCCAAACCCGTACCCGAACCCGTACCCGAACCCGTACCCTAAGCCGTACCCTAACCCAAACCCTAACCCTAAGCTACCCTTGACTGCTTCTGCCTCCAATAGATTTCCTAAGCACTAGTGTTTTAAGGAACAGGTTAAAAAGAGAATCCTAATGTGATTTCTTGATAATGGGTGTGTTCCTTATCTTCTCCTAGTGTCTAAACTTTTCTCCATGGCTGGACCCCCAAATAATATTCCTTGACGTGCTAAGGGGTATCTAGAGAGTGGGATAGGTTTAATAACTACCCTAACCCTAACGCGTACCCTAACCCTAACCCCTACCCTAACCCTAACACGAACCCTAATCCTAACCCGTACCCTAAACCGAGCCCTAACCTTCAAACTAACCCTAACACTAACCCAAACCCATACCCTACGCCGTACACAGACCCATACCCGAACCCGTACCCTAAGCCGTGTCCTAACCCTAGCCCTAACCCTAACCCTAACCCTAAGCTACCCTTGACTGCTTCTGCCTCCAATAGATTTCCTAAGCACTAGTGTTTTAAGGAACAGGTTAAAAAGAGAATCCTAATGTGATTTCTTGATAATGGGTGTGTTCCTTATCTTCTCCTAGTGTCTAAACTCTTCTCCATGGCTGGACCCCCAAATAATATTCCTTGACGTGCTAAGGGGTATCTAGAGAGTGGGATAGGTTTAATAACTACCCTAACCCTAACGCGTACCCTAACCCTAACCCCTACCCTAACCCTAACACGAACCCTAATCCTAACCCGTACCCTAAACCGAGCCCTAACCTTCAAACTAACCCTAACACTAACCCTAACCCATACCCTACGCCGTACGCGAACCCGTACCCGAACCCGTACCCTAAGCCGTATCCTAACCCTAACCCTAACCCTAACCCTAACCCTAACCCTAAGCTATCCTTGCCTCCTTCTGCCTCCAATAGATTTCCTAAGCACTAGTGTTTTAAGGAACAGGTTAAAAAGAGAATCCTAATGTGATTTCTTGATAATGGGTGTGTTCCTTATCTTCTCCTAGTGTCTAAACTCTTCTCCATGGCTGGACACCCAAATAATATTCCTTGACGTGCTAAGGGGTATCTAGAGAGTGGGATAGGTTTAATAACTACCCTAACCCTAACGCGTACCCTAACCCTAACCCCTACCCTATCCCTAACACGTACCCTAATCCTAACCCGTACCCTAAACCGAGCCCTAACCCTCAAACTAACCCTAACCCTAACCCTAACCCATATCCTACGCCATACCCAAACCCGTACCCGAACCCGTACCCGAACCTGTACCCTAAGCCGTACCCTAACCCAAACCCTAACCCTAAGCTACCCTTGACTGCTTCTGCTTCCAATAGATTTCCTAAGCACTAGTGTTTTAAGGAACAGGTTAAAAAGAGAATCCTAATGTGATTTATTGATAATGGGTGTGTTCCTTATCTTCTCCTAGTGTCTAAACTCTTCTCCATGGCTGGACCCCCAAATAATATTCCTTGACGTGCTAAGGGGTATCTAGAGAGTGGGATATGTTTAATAACTACCCTAACCCTAACGCGTACCCCAACCCTAACCCCTACCCTAACCCTAACACGTACCCTAATCCTAACCCGTAACATAAACCGAGCCCTAACCCTCAAACTAACCCTAACCCTAAACCTAACCCATACCCTACGCCGTACCCGAACCCGTACCCGAACCCGTACCCGAACCCGTACCCTAAGTCGTACCCTAACCCTAACCCTAACCCTAAGCTACCCTTGACTGCTTCTGCCTCCAATAGATTTCCTGAGCACTAGTGTTTTAAGGAACAGGTTAAAAAGAGAATCCTAATGTGATTTCTTGATAATGGGTGTGTTCCTTATCTTCTCCTAGTGTCTAAACTCTTCTCCATGGCTGTACCCCCAAATAATATTCCTTGACGTGCTAAGGGGTATCTAGAGAGTGGGATAGGTTTAATAACTACCCTAACCCTAACGCGTACCCTAACCCTAACCCCTACCCTAACCCTAACACGAACCCTAATCCTAACCCGTACCCTAAACCGAGCCCTAACCTTCAAACTAACCCTAACCCTAACCCATACCGTATGCCTTACCCGAACCCGTACCCTAAGCCGTACCCTAAAGCTAACCCTAACCCTAACCCTAACCCTAACCCTAAGCTACCCTTGACTGCTTCTGCCTCCAATAGATTTCCTAAGCACTAGTGTTTTAAGGAACAGGTTAAAAAGAGAATCCTAATGTGATTTCTTGATAATGGGTGTGTTCCTTATCTTCTCCTAGTGTCTAAACTCTTCTCCATGGCTGGACTCCCAAATAATATTCCTTGACGTGCTAAGGGTTATCTAGAGAGTGGGATAGGTTTAATAACTACCCTAACCCTAACGCGTACCCTAACCCTAACACCTACCCTAACCCTAAGACGTACCCTAATCCTAACCCGTAACCTAAACCGAGCCCTAACCCTCAAACTAACCCTAACCCTAACCCTAACCCATACCCTACGCCATACCCGAACCCGTACCCGAACCCGTACACTAAGCCGTACCCTAAACCTAACCCTAACCCTAACCCTAACCCTAAACCTAACCCTAACCCTAAGCTACCCTTGACTGCTTCTGCCTCCAATAGATTTCCTAAGCACTAGTGTTTTAAGGATCAGGTTAAAAAGAGAATCCTAATGTGATTTCAGGATAATGGGTGTGTTCCTTATCTTCTCCTACTGTCTAAACTCTTCTCCATGGCTGGACCCCCAAATAATATTCCTTGACGTGCTAAGGGGTATCTAGGGAGTGGGATAGGTTTAATAACTACCCTAACCCTAACGCGTACCCTAACCCTAACCCCTACCCTAACCCTAACACGAACCCTAATCCTAACCCGTACCCTAAACCGAGCCCTAACCTTCAAACTAACCCTAACCCTAACCCTAACCCATACCCTACGCCGTACACGAACCCGTGCCCGAAACCGTACCCTAAGCCGTACCCTAACCCTAACCCTAACCCTAACCCTAACCCTAAGCTACCCTTGACTGCTTCTGCCTCCAATAGATTTCCTAAGCACTAGTGTTTTAAGGAACAGGTTAAAAAGAGAATCCTAATGTGATTTCTTGATAATGGGTGTGTTCCTTATCTTCTCCTAGTGTCTAAACTCTTCTCCATGGCTGGACCCCCAAATAATATTCCTTGACGTGCTAAGGGGTATCTAGAGAGTGGGATAGGTTTAATAACTACCCTAACCCTAACGCGTACCCTAACCCTAACCCCTACCCTAACCCTAACACGTACCCTAATCCTAACCCGTAACCTAAACCGAGCCCTAACCCTCAAACTAACCCTAAACCTAACCCTAACCCATATCCTACACCATACCCAAACCCGTACCCGAACCCGTACCCGAACCCGTACCCTAAGCCGTACCCTAACCCAAACCCTAACCCTAAGCTACCCTTGACTGCTTCTGCCTCCAATAGATTTCCTAAGCACTAGTGTTTTAAGGAACAGGTTAAAAAGAGAATCCTAATGTGATTTCTTGATAATGGGTGTGTTCCTTATCTTCTCCTAGTGTCTAAACTTTTCTCCATGGCTGGACCCCCAAATAATATTCCTTGACGTGCTAAGGGGTATCTAGAGAGTGGGATAGGTTTAATAACTACCCTAACCCTAACGCGTACCCTAACCCTAACCCCTACCCTAACCCTAACACGAACCCTAATCCTAACCCGTACCCTAAACCGAGCCCTAACCTTCAAACTAACCCTAACACTAACCCAAACCCATACCCTACGCCGTACACAAACCCGTACCCGAACCCGTACCCTAAGCCGTGTCCTAACCCTAGCCCTAACCCTAACCCTAACCCTAAGCTACCCTTGACTGCTTCTGCCTCCAATAGATTTCCTAAGCACTAGTGTTTTAAGGAACAGGTTAAAAAGAGAATCCTAATGTGATTTCTTGATAATGGGTGTGTTCCTTATCTTCTCCTAGTGTCTAAACTCTTCTCCATGGCTGGACCCCCAAATAATATTCCTTGACGTGCTAAGGGGTATCTAGAGAGTGGGATAGGTTTAATAACTACCCTAACCCTAACGCGTACCCTAACCCTAACCCCTACCCTAACCCTAACACGAACCCTAATCCTAACCCGTACCCTAAACCGAGCCCTAACCTTCAAACTAACCCTAACACTAACCCTAACCCATACCCTACGCCGTACGCGAACCCGTACCCGAACCCGTACCCTAAGCCGTATCCTAACCCTAACCCTAACCCTAACCCTAACCCTAACCCTAAGCTACCCTTGCCTGCTTCTGCCTCCAATAGATTTCCTAAGCACTAGTGTTTTAAGGAACAGGTTAAAAAGAGAATCCTAATGTGATTTCTTGATAATGGGTGTGTTCCTTATCTTCTCCTAGTGTCTAAACTCTTCTCCATGGCCGGACACCCAAATAATATTCCTTGACGTGCTAAGGGGTATCTAGAGAGTGGGATAGGTTTAATAACTACCCTAACCCTAACGCGTACCCTAACCCTAACCCCTACCCTAACCCTAACACGTACCCTAATCCTAACCCGTACCCTAAACCGAGCCCTAACCCTCAAACTAACCCTAACCCTAACCCTAACCCATATCCTACGCCATACCCAAACCCGTACCCGAACCCGTACCCGAACCCGTACCCTAAGCCGTACCCTAACCCAAACCCTAACCCTAAGCTACCCTTGACTGCTTCTGCCTCCAATAGATTTCCTAAGCACTAGTGTTTTAAGGAACAGGTTAAAAAGAGAATCCTAATGTGATTTATTGATAATGGGTGTGTTCCTTATCTTCTCCTAGTGTCTAAACTCTTCTCCATGGCTGGACCCCCAAATAATATTCCTTGACGTGCTAAGGGGTATCTAGAGAGTGGGATATGTTTAATAACTACCCTAACCCTAACGCGTACCCTAACCCTAACCCCTACCCTAACCCTAACACGTACCCTAATCCTAACCCGTAACATAAACCGAGCCCTAACCCTCAAACTAACCCTAACCCTAAACCTAACCCATACCCTACGCCGTACCCGAACCCGTACCCGAACCCGTACCCGAACCCGTACCCTAAGCCGTACCCTAACCCTAACCCTAACCCTAAGCTACCCTTGACTGCTTCTGCCTCCAATACATTTCCTGAGCACTAGTGTTTTAAGGAACAGGTTAAAAAGAGAATCCTAATGTGATTTCTTGATAATGGGTGTGTTCCTTATCTTCTCCTAGTGTCTAAACTCTTCTCCATGGCTGGACCCCCAAATAATATTCCTTGACGTGCTAAGGGGTATCTAGAGAGTGGGTTAGGTTTAATAACTGCCCTAACCCTAACGCGTACCCTAACACTAACCCCTACCCTAACCCTAACACGTACACTAATCCTAACCCGTACCCTAAACCGAGGCCTAACCCTCAAACTAACCCTAACCCTAACCCTAAACCATACCCTACGCCGTACCCGAACCCGTACCCGAACCCATACCCTAAGCCATACCCTAAACCTAACCCTAACCGTAACCCTAACCCTAAGCTACCCTTGACTGCTTCTGCCTCCAATAGATTTCCTAAGCACTAGTGTATTAAGGAACAGGTTAAAAAGAGAATCCTAATGTGATTTCAGGATAATGGGTGTGTTCCTTATCTTCTCCTAGTGTCTAAACTCTTCTCCATGGCTGGACCCCCAAATAATATTCCTTGACGTGCTAAGGGGTATCTAGAGAGTGGGATAGGTTTAATAACTACGCTAACCCTAACGCGTACCCTAACCCTAACCCCTACCCTAACCCTAACACGTACCCTAATCCTAACCCGTAACCTAAACCGAGCCCTAACCCTCAAACTAACCCTAACCCTAAACCTAACCCATACCCTACGCCGTACCCGAACCCGTACCCGAACCCATACCCGAACCCGTACCCTAAGCCGTACCCTAACCCTAACCCTAACCCTAAGCTACCCTTGACTGCTTCTGCCTCCAATAGATTTCCTAAGCACTAGTGTTTTAAGGAACAGGTTAAAAAGAGAATCCTAATGTGATTTCTTGATAATGGGTGTGTTCCTTATCTTCTCCTAGTGTCTAAACTCTTCTCCATGGCTGGACCGCCAAATAATATTCCTTGACGTGCTAAGGGGTATCTAGAGAGTGGGATAGGTTTAATAACTACCATAACCCTAACGCATACCCTAACCCTAACCTCTACCCTAACCCTAACACGTACACTAATCCTAACTCATACCCTAAACCGTGCCCTAACCCTCAAACTAACCCTAACCCTAACCCTAACCCATACCCTATGCCGTACCCAAACACGTACCCGAACCCGTACCCGAACCCGTACCCTAAGCCGTACCCTAAACCTAACCCTAACCGTAACCCTAACCCTAAGCTACCCTTGACTGCTTCTGCCTCCAATAGATTTCCTAAGCACTAGTGTATTAAGGAGCAGGTTAAAAAGAGAATCCTAATGTGATTTCAGGATAATGGGTGTGTTCCTTATCTTCTCCTAGTGTATAAACTCTTCTCCATGGCTGGACCCCCAAATAATATTCCTTGACGTGCTAAGGGGTATCTAGAGAGTGGGATAGGTTTAATAACTACCCTCACCCTAACGCGTACCCTAACCCTAACCCCTACCCTAACCCTAACACGTACCCTAATCCTAACCCGTAACCTAAACCGAGCCCTAACCCTCAAACTAACCCTAACCCTAAACCTAACACATACCCTACGCCGTACCCGAACCCGTACCCGAACCCGTACCCGAACCCGTACCCTAAGCCGTACCCTAACCCTAACACTAACCCTAAGCTACCCTTGACTGCTTCTGCCTCCAATAGATTTCCTAAGCACTAGTGTTTTAAGGAACAGGTTAAAAAGAGAATCCTAATGTGATTTCTTGATAATGGGTGTGTTCCTTATCTTCTCCTAGTGTCTAAACTCTTCTCCATGGCTGGACCCCCAAATAATATTCCTTGACGTGCTAAGGGGTATCTAGAGAGTGGGATAGGTTTAATAACTACCCTAACCCTAACGCGTACCCTAACCCTAACCCCTACCCTAACCCTAACACTTACCCTAATCCTAACCCGTACCCTAAACGGAGCCCTAACCCTCAAACTAACCCTAACCCTAACCCTAACCCATACCCTACACCGTACACGAACCCGTACCCGTACCCGTACCCTAAGCCATACCCTAACCCTAACCCTCACCGTAACCCTAACCCTAAGCTACCCTTGACTGCTTCTGCCTCCAATAGATTTCCTAAGCACTAGTGTTTTAAGGAACAGGTTAAAAAGAGAATCCTAATGTGATTTCTTGATAATGGGTGTGTTCCTTATCTTCTCCTAGTGTCTAAACTCTTCTCCATGGCTGGACCCCCAAATAATATTCCTTGACGTGCTAAGGGGTATCTAGAGAGTGGGATAGGTTTAATAACTACCCTAACCCTAACGCGTACCCTAACCCTAACCCCTACCCTAACCCTAACACGAACCCTAATCCTAACCCGTACCCTAAACCGAGCCCTAAACTTCAAACCAACCCTAACCCTAACCCTAACCCATACCCTACAGCGTACACGAACCCGTACCCGAACCCGTACCCTAAGCCGTACCCTAACTCTAACCCTAACCCTAACCCTAAGCTACCCTTGACTGCTTCTGCCTCCAATAGATTTCCTAAGCACTAGTGTTTTAAGGAACAGGTTAAAAAGAGAATCCTAATGTGATTTCTTGATAATGGGTGTGTTCCTTATCTTCTCCTAGTGTCTAAACTCTTCTCCATGGCTGGACCCCCAAATAATATTCCTTGACGTGCTAAGGGGTATCTAGAGAGTGAGATAGGTTTAATAACTACCCTAACCCTAACGCGTACCCTAACCCTAACCCCTACCCTAACCCTAACACTTACCCTAATCCTAACCCGTACCCTAAACGGAGCCCTAACCCTCAAACTAACCCTAACCCTAACACTAACCCATACCCTACGCCGTACCCGAACCCGTACCCGAACCCGTACCCTAAGCCATACCCTAACCCTAACCCTCACCGTAACCCTAACCCTAAGCTACCCTTGACTGCTTCTGCCTCCAATAGATTTCCTAAGCACTAGTGTATTAAGGAACAGGTTAAAAAGAGAATCCTAATGTGATTTCAGGATAATGGGTGTGTTCCTTATCTTCTCCTAGTGTCTAAACTCTTCTCCATGGCTGGACCCCCAAATAATATTCCTTGACGTGCTAAGGGGTATCTAGAGAGTGGGATAGGTTTAATAACTACCCTAACCCTAACGCGTACCCTAACCCTAACCCCTACCCTAACCCTAACACGAACCCTAATCCTAACCCGTACCCTAAACCGAGCCCTAACCTTCAAACTAACCCTAACCCTAACCCAAACCCATACCCTACGCCGTACACGAACCCGTACCCGAACCCGTACCCTAAGCCGTGTCCTAACCCTAGCCCTAACCCTAACCCTAACCCTAAGCTACCCTTGACTGCTTCTGCCTCCAATAGATTTCCTAAGCACTAGTGTTTTAAGGAACAGGTTAAAAAGAGAATCCTAATGTGATTTCTTGCTAATGGGTGTGTTCCTTATCTTCTCCTACTGTCTAAACTCTTCTCCATGGCTGGACCCCCAAATAATATTCCTTGACGTGCTAAGGGGTATCTAGGGAGTGGGATAGGTTTAATATCTACCCTAAACCTAACGCGTACCCTAACCCTAACCCCTACCCTAACCCTAACACGTACCCCACTCCTAACCCGTACCCTAAACCGAGCCCTAACCCTCAAACTAACCCTAACCCTAACCCTAACCCATACCCTATGCCGTACCCGAACCCGTACCCTAATCCTTACCCTAACAATAACCCTAACCTTAACCCTAAGCTACCCTTGACTGCTTCTGCCTCCAATAGATTTCCTAAGCACTAGTGTTTTAAGGAACAGGTTAAAAAGAGAATCCTAATGTGATTTCTTGATAATGGGTGTGTTCCTTATCTTCTCCTAGTGTCTAAACTCTTCTCCATGTCTGGTCCCCCAAATAATATTCCTTGACGTGCTAAGGGGTATCTAGGGACTGGGATAGGTTTAATAACTACCCTAACCCTAACGCGTACCCTAACCCTAACCCCTACCCTAACCCTAACACGTACCCTAATCCTAACCCGTACCCTAAACCGAGCCCTAACCCTCAACCTAACCCTAACCCTAACCCTAACCCATACCCTATGCCGTACCCGAACGCGTACCCTAAGCCTTACCCTAACAATAACCCTAACCCTAACCCTAAGCTACCCTTGACTGCTTCTGCCTCCAATAGATTTCCTAAGCACTAGTGTTTTAAGGAACAGGTTAAAAAGAGAATCCTAATGTGATTTCTTGATAATGGGTGTGTTCCTTATCTTCTCCTAGTGTCTAAACTCTTCTCCATGGCTGGACCCCCAAATAATATTCCTTGACGTGCTAAGGGGTATCTAGAGAGTGGGATAGGTTTAATAACTACCCTAACCCTAACGCGTACCCTAACCCTAACCCCTACCCTAACCCTAACACGTACCCTAATCCTAACCCGTATCCTAAACGGAGCCCTAACCCTCAAACTAACCCTAACCCTAACCCATACCCTACGCCGTACCCGAACCCGTACCCGAACCCGTACTCTAAGCCATACCCTAACCCTAACCCTCACCGTAACCCTAACCCTAAGCTACCCTTGACTGCTTCTGCCTCCAATAGATTTCCTAAGCACTAGTGTATTAAGGAACAGGTTAAAAAGAGAATCCTAATGTGATTTCAGGATAATGGGTGTGTTCCTTATCTTCTCCTAGTGTCTAAACTCTTCTCCATCGCTGGACGCCCAAATAATATTCCTTGACGTGCTAAGGGGTATCTAGAGAGTGGGATAGGTTTAATAACTACCCTAACCCTAACGCGTACCCTAACCCTAACCCCTACCCTAACCCTAACACGAACCCTAATCCTAACCCGTACCCTAAACCGAGCCCTAACCTTCAAACTAATCCTAACCCTAACCCAAACCCATACCCTACGCCGTACACGAACCCGTACCCGAACCCGTACCCTAAGCCGTGTCCTAACCCTAGCCCTAACCCTAACCCTAACCCTAAGCTACCCTTGACTGCTTCTGCCTCCAATAGATTTCCTAAGCACTAGTGTTTTAAGGAACAGGTTAAAAAGAGAATCCTAATGTGATTTCTTGATAATGGGTGTGTTCCTTATCTTCTCCTAGTGTCTAAACTCTTCTCCATGGCTGGACCCCCAAATAATATTCCTTGACGTGCTAAGGGGTATCTAGAGAGTGGGATAGGTTTAATAACTACCCTAACCCTAACGCGTACCCTAAACCTAACACCTACCCTAACCCTAACACGAACCCTAATCCTAACCCGTACCCTAAACCGAGCCCTAACCTTCAAACTAACCCTAACCCTAACCCTAACCCATACCCTACGCCGTACACGAACCCGTACCCGAACCCGTACCCTAAGCCATACCCTAACCCTAACCCTAACCCTAACCCTAACCCTAAGCTACCCTTGACTGCTTTGCCTCCAATAGATTTCCTAAGCACTAGTGTTTTAAGGAACAGGTTAAAAAGAGAATCCTAATGTGATTTCTTGATAATGGGTGTGTTCCTTATCTTCTCCTAGTGTCTAAACTCTTCTCCATGGCTGGACCCCCAAATAATATTCCTTGACGTGCTAAGGGGTATCTAGAGAGTGGGATAGGTTTAATAACTACCCTAACCCTAACGCGTACCCTAAACCTAACACCTACCCTAACCCTAACACGAACCCTAATCCTAACCCGTACCCTAAACCGAGCCCTAACCTTCAAACTAACCCTAACCCTAACCCAAACCCATACCCTACGCCGTACACGAACCCGTACCCGAACCCGTACCCTAAGCCATACCCTAACCCTAACCCTAACCCTAACCCTAACCCTAAGCTACCCTTGACTGCTTTGCCTCCAATAGATTTCCTAAGCACTAGTGTTTTAAGGAACAGGTTAAAAAGAGAATCCTAATGTGATTTCTTGATAATGGGTGTGTTCCTTATCTTCTCCTAGTGTCTAAACTCTTCTCCATGGCTGGACCCCCAAATAATATTCCTTGACGTGCTAAGGGGTATCTAGAGAGTGGGATAGGTTTAATAACTACCCTAACCCTAATGCGTACCCTAACCCTAACCCCTACCCTAACCCTAACACGAACCCTAATCCTAACCCGTACCCTAAACCGAGCCCTAAACTTCAAACTAACCCTAACACTAACCCTAACCCATACCCTACGCCGTACGCGAACCCGTACCCGAACCCGTACCCTAAGCCGTACCCTAACCCTAACCCTAACGCTAACCCTAACCCTAACCCTAACCCTAGCCCTAAGCTACCCTTGACTGCTTCTGCCTCCAATAGATTTCCTAAGCACTTGTGTATTAAGGAACAGGTTAAAAAGAGAATCCTATTGTGATTTCAGGATAATGGGTGTGTTCCTTATCTTCTCCTAGTGTCTAAACTCTTCTCCATGGCTGGACCCCCAAATAATATCCCTTGACGTGCTAAGGGGTATCTAGAGAGTGGGATAGGTTTAATAACTACCCTAACCCTAACGCGTACCCTAACCCTAACACGTACCCTAATCCTAACCCGTACCCTAAACCGATCCCTATCCCTCAAACTAAACCTAACCCTAACCCTAACCCATACCATACGCCGTACCCGAACCCGTACCCGAACCCGTACACTAAGTCGTACCCTAAAGCTAACCCTAACCCTAACCCTAACCCTAAACCTAAGCTACCCTTGACTGCTTCTGCCTCCAATAGATTTCCTAAGCACAAGTGTTTTAAGGAACAGGTTAAAAAGAGAATCCTAATGTGATTTCTTGATAATGGGTGTGTTCCTTATCTTCTCCTAGTGTCTAAACTCTTCTCCATGGCTGGACCCCCAAATAATATTCCTTGACGTGCTAAGGGGTATCTAGAGAGTGGGATAGGTTTAATAACTACCCTAACCCTAACGCGTACCATAACCCTAACCCCTACCCTAACCCTAACACGTACCCTAATCCTAAGCCGAAACCTAAACCGAGCCCTAACCTTCAAACTAACCCTAACCCTAACTCTAACCCATACCCTACGCCGTACACGAACCCGTACCCGAACCCGTACCCTATGCCGTACCCTAACTCTAGCCCTATCCCTAACCCTAACCCTAAGCTACCCTTGACTGCTTCTGCCTCCAATAGATTTCCTAAGCACTAGTGTTTTAAGGAACAGGTTAAAAAGAGAATCCTAATGTGATTTCAGGATAATGGGTGTGTTCCTTATCTTCTCCTAGTGTCTAAACTCTTCTCCATGGCTGGACCCCCAAATAATATTCCTTGACGTGCTAAGGGGTATCTAGAGAGTGGGATAGGTTTAATAACTACCCTAACCCTAACGCGTACCCTAACCCTAACCCCTTCCCTAACCCTAACACTTACCCTAATCCTTACCCGTACCCTAAACGGAGCCCTAACCCTCAAACTAACCCTAACCCTAACCCTAACCCATACCCTATGCCGTACCCGAACCCGTACCCTAATCCTTACCCTAACAATAACCCTAACCTTAACCCTAAGCTAACCTTGAGTGCTTCTGCCTCCAATAGATTTCCTAAGCACTAGTGTTTTAAGGAACAGGTTAAAAAGAGAATCCTAATGTGATTTCTTGATAATGGGTGTGTTCCTTATCTTCTCCTAGTGTCTAAACTCTTCTCCATGGCTGGACCGCCAAATAATATTCCTTGACGTGCTAAGGGGTATCTAGAGAGTGGGATAGGTTTAATAACTACCATAACCCTAACGCATACCCTAACCCTAACCTCTACCCTAACCCTAACACGTACACTAATCCTAACTCATACCCTAAACCGTGCCCTAACCCTCAAACTAACCCTAACCCTAACCCTAACCCATACCCTACGCCGTACCCAAACCCGTACCCGAACCCGTACCCGAACCCGTACCCTAAGCCGTACCCTAAACCTAACCCTAACCGTAACCCTAACCCTAAGCTACCCTTGACTGCTTCTGCCTCCAATAGATTTCCTAAGCACTAGTGTATTAAGGAGCAGGTTAAAAAGAGAATCCTAATGTGATTTCAGGATAATGGGTGTGTTCCTTATCTTCTCCTAGTGTATAAACTCTTCTCCATGGCTGGACCCCCAAATAATATTCCTTGACGTGCTAAGGGGTATCTAGAGAGTGGGATAGGTTTAATAACTACCCTCACCCTAACGCGTACCCTAACCCTAACCCCTACCCTAACCCTAACACGTACCCTAAACCTAACCCGTAACCTAAACCGAGCCCTAACCCTCAAACTAACCCTAACCCTAAACCTAACACATACCCTACGCCGTACCCGAACCCGTACCCGAACCCGTACCCGAACCCGTACCCTAAGCCGTACCCTAACCCTAACACTAACCCTAAGCTACCCTTGACTGCTTCTGCCTCCAATAGATTTCCTAAGCACTAGTGTTTTAAGGAACAGGTTAAAAAGAGAATCCTAATGTGATTTCTTGATAATGGGTGTGTTCCTTATCTTCTCCTAGTGTCTAAACTCTTCTCCATGGCTGGACCCCCAAATAATATTCCTTGACGT
This sequence comes from Eschrichtius robustus, assembly GCF_028021215.1. Lineage (NCBI taxonomy): Eukaryota > Metazoa > Chordata > Mammalia > Artiodactyla > Eschrichtiidae > Eschrichtius > Eschrichtius robustus. The sequence goes on along the minus strand of NW_027175382.1, from coordinate 115,199 downwards.
GCTAAGGGGTATCTAGAGAGTGGGATAGGTTTAATAACTACCCTAACCCTAACGCGTACCCTAACCCTAACCCCTACCCTAACCCTAACACTTACCCTAATCCTAACCCGTACCCTAAACGGAGCCCTAACCCTCAAACTAACCCTAACCCTAACCCTAACCCATACCCTACACCGTACACGAACCCGTACCCGAACCCGTACCCTAAGCCATACCCTAACCCTAACCCTCACCGTAACCCTAACCCTAAGCTACCCTTGACTGCTTCTGCCTCCAATAGATTTCCTAAGCACTAGTGTTTTAAGGAACAGGTTAAAAAGAGAATCCTAATGTGATTTCTTGATAATGGGTGTGTTCCTTATCTTCTCCTAGTGTCTAAACTCTTCTCCATGGCTGGACCCCCAAATAATATTCCTTGACGTGCTAAGGGGTATCTAGAGAGTGGGATAGGTTTAATAACTACCCTAACCCTAACGCGTACCCTAACCCTAACCCCTACCCTAACCCTAACACGAACCCTAATCCTAACCCGTACCCTAAACCGAGCCCTAAACTTCAAACTAACCCTAACCCTAACCCTAACCCATACCCTACAGCGTACACGAACCCGTACCCGAACCCGTACCCTAAGCCGTACCCTAACCCTAACCCTAACCCTAACCCTAAGCTACCCTTGACTGCTTCTGCCTCCAATAGATTTCCTAAGCACTAGTGTTTTAAGGAACAGGTTAAAAAGAGAATCCTAATGTGATTTCTTGATAATGGGTGTGTTCCTTATCTTCTCCTAGTGTCTAAACTCTTCTCCATGGCTGGACCCCCAAATAATATTCCTTGACGTGCTAAGGGGTATCTAGAGAGTGAGATAGGTTTAATAACTACCCTAACCCTAACGCGTACCCTAACCCTAACCCCTACCCTAACCCTAACACTTACCCTAATCCTAACCCGTACCCTAAACGGAGCCCTAACCCTCAAACTAACCCTAACCCTAACCCTAACCCATACCCTACGCCGTACCCGAACCCGTACCCGAACCCGTACCCTAAGCCATACCCTAACCCTAACCCTCACCGTAACCCTAACCCTAAGCTACCCTTGACTGCTTCTGCCTCCAATAGATTTCCTAAGCACTAGTGTATTAAGGAACAGGTTAAAAAGAGAATCCTAATGTGATTTCAGGATAATGGGTGTGTTCCTTATCTTCTCCTAGTGTCTAAACTCTTCTCCATGGCTGGACCCCCAAATAATATTCCTTGACGTGCTAAGGGGTATCTAGAGAGTGGGATAGGTTTAATAACTACCCTAACCCTAAAGCGTACCCTAACCCTAACCCCTACCCTAACCCTAACACGAACCCTAATCCTAACCCGTACCCTAAACCGAGCCCTAACCTTCAAACTAACCCTAACCCTAACCCAAATCCATACCCTACGCCGTACACGAACCCGTACCCGAACCCGTACCCTAAGCCGTGTCCTAACCCTAGCCCTAACCCTAACCCTAACCCTAAGCTACCCTTGACTTCTTCTGCCTCCAATAGATTTCCTAAGCACTAGTGTTTTAAGAAACAGGTTAAAAAGAGAATCCTAATGTGATTTCTTGCTAATGGGTGTGTTCCTTATCTTCTCCTACTGTCTAAACTCTTCTCCATGGCTGGACCCCCAAATAATATTCCTTGACGTGCTAAGGGGTATCTAGGGAGTGGGATAGGTTTAATATCTACCCTAACCCTAACGCGTACCCTAACCCTAACCCCTACCCTAACCCTAACACGTACCCCAATCCTAACCCGTACCCTAAACCGAGCCCTAACCCTCAAACTAACCCTAACCCTAACCCTAACCCATACCCTATGCCGTACCCGAAACCGTACCCTAATCCTTACCCTAACAATAACCCTAACCTTAACCCTAAGCTACCCTTGACTGCTTCTGCCTCCAATAGATTTCCTAAGCACTAGTGTTTTAAGGAACAGGTTAAAAAGAGAATCCTAATGTGATTTCTTGATAATGGGTGTGTTCCTTATCTTCTCCTAGTGTCTAAACTCTTCTCCATGGCTTGACCCCCAAATAATATTCCTTGACGTGCTAAGGGGTATCTAGAGAGTGGGATAGGTTTAATAACTACCCTAACCCTAACGCGTACCCTAACCCTAACCCCTACCCTAACCCTAACACGTACCCTAATCCTAACCCGTATCCTAAACGGAGCCCTAACCCTCAAACTAACCCTAACCCTAACCCATACCCTACGCCGTACCCGAACCCGTACCCGAACCCGTACTCTAAGCCATACCCTAACCCTAACCCTCACCGTAACCCTAACCCTAAGCTACCCTTGACTGCTTCTGCCTCCAATAGATTTCCTAAGCACTAGTGTATTAAGGAACAGGTTAAAAAGAGAATCCTAATGTGATTTCAGGATAATGGGTGTGTTCCTTATCTTCTCCTAGTGTCTAAACTCTTCTCCATCGCTGGACGCCCAAATAATATTCCTTGACGTGCTAAGGGGTATCTAGAGAGTGGGATAGGTTTAATAACTACCCTAACCCTAACGCGTACCCTAACCCTAACCCCTACCCTAACCCTAACACGAACCCTAATCCTAACCCGTACCCTAAACCAAGCCCTAACCTTCAAACTAATCCTAACCCTAACCCAAACCCATACCCTACGCTGTACACGAACCCGTACCCGAACCCGTACCCTAAGCCGTGTCCTAACCCTAGCCCTAACCCTAACCCTAACCCTAAGCTACCCTTGACTGCTTCTGCCTCCAATAGATTTCCTAAGCACTAGTGTTTTAAGGAACAGGTTAAAAAGAGAATCCTAATGTGATTTCTTGATAATGGGTGTGTTCCTTATCTTCTCCTAGTGTCTAAACTCTTCTCCATGGCTGGACCCCCAAATAATATTCCTTGACGTGCTAAGGGGTATCTAGAGAGTGGGATAGGTTTAATAACTACCCTAACCCTAACGCGTACCCTAAACCTAACACCTACCCTAACCCTAACACGAACCCTAATCCTAACCCGTACCCTAAACCGAGCCCTAACCTTCAAACTAACCCTAACCCTAACCCAAACCCATACCCTACGCCGTACACGAACCCGTACCCGAACCCGTACCCTAAGCCATACCCTAACCCTAACCCTAACCCTAACCCTAACCCTAAGCTACCCTTGACTGCTTTGCCTCCAATAGATTTCCTAAGCACTAGTGTTTTAAGGAACAGGTTAAAAAGAGAATCCTAATGTGATTTCTTGATAATGGGTGTGTTCCTTATCTTCTCCTAATGTCTAAACTCTTCTCCATGGCTGGACCCCCAAATAATATTCCTTGACGTGCTAAGGGGTATCTAGAGAGTGGGATAGGTTTAATAACTACCCTAACCCTAACGCGTACCCTAAACCTAACACCTACCCTAACCCTAACACGAACCCTAATCCTAACCCGTACCCTAAACCGAGCCCTAACCTTCAAACTAACCCTAACCCTAACCCAAACCCATACCCTACTCCGTACACGAACCCGTACCCGAACCCGTACCCTAAGCCATACCCTAACCCTAACCCTAACCCTAACCCTAACCCTAAGCTACCCTTGACTGCTTTGCCTCCAATAGATTTCCTAAGCACTAGTGTTTTAAGGAACAGGTTAAAAAGAGAATCCTAATGTGATTTCTTGATAATGGGTGTGTTCCTTATCTTCTCCTAGTGTCTAAACTCTTCTCCATGGCTGGACCCCCAAATAATATTCCTTGACGTGCTAAGGGGTATCTAGAGAGTGGGATAGGTTTAATAACTACCCTAACCCTAACGCGTACCCTAACCCTAACCCCTACCCTAACCCTAACACGAACCCTAATCCTAACCCGTACCCTAAACCGAGCCCTAACCTTCAAACTAACCCTAACACTAACCCTAACCCATACCCTACGCCGTACGCGAACCCGTACCCGAACCCGTACCCTAAGCCGTACCCTAACCCTAACCCTAACGCTAACCCTAACCCTAACCCTAACCCTAGCCCTAAGCTACCCTTGACTGCTTCTGCCTCCAATAGATTTCCTAAGCACTTGTGTATTAAGGAACAGGTTAAAAAGAGAATCCTATTGTGATTTCAGGATAATGGGTGTGTTCCTTATCTTCTCCTAGTGTCTAAACTCTTCTCCATGGCTGGACCCCCAAATAATATCCCTTGACGTGCTAAGGGGTATCTAGAGAGCGGGATAGGTTTAATAACTACCCTAACCCTAACGCGTACCCTAACCCTAACACGTACCCTAATCCTAACCCGTACCCTAAACCGATCCCTAACCCTCAAACTAAACCTAACCCTAACCCTAACCCATACCATACGCCGTACCCGAACCCGTACCCGAACCCGTACACTAAGTCGTACCCTAAAGCTAACCCTAACCCTAACCCTAACCCTAAACCTAAGCTACCCTTGACTGCTTCTGCCTCCAATAGATTTCCTAAGCACAAGTGTTTTAAGGAACAGGTTAAAAAGAGAATCCTAATGTGATTTCTTGATAATGGGTGTGTTCCTTATCTTCTCCTAGTGTCTAAACTCTTCTCCATGGCTGGACCCCCAAATAATATTCCTTGACGTGCTAAGGGGTATCTAGAGAGTGGGATAGGTTTAATAACTACCCTAACCCTAACGCGTACCCTAACCCTAACCCCTACCCTAACCCTAACACGAACCCTAATCCTAACCCGTACCCTAAACCGAGCCCTAACCTTCAAACTAATCCTAACCCTAACCCAAACCCATACCCTACGCCGTACACGAACCCGTACCCGAACCCGTACCCTAAGCCGTGTCCTAACCCTAGCCCTAACCCTAACCCTAACCCTAAGCTACCCTTGACTGCTTCTGCCTCCAATAGATTTCCTAAGCACTAGTGTTTTAAGGAACAGGTTAAAAAGAGAATCCTAATGTGATTTCTTGATAATGGGTGTGTTCCTTATCTTCTCCTAGTGTCTAAACTCTTCTCCATGGCTGGACCCCCAAATAATATTCCTTGACGTGCTAAGGGGTATCTAGAGAGTGGGATAGGTTTAATAACTACCCTAACCCTAACGCGTACCCTAAACCTAACACCTACCCTAACCCTAACACGAACCCTAATCCTAACCCGTACCCTAAACCGAGCCCTAACCTTCAAACTAACCCTAACCCTAACCCTAACCCATACCCTACGCCGTACACGAACCCGTACCCGAACCCGTACCCTAAGCCATACCCTAACCCTAACCCTAACCCTAACCCTAACCCTAAGCTACCCTTGACTGCTTTGCCTCCAATAGATTTCCTAAGCACTAGTGTTTTAAGGAACAGGTTAAAAAGAGAATCCTAATGTGATTTCTTGATAATGGGTGTGTTCCTTATCTTCTCCTAGTGTCTAAACTCTTCTCCATGGCTGGACCCCCAAATAATATTCCTTGACGTGCTAAGGGGTATCTAGAGAGTGGGATAGGTTTAATAACTACCCTAACCCTAACGCGTACACTAAACCTAACACCTACCCTAACCCTAACACGAACCCTAATCCTAACCCGTACCCTAAACCGAGCCCTAACCTTCAAACTAACCCTAACCCTAACCCAAACCCATACCCTACGCCGTACACGAACCCGTACCCGAACCCGTACCCTAAGCCATACCCTAACCCTAACCCTAACCCTAACCCTAACCCTAAGCTACCCTTGACTGCTTTGCCTCCAATAGATTTCCTAAGCACTAGTGTTTTAAGGAACAGGTTAAAAAGAGAATCCTAATGTGATTTCTTGATAATGGGTGTGTTCCTTATCTTCTCCTAGTGTCTAAACTCTTCTCCATGGCTGGACCCCCAAATAATATTCCTTGACGTGCTAAGGGGTATCTAGAGAGTGGGATAGGTTTAATAACTACCCTAACCCTAATGCGTACCCTAACCCTAACCCCTACCCTAACCCTAACACGAACCCTAATCCTAACCCGTACCCTAAACCGAGCCCTAAACTTCAAACTAACCCTAACACTAACCCTAACCCATACCCTACGCCGTACGCGAACCCGTACCCGAACCCGTACCCTAAGCCGTACCCTAACCCTAACCCTAACGCTAACCCTAACCCTAACCCTAACCCTAGCCCTAAGCTACCCTTGACTGCTTCTGCCTCCAATAGATTTCCTAAGCACTTGTGTATTAAGGAACAGGTTAAAAAGAGAATCCTATTGTGATTTCAGGATAATGGGTGTGTTCCTTATCTTCTCCTAGTGTCTAAACTCTTCTCCATGGCTGGACCCCCAAATAATATCCCTTGACGTGCTAAGGGGTATCTAGAGAGTGGGATAGGTTTAATAACTACCCTAACCCTAACGCGTACCCTAACCCTAACACGTACCCTAATCCTAACCCGTACCCTAAACCGATCCCTATCCCTCAAACTAAACCTAACCCTAACCCTAACCCATACCATACGCCGTACCCGAACCCGTACCCGAACCCGTACACTAAGTCGTACCCTAAAGCTAACCCTAACCCTAACCCTAACCCTAAACCTAAGCTACCCTTGACTGCTTCTGCCTCCAATAGATTTCCTAAGCACAAGTGTTTTAAGGAACAGGTTAAAAAGAGAATCCTAATGTGATTTCTTGATAATGGGTGTGTTCCTTATCTTCTCCTAGTGTCTAAACTCTTCTCCATGGCTGGACCCCCAAATAATATTCCTTGACGTGCTAAGGGGTATCTAGAGAGTGGGATAGGTTTAATAACTACCCTAACCCTAACGCGTACCATAACCCTAACCCCTACCCTAACCCTAACACGTACCCTAATCCTAAGCCGAAACCTAAACCGAGCCCTAACCTTCAAACTAACCCTAACCCTAACTCTAACCCATACCCTACGCCGTACACGAACCCGTACCCGAACCCGTACCCTATGCCGTACCCTAACTCTAGCCCTATCCCTAACCCTAACCCTAAGCTACCCTTGACTGCTTCTGCCTCCAATAGATTTCCTAAGCACTAGTGTTTTAAGGAACAGGTTAAAAAGAGAATCCTAATGTGATTTCAGGATAATGGGTGTGTTCCTTATCTTCTCCTAGTGTCTAAACTCTTCTCCATGGCTGGACCCCCAAATAATATTCCTTGACGTGCTAAGGGGTATCTAGAGAGTGGGATAGGTTTAATAACTACCCTAACCCTAACGCGTACCCTAACCCTAACCCCTTCCCTAACCCTAACACTTACCCTAATCCTTACCCGTACCCTAAACGGAGCCCTAACCCTCAAACTAACCCTAACCCTAACCCTAACCCATACCCTATGCCGTACCCGAACCCGTACCCTAATCCTTACCCTAACAATAACCCTAACCTTAACCCTAAGCTAACCTTGAGTGCTTCTGCCTCCAATAGATTTCCTAAGCACTAGTGTTTTAAGGAACAGGTTAAAAAGAGAATCCTAATGTGATTTCTTGATAATGGGTGTGTTCCTTATCTTCTCCTAGTGTCTAAACTCTTCTCCATGGCTGGACCGCCAAATAATATTCCTTGACGTGCTAAGGGGTATCTAGAGAGTGGGATAGGTTTAATAACTACCATAACCCTAACGCATACCCTAACCCTAACCTCTACCCTAACCCTAACACGTACACTAATCCTAACTCATACCCTAAACCGTGCCCTAACCCTCAAACTAACCCTAACCCTAACCCTAACCCATACCCTACGCCGTACCCAAACCCGTACCCGAACCCGTACCCGAACCCGTACCCTAAGCCGTACCCTAAACCTAACCCTAACCGTAACCCTAACCCTAAGCTACCCTTGACTGCTTCTGCCTCCAATAGATTTCCTAAGCACTAGTGTATTAAGGAGCAGGTTAAAAAGAGAATCCTAATGTGATTTCAGGATAATGGGTGTGTTCCTTATCTTCTCCTAGTGTATAAACTCTTCTCCATGGCTGGACCCCCAAATAATATTCCTTGACGTGCTAAGGGGTATCTAGAGAGTGGGATAGGTTTAATAACTACCCTCACCCTAACGCGTACCCTAACCCTAACCCCTACCCTAACCCTAACACGTACCCTAAACCTAACCCGTAACCTAAACCGAGCCCTAACCCTCAAACTAACCCTAACCCTAAACCTAACACATACCCTACGCCGTACCCGAACCCGTACCCGAACCCGTACCCGAACCCGTACCCTAAGCCGTACCCTAACCCTAACACTAACCCTAAGCTACCCTTGACTGCTTCTGCCTCCAATAGATTTCCTAAGCACTAGTGTTTTAAGGAACAGGTTAAAAAGAGAATCCTAATGTGATTTCTTGATAATGGGTGTGTTCCTTATCTTCTCCTAGTGTCTAAACTCTTCTCCATGGCTGGACCCCCAAATAATATTCCTTGACGTGCTAAGGGGTATCTAGAGAGTGGGATAGGTTTAATAACTACCCTAACCCTAACGCGTACCCTAACCCTAACCCCTACCCTAACCCTAACACTTACCCTAATCCTAACCCGTACCCTAAACGGAGCCCTAACCCTCAAACTAACCCTAACCCTAACCCTAACCCATACCCTACACCGTACACGAACCCGTACCCGAACCCGTACCCTAAGCCATACCCTAACCCTAACCCTCACCGTAACCCTAACCCTAAGCTACCCTTGACTGCTTCTGCCTCCAATAGATTTCCTAAGCACTAGTGTTTTAAGGAACAGGTTAAAAAGAGAATCCTAATGTGATTTCTTGATAATGGGTGTGTTCCTTATCTTCTCCTAGTGTCTAAACTCTTCTCCATGGCTGGACCCCCAAATAATATTCCTTGACGTGCTAAGGGGTATCTAGAGAGTGGGATAGGTTTAATAACTACCCTAACCCTAACGCGTACCCTAACCCTAACCCCTACCCTAACCCTAACACGAACCCTAATCCTAACCCGTACCCTAAACCGAGCCCTAAACTTCAAACTAACCCTAACCCTAACCCTAACCCATACCCTACAGCGTACACGAACCCGTACCCGAACCCGTACCCTAAGCCGTACCCTAACCCTAACCCTAACCCTAACCCTAAGCTACCCTTGACTGCTTCTGCCTCCAATAGATTTCCTAAGCACTAGTGTTTTAAGGAACAGGTTAAAAAGAGAATCCTAATGTGATTTCTTGATAATGGGTGTGTTCCTTATCTTCTCCTAGTGTCTAAACTCTTCTCCATGGCTGGACCCCCAAATAATATTCCTTGACGTGCTAAGGGGTATCTAGAGAGTGAGATAGGTTTAATAACTACCCTAACCCTAACGCGTACCCTAACCCTAACCCCTACCCTAACCCTAACACTTACCCTAATCCTAACCCGTACCCTAAACGGAGCCCTAACCCTCAAACTAACCCTAACCCTAACCCTAACCCATACCCTACGCCGTACCCGAACCCGTACCCGAACCCGTACCCTAAGCCATACCCTAACCCTAACCCTCACCGTAACCCTAACCCTAAGCTACCCTTGACTGCTTCTGCCTCCAATAGATTTCCTAAGCACTAGTGTATTAAGGAACAGGTTAAAAAGAGAATCCTAATGTGATTTCAGGATAATGGGTGTGTTCCTTATCTTCTCCTAGTGTCTAAACTCTTCTCCATGGCTGGACCCCCAAATAATATTCCTTGACGTGCTAAGGGGTATCTAGAGAGTGGGATAGGTTTAATAACTACCCTAACCCTAAAGCGTACCCTAACCCTAACCCCTACCCTAACCCTAACACGAACCCTAATCCTAACCCGTACCCTAAACCGAGCCCTAACCTTCAAACTAACCCTAACCCTAACCCAAACCCATACCCTACGCCGTACACGAACCCGTACCCGAACCCGTACCCTAAGCCGTGTCCTAACCCTAGCCCTAACCCTAACCCTAACCCTAAGCTACCCTTGACTTCTTCTGCCTCCAATAGATTTCCTAAGCACTAGTGTTTTAAGAAACAGGTTAAAAAGAGAATCCTAATGTGATTTCTTGCTAATGGGTGTGTTCCTTATCTTCTCCTACTGTCTAAACTCTTCTCCATGGCTGGACCCCCAAATAATATTCCTTGACGTGCTAAGGGGTATCTAGGGAGTGGGATAGGTTTAATATCTACCCTAACCCTAACGCGTACCCTAACCCTAACCCCTACCCTAACCCTAACACGTACCCCAATCCTAACCCGTACCCTAAACCGAGCCCTAACCCTCAAACTAACCCTAACCCTAACCCTAACCCATACCCTATGCCGTACCCGAAACCGTACCCTAATCCTTACCCTAACAATAACCCTAACCTTAACCCTAAGCTACCCTTGACTGCTTCTGCCTCCAATAGATTTCCTAAGCACTAGTGTTTTAAGGAACAGGTTAAAAAGAGAATCCTAATGTGATTTCTTGATAATGGGTGTGTTCCTTATCTTCTCCTAGTGTCTAAACTCTTCTCCATGGCTTGACCCCCAAATAATATTCCTTGACGTGCTAAGGGGTATCTAGAGAGTGGGATAGGTTTAATAACTACCCTAACCCTAACGCGTACCCTAACCCTAACCCCTACCCTAACCCTAACACGTACCCTAATCCTAACCCGTATCCTAAACGGAGCCCTAACCCTCTAACTAACCCTAACCCTAACCCATACCCTACGCCGTACCCGAACCCGTACCCGAACCCGTACTCTAAGCCATACCCTAACCCTAACCCTCACCGTAACCCTAACCCTAAGCTACCCTTGACTGCTTCTGCCTCCAATAGATTTCCTAAGCACTAGTGTATTAAGGAACAGGTTAAAAAGAGAATCCTAATGTGATTTCAGGATAATGGGTGTGTTCCTTATCTTCTCCTATTGTCTAAACTCTTCTCCATCGCTGGACGCCCAAATAATATTCCTTGACGTGCTAAGGGGTATCTAGAGAGTGGGATAGGTTTAATAACTACCCTAACCCTAACGCGTACCCTAACCCTAACCCCTACCCTAACCCTAACACGAACCCTAATCCTAACCCGTACCCTAAACCGAGCCCTAACCTTCAAACTAATCCTAACCCTAACCCAAACCCATACCCTACGCTGTACACGAACCCGTACCCGAACCCGTACCCTAAGCCGTGTCCTAACCCTAGCCCTAACCCTAACCCTAACCCTAAGCTACCCTTGACTGCTTCTGCCTCCAATAGATTTCCTAAGCACTAGTGTTTTAAGGAACAGGTTAAAAAGAGAATCCTAATGTGATTTCTTGATAATGGGTGTGTTCCTTATCTTCTCCTAGTGTCTAAACTCTTCTCCATGGCTGGACCCCCAAATAATATTCCTTGACGTGCTAAGGGGTATCTAGAGAGTGGGATAGGTTTAATAACTACCCTAACCCTAACGCGTACCCTAAACCTAACACCTACCCTAACCCTAACACGAACCCTAATCCTAACCCGTACCCTAAACCGAGCCCTAACCTTCAAACTAACCCTAACCCTAACCCAAACCCATACCCTACGCCGTACACGAACCCGTACCCGAACCCGTACCCTAAGCCATACCCTAACCCTAACCCTAACCCTAACCCTAACCCTAAGCTACCCTTGACTGCTTTGCCTCCAATAGATTTCCTAAGCACTAGTGTTTTAAGGAACAGGTTAAAAAGAGAATCCTAATGTGATTTCTTGATAATGGGTGTGTTCCTTATCTTCTCCTAATGTCTAAACTCTTCTCCATGGCTGGACCCCCAAATAATATTCCTTGACGTGCTAAGGGGTATCTAGAGAGTGGGATAGGTTTAATAACTACCCTAACCCTAACGCGTACCCTAAACCTAACACCTACCCTAACCCTAACACGAACCCTAATCCTAACCCGTACCCTAAACCGAGCCCTAACCTTCAAACTAACCCTAACCCTAACCCATACCCATACCCTACTCCGTACACGAACCCGTACCCGAACCCGTACCCTAAGCCATACCCTAACCCTAACCCTAACCCTAACCCTAACCCTAAGCTACCCTTGACTGCTTTGCCTCCAATAGATTTCCTAAGCACTAGTGTTTTAAGGAACAGGTTAAAAAGAGAATCCTAATGTGATTTCTTGATAATGGGTGTGTTCCTTATCTTCTCCTAGTGTCTAAACTCTTCTCCATGGCTGGACCCCCAAATAATATTCCTTGACGTGCTAAGGGGTATCTAGAGAGTGGGATAGGTTTAATAACTACCCTAACCCTAACGCGTACCCTAACCCTAACCCCTACCCTAACCCTAACACGAACCCTAATCCTAACCCGTACCCTAAACCGAGCCCTAACCTTCAAACTAACCCTAACACTAACCCTAACCCATACCCTACGCCGTACGCGAACCCGTACCCGAACCCGTACCCTAAGCCGTACCCTAACCCTAACCCTAACGCTAACCCTAACCCTAACCCTAACCCTAGCCCTAAGCTACCCTTGACTGCTTCTGCCTCCAATAGATTTCCTAAGCACTTGTGTATTAAGGAACAGGTTAAAAAGAGAATCCTATTGTGATTTCAGGATAATGGGTGTGTTCCTTATCTTCTCCTAGTGTCTAAACTCTTCTCCATGGCTGGACCCCCAAATAATATCCCTTGACGTGCTAAGGGGTATCTAGAGAGCGGGATAGGTTTAATAACTACCCTAACCCTAACGCGTACCCTAACCCTAACACGTACCCTAATCCTAACCCGTACCCTAAACCGATCCCTAACCCTCAAACTAAACCTAACCCTAACCCTAACCCATACCATACGCCGTACCCGAACCCGTACCCGAACCCGTACACTAAGTCGTACCCTAAAGCTAACCCTAACCCTAACCCTAACCCTAAACCTAAGCTACCCTTGACTGCTTCTGCCTCCAATAGATTTCCTAAGCACAAGTGTTTTAAGGAACAGGTTAAAAAGAGAATCCTAATGTGATTTCTTGATAATGGGTGTGTTCCTTATCTTCTCCTAGTGTCTAAACTCTTCTCCATGGCTGGACCCCCAAATAATATTCCTTGACGTGCTAAGGGGTATCTAGAGAGTGGGATAGGTTTAATAACTACCCTAACCCTAACGCGTACCATAACCCTAACCCCTACCCTAACCCTAACACGTACCCTAATCCTAAGCCGAAACCTAAACCGAGCCCTAACCTTCAAACTAACCCTAACCCTAACTCTAACCCATACCCTACGCCGTACACGAACCCGTACCCGAACCCGTACCCTATGCCGTACCCTAACTCTAGCCCTATCCCTAACCCTAACCCTAAGCTACCCTTGACTGCTTCTGCCTCCAATAGATTTCCTAAGCACTAGTGTTTTAAGGAACAGGTTAAAAAGAGAATCCTAATGTGATTTCTTGATAATGGGTGTGTTCCTTATCTTCTCCTAGTGTCTAAACTCTTCTCCATGGCTGGACCCCCAAATAATATTCCTTGACGTGCTAAGGGGTATCTAGAGAGTGGGATAGGTTTAATAACTACCCTAACCCTAACGCGTACCCTAACCCTAACCCCTACCCTAACCCTAACACGTACCCTAATCCTAACCCGTAACCTAAACCGAGCCCTAACCCTCAAACTAACCCTAACCCTAAACCTAACCCATACCCTACGCCATACCCGAACCCGTACCCGAACCCGTTCCCGAACCCGTACCCTAAGCCGTACCCTAACCCTAACCCTAACCCTAAGCTACCCTTGACTGCTTCTGCCTCCAATAGATTTCCTAAGCACTAGTGTTTTAAGGAACAGGTTAAAAAGAGAATCCTAATGTGATTTCAGGATAATGGGTGTGTTCCTTATCTTCTCCTAGTGTCTAAACTCTTCTCCATGGCTGGACCCCCAAATAATATTCCTTGACGTGCTAAGGGGTATCTAGAGAGTGGGATAGGTTTAATAACTACCCTAACCCTAACGCGTACCCTAACCCTAACCCCTACCCTAACCCTAACACGAACCCTAATCCTAACCCGTACCCTAAACCGAGCCCTAACCTTCAAACTAACCCTAACCCTAACCCAAACCCATACCCTACGCCGTACACGAACCCGTACCCGAACCCGTACCCTAAGCCGTGTCTAACCCTAGCCCTAACCCTAACCCTAACCCTAAGCTACCCTTGACTGCTTCTGCCTCCAATAGATTTCCTAAGCACTAGTGTTTTAAGGAACAGGTTAAAAAGAGAATCCTAATGTGATTTCTTGATAATGGGTGTGTTCCTTATCTTCTCCTAGTGTCTAAACTCTTCTCCATGGCTGGACCCCCAAATAATATTCCTTGACGTGCTAAGGGGTATCTAGAGAGTGGGATAGGTTTATTAACTACCCTAACCCTAACGCGTAACCTAACCCTAACCCCTACCCTAACCCTAACACGAACCCTAATCCTAACCTGTACCCTAAACCGAGCCCTAACCTTCAAACTAACCCTAACCCTAACCCTAAACCATACCCTACAGCATACACGAACCCATACCCGAACCCGCACCCTAAGCCGTACCCTAACCCTAACCCTAACCCTAACCCTAACCCTAAGCTACCCTTGACTGCTTCTGCCTCCAATAGATTTCCTAAGCACTATTGTATTAAGGAACAGGTTAAAAAGAGAATCCTAATGTGATTTCAGGATAATGGGTGTGTTCCTTATCTTCTCCTAGTGTCTAAACTCTTCTCCATGGCTGGACCACCAAATAATATTCCTTGACGTGCTAAGGAGTATCTAGAGAGTGTGATAGGTTTAATAACTACCCTAACCCTAACGCGTAACCTAACCCTAACCCCTACCCTAACCCTAACACGAACCCTAATCCTAACTTGTACCCTAAACCGAGCCCTAACCTTCAAACTAACCCTAACCCTAACCCAAACCCGTACCCGAACCCGTACCCTAAGCCGTGTCCTAACCCTAGACCTAACCCTAAACCTAACCCTAAGCTACCCTTGACTGCTTCTGCCTCCAATAGATTTCCTAAGCACTAGTGTTTTAAGGAACAGGTTAAAAAGAGAATCCTAATGTGATTTCTTGATAATGGGTGTGTTCCTTATCTTCTCCTAGTGTCTAAACTCTTCTCCATGGCTGGACACCCAAATAATATTCCTTGACGTGCTAAGGGGTATCTAGAGAGTGGGATAGGTTTAATAACTACCCTAACCCTAACGCGTACCCTAACCCTAACCCCTACCCTAACCCTAACACGAACCCTAATCCTAACCCGTACCCTAAACCGAGCCCTAACCTTCAAACTAACCCTAACCCTAACCATAACCCATAACCTACGCCGTACACGAACCCGTACCCGAACCCGTACCCTAACCCTAACCCTAACCCTAACCCTAACCCTAACCCTAAGCTACCCTTGACTGCTTCTGCCTCCAATAGATTTCCTAAGCACTAGTGCTTTAAGGAACAGGTTAAAAAGAGAATCCTAATGTGATTTCTTGATAATGGGTGTGTTCCTTATCTTCTCCTAGTGTCTAAACTCTTCTCCATGGCTGGTCCCCCAAATAATATTCCTTGACGTGCTAAGGGGCATCTAGGGAGTGGGATAGGTTTAATAACTACCCTAACCCTAACGCGTACCCTAACCCTAACCCCTACCCTAAACCTAACACGTACCCTAATCCTAACCCGTACCCTAAACCGAGCCCTAACCCTCAAACTAACCCTAACCCTAACCCTAACACATACCCTATGCCGTACCCGAACCCGTACCCTAAGCCTTACCCTAACAATAACCCTAACCCTAACCCTAAGCTACCCTTGACTGCTTTGCCTCCAATAGATTTCCTAAGCACTAGTGTTTTAAGGAACAGGTTAAAAAGAGAATCCTAATGTGATTTCTTGATAATGGGTGTGTTCCTTATCTTCTCCTAGTGTCTAAACTCTTCTCCATGGCTGGACCCCCAAATAATATTCCTTGACGTGCTAAGGGGTATCTAGAGAGTGGGATAGGTTTAATAACTACCCTAACCCTAACGCGTACCCTAACCCTAACCCGTACCCTAACCCTAACACGTACCCTAATCCTAACCCGTAACCTAAACCGAGCCCTAACCCTCAAACTAACCCTAACCCTAAACCTAACCCATACCCTACGCCATACCCGAACCCGTACCCGAACCCGTTCCCGAACCCGTACCCTAAGCCGTACCCTAACCCTAACCCTAACCCTAAGCTACCCTTGACTGCTTCTGCCTCCAATAGATTTCCTAAGCACTAGTGTTTTAAGGAACAGGTTAAAAAGAGAATCCTAATGTGATTTCAGGATAATGGGTGTGTTCCTTATCTTCTCCTAGTGTCTAAACTCTTCTCCATGGCTGGACCCCCAAATAATATTCCTTGACGTGCTAAGGGGTATCTCGAGAGTGGGATAGGTTTAATAACAACCCTAACCCTAACGCGTACCCTAACCCTAACCCCTACCCTAACCCTAACACGTACCCTAATCCTAACCCGTACCCTAAACCGAGCCCTAAACCTCAAACTAACCCTAACACTAACCCTAACCCATACCCTACGCCGTACCCGAACCCGTACCCGAACCCGTACCCTAAGCCGTACCCTAACCCTAACCCTAACCGTAACCCTAACCCTAAGCTACCCTTGACTGCTTCTGCCTCCAATAGATTTCCTAAGCACTAGTGTTTTAAGGAACAGGTTAAAAAGAGAATCCTAATGTTATTTGTTGATAATGGGTGTGTTCCTTATCTTCTCCTAGTGTCTAAACTCTTCTCCATGGCTGGACCCCCAAATAATATTCCTTGACGTGCTAAGGGGTATCTAGAGAGTGGGATAGGTTTAATAACTACCCTAACCCTAACGCATACCCTAACCCTAACCTCTACCCTAACCCTAACACGTACACTAATCCTAACCCGTACACTAAACCGAGCCCTAAACCTCAAACTAACCCTAACCCTAACCCTAACCCATACCCTACGCCGTACTCGAACCCATACCCGAAACCGTACCCTAAGCCGTACCCTAACAATAACCCTAACCCTAACCCTAACCCTAAGCTACCCTTGACTGCTTCTGCCTCCAATAGATTTCCTAAGCACTAGTGTATTAAGGAACAGGTTAAAAAGAGAATCCTAATGTGATTTCAGGATAATGGGTGTGTTCCTTATCTTCTCCTAGTGTCTAAACTCTTCTCCATGGCTGGACCCCCAAATAATATTCCTTGACGTGCTAAGGGGTATCTACAGAGTGGGATAGGTTTAATAACTACCCTAACCCTAACGCGTACCCTAACCCTAACCCCTACCCTAACCCTAACACGAACCCTAATCCTAACCCGTACCCTAAACCGAGCCCTAACCTTCAAACTAACCCTAACCCTAACCCAAACCCATACCATACGCCGTACACGAACCCGTACCCGAACCCGTACCCTAAGCCTTACCCTAACAATAACCCTAACCCTAACCCTAAGCTACCCTTGACTGCTTCTGCCTCCAATAGATTTCCTAAGCACTAGTGTTTTAAGAAACAGGTTAAAAAGAGAATCCTAATGTGATTTCTTGATAATGGGTGTGTTCCTTATCTTCTCCTAGTGTCTAAACTCTTCTCCATGGCTGGATCCCCAAATAATATTCCTTGACGTGCTAAGGGGTATCTAGAGAGTGGGATAGGTTTAATAACTACCCGAACCCTAACGCATACCCTAACCCTAACCTCTACCCTAACCCTAACACGTACACTAATCCTAACCCGTACCCTAAACCGAGCCCTAACCCTCAAACTAACCCTAACCCTAACCCTAACCCATAACCTACGCCGTACCCGAACCCATACCCGAACCCGTACCCTAAGCCGTACCCTAAACCTAACCCTAACCCTAACCCTAACCCTAAGCTACCCTTGACTGCTTCTGCCTCCAATAGATTTCCTAAGCACTAGTGTTTTAAGGAACAGGTTAAAAAGAGAATCCTAATGTGATTTCTTGATAATGGGTGTGTTCCTTATCTTCTCCTAGTGTCTAAACTCTTCTCCATGGCTGGACCCCCAAATAATATTCCTTGACGTGCTAAGGGGTATCTAGAGAGTGGGATAGGATTAATAACTACCCTAACCCTAACGCGTACCCTAACCCTAACCTCTACCCTAACCTTAACACGTACACTAATCCTAACCCGTAACCTAAACCGAGCCCTAACCCTCAAACTAACCCTAACCCTAACCCTAAACCATACCCTACGCCGTACCCGAACCCGTACCCGAACCCGTACCCTAAGCCGTACCCTAACCCTAACCCTAACGCTAACCCTAACCCTAACCCTAACCCTAGCCCTAAGCTACCCTTGACTGCTTCTGCCTCCAATAGATTTCCTAAGCACTTGTGTATTAAGGAACAGGTTAAAAAGAGAATCCTAATGTGATTTCTTGATAATGGGTGTGTTCCTTATCTTCTCCTAGTGTCTAAACTCTTCTCCATGGCTGGATCCCCAAATAATATTCCTTGACGTGCTAAGGGGTATCTAGAGAGTGGGATAGGTTTAATAACTACCCGAACCCTAACGCATACCCTAACCCTAACCTCTACCCTAACCCTAACACCTACACTAATCCTAACCCGTACCCTAAACCGAGCCCTAACCCTCAAACTAACCCTAACCCTAACCCTAACCCATAACCTACGCCGTACCCGAACCCATACCCGAACCCGTACCCTAAGCCGTACCCTAAACCTAACCCTAACCCTAACCCTAACCCTAAGCTACCCTTGACTGCTTCTGCCTCCAATAGATTTCCTAAGCACTAGTGTTTTAAGGAACAGGTTAAAAAGAGAATCCTAATGTGATTTCTTGATAATGGGTGTGTTCCTTATCTTCTCCTAGTGTCTAAACTCTTCTCCATGGCTGGACCCCCAAATAATATTCCTTGACGTGCTAAGGGGTATCTAGAGAGTGGGATAGGTTTAATAACTACCCTAACCCTAACGCGTACCCTAACCCTAACCTCTACCCTAACCTTAACATGTACACTAATCCTAACCCGTAACCTAAACCGAGCCCTAACCCTCAAACTAACCCTAACCCTAACCCTAAACCATACCCTACGCCGTACCCGAACCCGTACCCGAACCCGTACCCTAAGCCGTACCCTAACCCTAACCCTAACGCTAACCCTAACCCTAACCCTAACCCTAGCCCTAAGCTACCCTTGACTGCTTCTGCCTCCAATAGATTTCCTAAGCACTTGTGTATTAAGGAACAGGTTAAAAAGAGAATCCTATTGTGATTTCAGGATAATGGGTGTGTTCCTTATCTTCTCCTAGTGTCTAAACTCTTCTCCATGGTTGGACCCCCAAATAATATCCCTTGACGTGCTAAGGGGTATCTAGAGAGTGGGATAGGTTTAATAACTACCCTAACCCTAACGCGTACCCTAACCCTAACACGTACCCTAATCCTAACCCGTACCCTAAACCGATCCCTAACCCTCAAACTAAACCTAACCCTAACCCTAACCCATACCATACGCCGTACCCGAACCCGTACCCGAACCCGTACACTAAGTCGTACCCTAAAGCTAACCCTAACCCTAACCCTAACCCTAAACCTAAGCTACCCTTGACTGCTTCTGCCTCCAATAGATTTCCTAAGCACAAGTGTTTTAAGGAACAGGTTAAAAAGAGAATCCTAATGTGATTTCAGGATAATGGGTGTGTTCCTTATCTTCTCCTAGTGTCTAAACTCTTCTCCATGGCTGGACCCCCAAATAATATTCCTTGACGTGCTAAGGGGTATCTAGAGAGTGGGATAGGTTTAATAACTACCCTAACCCTAACGCGTACCATAACCCTAACCCCTACCCTAACCCTAACACGTACCCTAATCCTAAGCCGAAACCTAAACCGAGCCCTAACCTTCAAACTAACCCTAACCCTAACTCTAACCCATACCCTACGCCGTACACGAACCCGTACCCGAACCCGTACCCTATGCCGTACCCTAACTCTAGCCCTAACCCTATCCCTAACCCTAAGCTACCCTTGACTGCTTCTGCCTCCAATAGATTTCCTAAGCACTAGTGTTTTAAGGAACAGGTTAAAAAGAGAATCCTAATGTGATTTCTTGATAATGGGTGTGTTCCTTATCTTCTCCTAGTGTCTAAACTCTTCTCCATGGCTGGACACCCAAATAATATTCCTTGACGTGCTAAGGGGTATCTAGAGAGTGGGATAGGTTTAATAACTACCCTAACCCTAACGCGTACTCTAACCCTAAC
The DNA here is from genome assembly GCF_028021215.1 of Eschrichtius robustus. Lineage (NCBI taxonomy): Eukaryota > Metazoa > Chordata > Mammalia > Artiodactyla > Eschrichtiidae > Eschrichtius > Eschrichtius robustus. Next base: position 94,958 of record NW_027175382.1, on the reverse strand, counting down.
CCCTACCCTAACCCTAACACGTACCCTAATCCTAACCCGTACCCTAAACCGAGCCCTAACAATCAAACTAACCCTAACCCTAACCCTAACCCATATCCTACGCCATACCCAAAACCGTACCCGAACCCGTACACGAACCCGTACCCTAAGCCGTACCCTAAACCTAACCCTAACCCTAAGCTACCCTTGACTGCTTCTGCCTCCAATAGATTTCCTAAGCACTAGTGTTTTAAGGAACAGGTTAAAAAGAGAATCCTAATGTGATTTCTTGATGACGGGTGTGTTCCTTATCTTCTCCTAGTGTCTAAACTCTTCTCCATGGCTGGACCCCCAAATAATATTCCTTGACGTGCTAAGGGGTATCTAGAGAGTGGGATAGGTTTAATAAATACCCTAACCCTAACGCATACCCTAACCCTAACCCCTACCCTAACCCTAACACGTACCCTAATCCTAACCCGTACCCTAAACCGAGCCCTAACCCTCAAACTAACCCTAACCCTAACCCTAACCCATACCCTATACCGTACCCGAAACCGTACCCGAACCCGTACCCTAAGCCTTACCCTAACAATAACCCTAACCCTAACCATAACTCTAAGCTACCCTTGACTGCTTCTGCCTCCAATAGATTTCGTAAGCACTAGTGTTTTAAGGAACAGGTTAAAAAGAGAATCCTAATGTGATTTCTTGATAATGGGTGTGTTCCTTATCTTCTCCTAGTGTCTAAACTCTTCTCCATGGCTGGACCCCCAAATAATATTCCTTGACGTGCTAAGGGGTATCTAGAGAGTGGGATAGGTTTAATAACTACCCTTACCCTAACGCGTACCCTAACCCTAACCTCTACCTTAACCCTAACACGTACACTAATCCTAACCCGTAACCTAAACCGAGCCCTAACCCTCAAATTAACCCTAACCCTAACCCTAACCCATACCCTACGCCGTACTCGAACCCTTACCCGAACCCGTACCCTAAGCCGTACCCTAAACCTAACCCTAACCCTAACCCTAACCCTAAGCTACCCTTGACTGCTTCTGCCTCCAATAGATTTCCTAAGCACTAGTGTTTTAAGGAACAGGTTAAAAAGAGAATCCTAATGTGATTTCAGGATAATGGGTGTGTTCCTTATCTTCTCCTAGTGTCTAAACTCTTCTCCATGGCTGGACCCCCAAATAATATTCCTTGACGTGCTAAGGGGTATCTAGAGAGTGGGATAGGTTTAATAACTACCCTAAACCTAACGCGTACCCTAACCCTAACCCCTACCCTAACCCTAACACGAACCCTAATCCTAACCCGTACCCTAAACCGAGCCCTAACCTTCAAACTAACCCTAACCCTAACCCAAACCCATACCCTACGCCGTACACGAACCCGTACCCGAACCCGTACCCTAAGCCGTGTCTAACCCTAGCCCTAACCCTAACCCTAACCCTAAGCTACCCTTGACTGCTTCTGCCTCCAATAGATTTCCTAAGCACTAGTGTTTTAAGGAACAGGTTAAAAAGAGAATCCTAATGTGATTTCTTGATAATGGGTGTGTTCCTTATCTTCTCCTAGTGTCTAAACTCTTCTCCATGGCTGGACCCCCAAATAATATTCCTTGACGTGCTAAGGGGTATCTAGAGAGTGGGATAGGTTTATTAACTACCCTAACCCTAACGCGTAACCTAACCCTAACCCCTACCCTAACCCTAACACGAACCCTAATCCTAACCTGTACCCTAAACCGAGCCCTAACCTTCAAACTAACCCTAACCCTAACCCTAAACCATACCCTACAGCGTACACGAACCCATACCCGAACCCGCACCCTAAGCCGTACCCTAACCCTAACCCTAACCCTAAGCTACCCTTGACTGCTTCGGCCTCCAATAGATTTCCTAAGCACTATTGTATTAAGGAACAGGTTAAAAAGAGAATCCTAATGTGATTTCAGGATAATGGGTGTGTTCCTTATCTTCTCCTAGTGTCTAAACTCTTCTCCATGGCTGGACCACCAAATAATATTCCTTGACGTGCTAAGGAGTATCTAGAGAGTGGGATAGGTTTAATAACTACCCTAACCCTAACGCGTACCCTAACCCTAACCCCTACCCTAACCCTAACACGAACCCTAATCCTAACTTGTACCCTAAACCGAGCCCTAACCTTCAAACTAACCCTAACCCTAACCCAAACCCGTACCCGAACCCGTACCCTAAGCCGTGTCCTAACCCTAGACCTAACCCTAACCCTAACCCTAAGCTACCCTTGACTGCTTCTGCCTCCAATAGATTTCCTAAGCACTAGTGTTTTAAGGAACAGGTTAAAAAGAGAATCCTAATGTGATTTCTTGATAATGGGTGTGTTCCTTATCTTCTCCTAGTGTCTAAACTCTTCTCCATGGCTGGACACCCAAATAATATTCCTTGACGTGCTAAGGGGTATCTAGAGAGTGGGATAGGTTTAATAACTACCCTAACCCTAACACGTACCCTAACCCTAACCCCTACCCTAACCCTAACTCGAACCCTAATCCTAACCCGTACCCTAAACCGAGCCCTAACCTTCAAACTAACCCTAACCCTAACCCTAACCTATAACCTACGCCGTACACGAACCCGTACCCGAACCCGTACCCTAACCCTAACCCTAACCCTAACCCTAACCCTAACCCTAAGCTACCCTTGACTGCTTCTGCCTCCAATAGATTTCCTAAGCACTAGTGTTTTAAGGAACAGGTTAAAAAGAGAATCCTAATGTGATTTCTTGATAATGGGTGTGTTCCTTATCTTCTCCTAGTGTCTAAACTCTTCTCCATGGCTGGTCCCCCAAATAATATTCCTTGACGTGCTAAGGGGCATCTAGGGAGTGGGATAGGTTTAATAACTACCCTAACCCTAACGCGTACCCTAACCCTAACCCCTACCCTAAACCTAACACGTACCCTAATCCTAACCCGTACCCTAAACCGAGCCCTAACCCTCAAACTAACCCTAACCCTAACCCTAACCCATACCCTATGCCGTACCCGAACCCGTACCCTAAGCCTTACCCTAACAATAACCCTAACCCTAACCCTAAGCTACCCTTGACTGCTTTGCCTCCAATAGATTTCCTAAGCACTAGTGTTTTAAGGAACAGGTTAAAAAGAGAATCCTAATGTGATTTCTTGATAATGGGTGTGTTCCTTATCTTCTCCTAGTGTCTAAACTCTTCTCCATGGCTGGACACCCAAATAATATTCCTTGACGTGCTAAGGGGTATCTAGAGAGTGGGATAGGTTTAATAACTACCCTAACCCTAACGCGTACCCTAACCCTAACCCCTACCCTAACCCTAACACGTACCCTAATCCTAACCCGTAACCTAAACCGAGCCCTAACCCTCAAACTAACCCTAACCCTAAACCTAACCCATACCCTACGCCGTATCCGAACCCGTACCCGAACCCGTTCCCGAACCCGTACCCTAAGCCGTACCCTAACCCTAACCCTAACCCTAAGCTACCCTTGACTGCTTCTGCCTCCAATAGATTTCCTAAGCACTAGTGTTTTAAGGAACAGGTTAAAAAGAGAATCCTAATGTGATTTTTGATAATGGGTGTGTTCCTTATCTTCTCCTAGTGTCTAAACTCTTCTCCATGGCTGGATCCCCAAATAATATTCCTTGACGTGCTAAGGGGTATCTAGAGAGTGGGATAGGTTTAATAACTACCCGAACCCTAACGCATACCCTAACCCTAACCTCTACCCTAACCCTAACACGTACACTAATCCTAACCCGTACCCTAAACCGAGCCCTAACCCTCAAACTAACCCTAACCCTAACCCTAACCCATAACCTACGCCGTACCCGAACCCATACCCGAACCTGTACCCTAAGCCGTACCCTAAACCTAACCCTAACCCTAACCCTAACCCTAAGCTACCCTTGACTGCTTCTGCCTCCTATAGATTTCCTAAGCACTAGTGTTTTAAGGAACAGGTTAAAAAGAGAATCCTAATGTGATTTCTTGATAATGGGTGTGTTCCTTATCTTCTCCTAGTGTCTAAACTCTTCTCCATGGCTGGACCCCCAAATAATATTCCTTGACGTGCTAAGGGGTATCTAGAGAGTGGGATAGGTTTAATAACTACCCTAACCCTAACGCGTACCCTAACCCTAACCTCTACCCTAACCTTAACATGTACACTAATCCTAACCCGTAACCTAAACCGAGCCCTAACCCTCAAACTAACCCTAACCCTAACCTTAAACCATACCCTACGTCGTACCCGAACCCGTACCCGAACCCGTACCCTAAGCCGTACCCTAACCCTAACCCTAACGCTAACCCTAACCCTAACCCTAACCCTAGCCCTAAGCTACCCTTGACTGCTTCTGCCTCCAATAGATTTCCTAAGCACTTGTGTATTAAGGAACAGGTTAAAAAGAGAATCCTATTGTGATTTCAGGATAATGGGTGTGTTCCTTATCTTCTCCTAGTGTCTAAACTCTTCTCCATGGCTGGACCCCCAAATAATATCCCTTGACGTGCTAAGGGGTATCTAGAGAGTGGGATAGGTTTAATAACTACCCTAACCCTAACGCGTACCCTAACCCTAACACGTACCCTAATCCTAACCCGTACCCTAAACCGATCCCTAACCCTCAAACTAAACCTAACCCTAACCCTAACCCATACCATACGCCGTACCCGAACCCGTACCCGAACCCGTACACTAAGTCGTACCCTAAAGCTAACCCTAACCCTAACCCTAACCCTAAACCTAAGCTACCCTTGACTGCTTCTGCCTCCAATAGATTTCCTAAGCACAAGTGTTTTAAGGAACAGGTTAAAAAGAGAATCCTAATGTGATTTCTTGATAATGGGTGTGTTCCTTATCTTCTCCTAGTGTCTAAACTCTTCTCCATGGCTGGATCCCCAAATAATATTCCTTGACGTGCTAAGGGGTATCTAGAGAGTGGGATAGGTTTAATAACTACCCGAACCCTAACGCATACCCTAACCCTAACCTCTACCCTAACCCTAACACGTACACTAATCCTAACCCGTACCCTAAACCGAGCCCTAACCCTCAAACTAACCCTAACCCTAACCCTAACCCATAACCTACGCCGTACCCGAACCCATACCCGAACCCGTACCCTAAGCCGTACCCTAAACCTAACCCTAACCCTAACCCTAACCCTAAGCTACCCTTGACTGCTTCTGCCTCCTATAGATTTCCTAAGCACTAGTGTTTTAAGGAACAGGTTAAAAAGAGAATCCTAATGTGATTTCTTGATAATGGGTGTGTTCCTTATCTTCTCCTAGTGTCTAAACTCTTCTCCATGGCTGGACCCCCAAATAATATTCCTTGACGTGCTAAGGGGTATCTAGAGAGTGGGATAGGTTTAATAACTACCCTAACCCTAACGCGTACCCTAACCCTAACCTCTACCCTAACCTTAACATGTACACTAATCCTAACCCGTAACCTAAACCGAGCCCTAACCCTCAAACTAACCCTAACCCTAACCTTAAACCATACCCTACGCCGTACCCGAACCCGTACCCGAACCCGTACCCTAAGCCGTACCCTAACCCTAACCCTAACGCTAACCCTAACCCTAACCCTAGCCCTAAGCTACCCTTGACTGCTTCTGCCTCCAATAGATTTCCTAAGCACTTGTGTATTAAGGAACAGGTTAAAAAGAGAATCCTATTGTGATTTCAGGATAATGGGTGTGTTCCTTATCTTCTCCTAGTGTCTAAACTCTTCTCCATGGCTGGACCCCCAAATAATATCCCTTGACGTGCTAAGGGGTATCTAGAGAGTGGGATAGGTTTAATAACTACCCTAACCCTAACGCGTACCCTAACCCTAACACGTACCCTAATCCTAACCCGTACCCTAAACCGATCCCTAACCCTCAAACTAAACCTAACCCTAACCCTAACCCATACCATACGCCGTACCCGAACCCGTACCCGAACCCGTACACTAAGTCGTACCCTAAAGCTAACCCTAACCCTAACCCTAACCCTAAACCTAAGCTACCCTTGACTGCTTCTGCCTCCAATAGATTTCCTAAGCACAAGTGTTTTAAGGAACAGCTTAAAAAGAGAATCCTAATGTGATTTCTTGATAATGGGTGTGTTCCTTATCTTCTCCTAGTGTCTAAACTCTTCTCCATGGCTGGACCCCCAAATAATATTCCTTGACGTGCTAAGGGGTATCTAGAGAGTGGGATAGGTTTAATAACTAACCTAACCCTAACGCGTACTCTAACCCTAACCCCTACCCTAACCCTAACACGTACCCTAATCCTAACCCGTACCCTAAACCGAGCCCTAACCCTCAAACTAACCCTAACCCTAACCCTAACCCATATCCTACGCCATACCCAAAACCGTACCCGAACCCGTACACGAACCCGTACCCTAAGCCGTACCCTAACCCTAACCCTAACCCTAAGCTACCCTTGACTGCTTCTGCCTCCAATAGATTTCCTAAGCACTAGTGTTTTAAGGAACAGGTTAAAAAGAGAATCCTAATGTGATTTCTTGATGACGGGTGTGTTCCTTATCTTCTCCTAGTGTCTAAACTCTTCTCCATGGCTGGACCCCCAAATAATATTCCTTGACGTGCTAAGGGGTATCTAGAGAGTGGGATAGGTTTAATAACTACCCTAACCCTAACCCCTACCCTAACCCTAACACGAACCCTAATCCTAACCCGTAACCTAAACCGAGCCCTAACCCTCAAATTAACCCTAACCCTAACCCTAACCCATACCCTACGCCGTACTCGAACCCTTACCCGAACCCGTACCCTAAGCCGTACCCTAAACCTAACCCTAACCCTAACCCTAACCCTAAGCTACCCTTGACTGCTTCTGCCTCCAATAGATTTCCTAAGCACTAGTGTATTAAGGAACAGGTTAAAAAGAGAATCCTAATGTGATTTCAGGATAATGGGTGTGTTCCTTATCTTCTCCTAGTGTCTAAAATCTTCTCCATGGCTGGACCCCCAAATAATATTCCTTGACGTGCTAAGGGGTATCTAGAGAGTGGGATAGGTTTAATAACTACCCTAAGCTTAACGCGTACCCTAACCCTAACCCCTACCCTAACCCTAACACGAACCCTAATCCTAACCCGTGCCCTAAACCGAGCCCTAACCTTCAAACTAACCCTAACCCTAACCCTAACCCATACCCTACGCCGTACGCGAACCCGTACCCAAACCCGTACCCTAAGCCGTACCCTAACCCTAACCCTAACCCTAACCCTAACCCTAAGCTACCCTTGACTGCTTCTGCCTCCAATAGATTTCCTAAGCACTAGTGTTTTAAGGAACAGGTTAAAAAGAGAATCCTAATGTGATTTCAGGATAATGGGTGTGTTCCTTATCTTCTCCTAGTGTCTAAACTCTTCTCCATGGCTGGACCCCCAAATAATATTCCTTGACGTGCTAAGGGGTATCTAGAGAGTGGGATAGGTTTAATAACTACCCTAACCCTAACGCGTACCCTAACCCTAACCACTACCCTAACCCTAACACGAACCCTAATCCTAACCCGTACCCTAAACCGAGCCCTAACCTTCAAACTAACCCTAACCCTAACCCAAACCCATACCCTACGCCGTACACGAACCCGTACCCGAACCCGTACCCTAAGCCGTGTCTAACCCTAGCCCTAACCCTAACCCTAACCCTAAGCTACCCTTGACTGCTTCTGCCTCCAATAGATTTCCTAAGCACTAGTGTTTTAAGGAACAGGTTAAAAAGAGAATCCTAATGTGATTTCTTGATAATGGGTGTGTTCCTTATCTTCTCCTAGTGTCTAAACTCTTCTCCATGGCTGGACCCCCAAATAATATTCCTTGACGTGCTAAGGGGTATCTAGAGAGTGGGATAGGTTTATTAACTACCCTAACCCTAACGCGTAACCTAACCCTAACCCCTACCCTAACCCTAACACGAACCCTAATCCTAACCTGTACCCTAAACCGAGCCCTAACCTTCAAACTAACCCTAACCCTAACCCTAAACCATACCCTACAGCGTACACAAACCCATACCCGAACCCGCACCCTAAGCCGTACCCTAACCCTAACCCTAACCCTAACCCTAACCCTAAGCTACCCTTGACTGCTTCGGCCTCCAATAGATTTCCTAAGCACTATTGTATTAAGGAACAGGTTAAAAAGAGAATCCTAATGTGATTTCAGGATAATGGGTGTGTTCCTTATCTTCTCCTAGTGTCTAAACTCTTCTCCATGGCTGGACCACCAAATAATATTCCTTGACGTGCTAAGGAGTATCTAGAGAGTGGGATAGGTTTAATAACTACCCTAACCCTAACGCGTACCCTAACCCTAACCCCTACCCTAACCCTAACACGAACCCTAATCCTAACTTGTACCCTAAACCGAGCCCTAACCTTCAAACTAACCCTAACCCTAACCCAAACCCGTACCCGAACCCGTACCCTAAGCCGTGTCCTAACCCTAGACCTAACCCTAACCCTAACCCTAAGCTACCCTTGACTGCTTCTGCCTCCAATAGATTTCCTAAGCACTAGTGTTTTAAGGAACAGGTTAAAAAGAGAATCCTAATGTGATTTCTTGATAATGGGTGTGTTCCTTATCTTCTCCTAGTGTCTAAACTCTTCTCCATGTCTGGACACCCAAATAATATTCCTTGACGTGCTAAGGGGTATCTAGAGAGTGGGATAGGTTTAATAACTACCCTAACCCTAACGCGTACCCTAACCCTAACCCCTACCCTAACACTAACACGAACCCTAATCCTAACCCGTACCCTAAACCGAGCCCTAACCTTCAAACTAACCCTAACCCTAACCCTAACCCATAACCTACGCCGTACACGAACCCGTACCCGAACCCGTACCCTAACCCTAACCCTAACCCTAACCCTAACCCTAACCCTAAGCTACCCTTGACTGCTTCTGCCTCCAATAGATTTCCTAAGCACTAGTGTTTTAAGGAACAGGTTAAAAAGAGAATCCTAATGTGATTTCTTGATAATGGGTGTGTTCCTTATCTTCTCCTAGTGTCTAAACTCTTCTCCATGGCTGGTCCCCCAAATAATATTCCTTGACGTGCTAATGGGCATCTAGGGAGTGGGATAGGTTTAATAACTACCCTAACCCTAACGCGTACCCTAACCCTAACCCCTACCCTAAACCTAACACGTACCCTAATCCTAACCCGTACCCTAAACCGAGCCCTAACCCTCAAACTAACCCTAACCCTAACCCTAACCCATACCCTATGCCGTACCCGAACCCGTACCCTAAGCCTTACCCTAACAATAACCCTAACCCTAACCCTAAGCTACCCTTGACTGCTTTGCCTCCAATAGATTTCCTAAGCACTAGTGTTTTAAGGAACAGGTTAAAAAGAGAATCCTAATGTGATTTCTTGATAATGGGTGTGTTCCTTATCTTCTCCTAGTGTCTAAACTCTTCTCCATGGCTGGACCCCCAAATAATATTCCTTGACGTGCTAAGGGGTATCTAGAGAGTGGGATAGGTTTAATAACTACCCTAACCCTAACGCGTACCCTAACCCTAACCCCTACCCTAACCCTAACACGTACCCTAATCCTAACCCGTAACCTAAACCGAGCCCTAACCCTCAAACTAACCCTAACCCTAAACCTAACCCATACCCTACGCCGTATCCGAACCCGTACCCGAACCCGTTCCCGAACCCGTACCCTAAGCCGTACCCTAACCCTAACCCTAACCCTAAGCTACCCTTGACTGCTTCTGCCTCCAATAGATTTCCTAAGCACTAGTGTTTTAAGGAACAGGTTAAAAAGAGAATCCTAATGTGATTTCAGGATAATGGGTGTGTTCCTTATCTTCTCCTAGTGTCTAAACTCTTCTCCATGGCTGGACCCCCAAATAATATTCCTTGACGTGCTAAGGGGTATCTCGAGAGTGGGATAGGTTTAATAACTACCCTAACCCTAACGCGTACCCTAACCCTAACCCCTACCCTAACCCTAACACGTACCCTAATCCTAACCCGTACCCTAAACCGAGCCCTAAACCTCAAACTAACCCTAACCCTAACCCTAACCCATACCTTACGCCGTACCCGAACCCGTACCCGAACCCGTACCCTAAGCCGTACCCTAACCCTAACCCTAACCGTAACCCTAAACCTAAGCTACCCTTGACTACTTCTGCCTCCAATAGATTTCCTAAGCACTAGTGTATTAAGGAACAGGTTAAAAAGAGAATCCTAATGTGATTTCAGGATAATGGGTGTGTTCTTTATCTTCTCCTAGTGTCTAAACTCTTCTCCATGGCTGGAACCCCAAATAATATTCCTTGACGTGCTAAGGGGTATCTAGAGAGTGGGATAGGTTTAATAACTACCCTAACCCTAACGCGTACCCTAACCCTAACCCCTACCCTAACCCTAACACGAACCCTAATCCTAACCCGTACCCTAAACCGAGCCCTAACCTTCAAACTAACCCTAACACTAACCCAAACCCATACCCTACGCCGTACACGAACCCGTACCCGAACCCGTACCCTAAGCCGTGTCCTAACCCTAGCCATAACCCTAACCCTAACCCTAAGCTACCCTTGACTGCTTCTGCCTCCAATAGATTTCCTAAGCACTAGTGTTTTAAGGAACAGGTTAAAAAGAGAATCCTAATGTGATTTCTTGATAAAGGGTGTGTTCCTTATCTTCTCCTAGTGTCTAAACTCTTCTCCATGGCTGGACCCCCAAATAATAATCCTTGACGTGCTAAGGGGTATCTAGAGAGTGGGATAGGTTTAATAACTACCCTAACCCTAACGCGTACCCTAACCCTAACCCCTACCCTAACCCTAACACGAACCCTAATCCTAACCCGTACCCTAAACCGAGCCCTAACCTTCAAACTAACCCTAACCCTAACCCAAACCCATACCCTACGCCGTACATGAACCCGTACCCGAACCCGTACCCTAAGCCGTGTCCTAACCCTAGCCCTAACCCTAACACTAACCCTAAGCTACCCTTGACTGCTTCTTCCTCCAATAGATTTCCTAAGCACTAGTGTTTTAAGGAACAGGTTAAAAAGAGAATCCTAATGTGATTTCTTGATAATGGGTGTGTTCCTTATCTTCTCCTACTGTCTAAACTCTTCTCCATGGCTGGTCCCCCAAATAATATTCCTTGACGTGCTAAGGGGTATCTAGGGAGTGGGATAGGTTTAATAACTACCCTAACCCTAACGCGTACCCTAACCCTAACCCCTACCCTAACCCTAACACGTACCCTAATCCTAACCCGTACCCTAAACCGAGCCCTAACCCTCAAACTAACCCTAACCCTAACCCTAACCCATACCCTATGCCGTACCCGAACCCGTACCCTAAGCCTTACCCTAACCCTAAGCTACCCTTGACTGCTTCTGTCTCCAATAGATTTCCTAAGCACTAGTGTTTTAAGGAACAGGTTAAAAAGAGAATCCTAATGTGATTTCTTGATAATGGGTGTGTTCCTTATCTTCTCCTAGTGTCTAAACTTTTCTCCATGGCTGGACCCCCAAATAATATTCCTTGACGTGATAAGGGGTATCTAGAGAGTGGGATAGGTTTAATAACTACCCTAACCCTAACGCGTACCCTAACCCTAACCCCTAACCTCACCCTAACACGTACCCTAATCCTAACCCGTACCCTAAACCGAGCCCTAACCCTCAAACTAACCCTAACCCTAACCCTAACCCATATCCTACGCCATACCCAAACCCGTACCCGAACCCGTACCCGAACCCGTACCCTAAGCCGTACCCTAACCCAAACCCTAACCCTAAGCTACCCTTGACTGCTTCTGCCTCCAATAGATTTCCTAAGCACTAGTGTTTTAAGGAACAGGTTAAAAAGAGAATCCTAATGTGATTTCTTGATAATGGGTGTGTTCCTTATCTTCTCCTAGTGTCTAAACACTTCTCCATGGCTGGACCCCCAAATAATATTCCTTGACGTGCTAAGGGGTATCTAGAGAGTGGGATAGGTTTAATAACTACCCTAACCCTAATGCGTACCCTAACCCTAACCCCTACCCTAACCCTAACACGAACCCTAATCCTAACCCGTACCCTAAACCGAGCCCTAACCTTCAAACTAACCCTAACCCTAACCCTAACCGATACCCTACAGCGTACACGAACCCGTACCCGAACCCGTACCCTAAGCAGTACCCTAACCCTAACCCTAAACCTAACCCTAACCCTAAGCTACCCTTGACTGCTTCTGCCTCCAATAGATTTCCTAAGCACTAGTGTTTTAAGGAACAGGTTAAAGAGAGAATCCTAATGTGATTTCTTGATAATGGGTGTGTTCCTTATCTTCTCCTACTGTCTAAACTCTTCTCCATGGCTGCACCCCCAAATAATATTCCTTGACGTGCTAAGGGGTATCTAGGGAGTGGGTTAGGTTTAATAACCACCCTAACCCTAACGCGTACCCTAACCCTAACCCCTACCCTAACCCTAACACGTACCCTACTCCTAACCCGTACCCTAAACCGAGCCCTAACCCTCAAACTAAACCTAACCCTAACCCTAACCCATACCCTATGCCGTACCCGAACCCGTACCCTAAGCCTTACCCTAACAATAACCCTAACCCTAACCCTAAGCTACCCTTGACTGCTTCTGCCTCCAATAGATTTCCTAAGCACTAGTGTTTTAAGGAACAGGTTAAAAAGAGAATCCTAATGTGATTTCTTGATAATGGGTGTGTTCCTTATCTTCTCCTAGTGTCTAAACTCTTCTCCATGGCTGGCCCCCCAAATAATATTCCTTGACGTGCTAAGGGGTATCTAGAGAGTGGGATAGGTTTAATAACTACCCTAACCCTAACGCATACCCTAACCCTAACCTCTACCCTAACCCTAACACGTACACTAATCCTAACCCGTACCCTAAACCGAGCCCTAACCCTCAAACTAACCCTAACCCTAACCCTAACCCATACCCTACGCCGTACCCGAACCCGTACCCGAACCCGTAACCGAACCCGTACCCTAAGCCGTACCCTAAACCTAACCCTAACCCTAACCCTAACCCTAAGCTACCCTTGACTGCTTCTGCCTCCAATAGATTTCTTAAGCACTAGTGTATTAAGGAACAGGTTAAAAAGTGAATCCTAATGTGATTTCTTGATAATGGGTGTGTTCCTTATCTTCTCCTAGTGTCTAAACTCTTCTCCATGGCTGGACACCCAAATAATATTCCTTGACGTGCTAAGGGGTATCTAGAGAGTGGGATAGGTTTAATAACTACCCTAACCCTAACGCGTACCCTAACCCTAACACGTACCCTAATCCTAACCCGTACCCTAAACCGAGCCCTAACCCTCAAACTAACCCTAACCCTAACCCTAACCCATACCCTACGCCGTACCCGAACCCGTACCCGAACCCGTACCCTAAGCCGTACCCTAAAGCTAACCCTAACCCTAACCCTAACCCTAACCCTAAGCTACCCTTGACTGCTTCTGCCTCCAATAGATTTCCTAAGCACTAGTGTTTTAAGGAACAGGTTAAAAAGAGAATCCTAATGTGATTTCTTGATAATGGGTGTGTTCCTTATCTTCTCCTAGTGTCTAAACTCTTCTCCATGGCTGGACCCCCAAATAATATTCCTTGACGTGCTAAGGGTTATCTAGAGAGTGGGATAGGTTTAATAACTACCCTAACCCTAACGCGTACCCTAACCCTAACCCCTACCCTAACCCTAACACGTACCCTAATCCTAACCCGTAACCTAAACCGAGCCCTAACCCTCAAACTAACCCTAACCCTAACCCTAACCCATACCCTACGCCATACCCGAACCCGTACACTAAGCCGTACCCTAACCCTAACCCTAACCCTAACCCTAACCCTAAACCTAACCCTAACCCTAAGCTACCCTTGACTGCTTCTGCCTCCAATAGATTTCCTAAGCACTAGTGTTTTAAGGAACAGGTTAAAAAGAGAATCCTAATGTGATTTCTTGATAATGGGTGTGTTCCGTATCTTCTCCTAGTGTCTAAACTTTTCTCCATGGCTGGACCCCCAAATAATATTCCTTGACGTGCTAAGGGGTATCTAGAGAGTGGGATAGGTTTAATAACTACCCTAACCCTAACGCGTACCCTAACCCTAACCCCTACCCTAACCCTAACACGTACCCTAATCCTAACCCGTAACCTAAACCGAGCCCTAACCCTCAAACTAACCCTAACCCTAAACCTAACCCATACCCTACGCCGTACCCGAACCCGTACCCGAACCCTTACCCGAACCCGTACCCTAAGCCGTACCCTAACCCTAACCCTAACCCTAAGCTACCCTTGACTGCTTCTGCCTCCAATAGATTTCCTAAGCACTAGTGTTTTAAGGAACAGGTTAAAAAGAGAATCCTAATGTGATTTCAGGATAATGGGTGTGTTCCTTATCTTCTCCTAGTGTCTAAACTCTTCTCCATGGCTGGACCCCCAAATAATATTCCTTGACGTGCTAAGGGGTATCTAGAGAGTGGGATAGGTTTAATAACTACCCTAACCCTAACGCGTACCCTAACCCTAACCCCTACCCTAACCCTAACACGAACCCTAATCCTAACCCGTACCCTAAACCGAGCCCTAACCTTCAAACTAATCCTAACCCTAACCCAAACCCATACCCTACGCCGTACACGAACCCGTACCCGAACCCGTACCCTAAGCCGTATCCTAACCCTAGCCCTAACCCTAACCCTAACCCTAAGCTACCCTTGACTGCTTCTGCCTCCAATAGATTTCCTAAGCACTAGTGTTTTAAGGAACAGGTTAAAAAGAGAATCCTAATGTGATTTCTTGATAATGGGTGTGTTCCTTATCTTCTCCTAGTGTCTAAACTCTTCTCCATTGCTGGACCCCCAAATAATATTCCTTGACGTGCTAAGGGGTATCTAGGGAGTGGGATAGGTTTAATAACTACCCTAACCCTAACGCGTACCCTAACCCTAACCCCTACCCTAACCCTAACACGAACCCTAATCCTAACCCGTACCCTAATCCTAACCCGTACCCTAAACCGAGCCCTAACCTTCAAACTAACCCTAACCCTAACCCTAACACATACCCTACAGCGTACACGAACCCGTACCCGAACCCGTACCCTAAGCCGTACCCTAACCCTAACCCTAACCCTAACCCTAAGCTACCCTTGACTGCTTTGCCTCCAATAGATTTCCTAAGCACTAGTGTTTTAAGGAACAGGTTAAAAAGAGAATCCTAATGTGATTTCTTGATAATGGGTGTGTTCCTTATCTTCTCCTACTGTCTAAACTCTTCTCCATGGCTGGACCCCCAAATAATATTCCTTGACGTGCTAAGGGGTATCTAGGGAGTGGGATAGGTTTAATAACTATCCTAACCCTAACGCGTACCCTAACCCTAACCCTAACACGTACCCTACTCCTAACCCGTACCCTAAACCGAGCCCTAACCCACAAACTAACCCTAACCCTAACCCTAACCCATACCCTATGCCGTACCCGAACCCGTACCCTAAGCCTTACCCTAACAATAACCCTAACCCTAACCCTAACCGTAACCCTAACCCTAAGCTACCCTTGACTGCTTCTGCCTCCAATACATTTCCTAAGCACTAGTGTATTAAGGAACAGGTTAAAAAGAGAATCCTAATGTGATTTCAGGATAATGGGTGTGTTCCTTATCTTCTCCTAGTGTCTAAACACTTCTCCATGGCTGGACCCCCAAATAATATTCCTTGACGTGCTAAGGGGTATCTAGAGAGTGGGATAGGTTTAATAACTACCCTAACCCTAACGCGTACCCTAACCCTAACCCCTACCCTAACCCTAACACGTACCCTAATCCTAACCCGTACCCTAAACCGAGCCCTAACCCTCAAACTAACCCTAACCTTAACCCTATCCCATATCCTACGCCATACCCAAAACCGTACCCGAACCCGTACACGAACCCGTACCCTAAGCCGTACCCTAAACCTAACCCTAACCCTAAGCTACCCTTGACTGCTTCTGCCTCCAATAGATTTCCTAAGCACTAGTGTTTTAAGGAACAGGTTAAAAAGAGAATCCTAATGTGATTTCTTGATGACGGGTGTGTTCCTTATCTTCTCCTAGTGTCTAAACTCTTCTCCATGGCTGGACCCCCAAATAATATTCCTTGACGTGCTAAGGGGTATCTAGAGAGTGGGATAGGTTTAATAAATACCCTAACCCTAACGCATACCCTAACCCTAACCCCTACCCTAACCCTAACACGTACCCTAATCCTAACCCGTACCCTAAACCGAGCCCTAACCCTCAAACTAACCCTAACCCTAACCCTAACCCATACCCTATACCGTACCCGAAACCGTACCCGAACCCGTACCCTAAGCCTTACCCTAACAATAACCCTAACCCTAACCATAACTCTAAGCTACCCTTGACTGCTTCTGCCTCCAATAGATTTCGTAAGCACTAGTGTTTTAAGGAACAGGTTAAAAAGAGAATCCTAATGTGATTTCTTGATAATGGGTGTGTTCCTTATCTTCTCCTAGTGTCTAAACTCTTCTCCATGGCTGGACCCCCAAATAATATTCCTTGACGTGCTAAGGGGTATCTAGAGAGTGGGATAGGTTTAATAACTACCCTTACCCTAACGCGTACCCTAACCCTAACCTCTACCTTAACCCTAACACGTACACTAATCCTAACCCGTAACCTAAACCGAGCCCTAACCCTCAAATTAACCCTAACTCTAACCCTAACCCATACCCTACGCCGTACTCGAACCCTTACCCGAACCCGTACCCTAAGCCGTACCCTAAACCTAACCCTAACCCTAACCCTAACCCTAAGCTACCCTTGACTGCTTCTGCCTCCAATAGATTTCCTAAGCACTAGTGTATTAAGGAACAGGTTAAAAAGAGAATGCTAATGTGATTTCAGGATAATGGGTGTGTTCCTTATCTTCTCCTAGTGTCTAAAATCTTCTCCATGGCTGGACCCCCAAATAATATTCCTTGACGTGCTAAGGGGTATCTAGAGAGTGGGATAGGTTTAATAACTACCCTAAGCTTAACGCGTACCCTAACCCTAACCCCTACCCTAACCCTAACACGAACCCTAATCCTAACCCGTGCCCTAAACCGAGCCCTAACCTTCAAACTAACCCTAACCCTAACCCTAACCCATACCCTACGCCGTACGCGAACCCGTACCCGAACCCGTACCCTAAGCCGTACCCTAACCCTAACCCTAACCCTAACCCTAACCCTAAGCTACCCTTGACTGCTTCTGCCTCCAATAGATTTCCTAAGCACTAGTGTTTTAAGGAACAGGTTAAAAAGAGAATCCTAATGTGATTTCAGGATAATGGGTGTGTTCCTTATCTTCTCCTAGTGTCTAAACTCTTCTCCATGGCTGGACCCCCAAATAATATTCCTTGACGTGCTAAGGGGTATCTAGAGAGTGGGATAGGTTTAATAACTACCCTAACCTTAACGCGTACCCTAACCCTAACCCCTACCCTAACCCTAACACGAACCCTAATATTAACCCGTGCCCTAAACCGAGCCCTAACCTTCAAACTAACCCTAACCCTAACCCTAACCCATACCCTACGCCGTACACGAACCCGTGCCCGAACCCGTACCCTAAGCCGTACCCTAAACCTAACCCTAACCCTAACCCTAACCCTAAGCTACCCTTGATTTCTTCTGCCTCCAATAGATTTCCTAAGCACAAGTGTTTTAAGGAACAGGTTAAAAAGAGAATCCTAATGTGATTTCTTGATAATGGGTGTGTTCCTTATCTTCTCCTAGTGTCTAAACTCTTCTCCATGGCTGGACCCCCAAATAATATTCCTTGACGTGCTAAGGGGTATCTAGAGAGTGGGATAGGTTTAATATCTACACTAACCCTAACGCGTACCATAACCCTAACCCCTACCCTAACCCTAACACGTACCCTAATCCTAAGCCGAAACCTAAACCGAGCCCTAACCTTCAAACTAACCCTAACCCTAACTCTAACCCATACCCTACGCCGTACACGAACCCGTACCCGAACCCGTACCCTATGCCGTACCCTAACTCTAGCCCTAACCCTAACCCTAACCCTAAGCTACCCTTGACTGCTTCTGCCTCCAATAGATTTCCTAAGCACTAGTGTTTTAAGGAACAGGTTAAAAAGAGAATCCTAATGTGATTTCTTGATAATGGGTGTGTTCCTTATCTTCTCCTAGTGTCTAAACTCTTCTCCATGGCTGGACACCCAAATAATATTCCTTGACGTGCTAAGGGGTATCTAGAGAGTGGGATAGGTTTAATAACTACCCTAACCCTAACGCGTACTCTAACCCTAACCCCTACCCTAACCCTAACACGTACCCTAATCCTAACCCGTACCCTAAACCGAGCCCTAACCCTCAAACTAACCCTAACACTAACCCTAACCCATACCCTATACCGTACCCGAAACCGTACCCGAACCCGTACCCTAAGCCTTACCCTAACAATAACCCTAACCCTAACCATAACTCTAAGCTACCCTTGACTGCTTCTGCCTCCAATAGATTTCCTAAGCACTAGTGTATTAAGGAACAGGTTAAAAAGGGAATCCTAATGTGATTTCAGGATAATGGGTGTGTTCCTTATCTTCTCCTAGTGTCTAAACTCTTCTCCATGGCTGGACCCCCAAATAATATTCCTTGACGTGCTAAGGGGTATCTAGAGAGTGGGATAGGTTTAATAACTACCCTAACCCTAACGCGTACCCTAACCCTAACCCCTACCCTAACCCTAACACGAACCCTAATCCTAACCCGTACCCTAAACCGAGCCCTAAACTTCAAACTAACCCTAACCCTAACCTAAACCCATACCCTACGCCGTACACGAACCCGTACCCGAACCCGTACCCTAAGCCGTGTCCTAAACCTAGCCCTAACCCTAACGCTAACCCTAAGCTACCCTTGACTGCTTCTTCCTCCAATAGATTTCCTAAGCACTAGTGTTTTAAGGAACAGGTTAAAAAGAGAATCCTAATGTGATTTCTTGATAATGGGTGTGTTCCTTATCTTCTCCTACTGTCTAAACTCTTCTCCATGGCTGGTCCCCCAAATAATATTCCTTGACGTGCTAAGGGGTATCTAGGGAGTGGGATAGGTTTAATAACTACCCTAACCCTAACGCGTACCCTAACCCTAACCCCTACCCTAACCCTAACACGTACCCTAATCCTAACCCGTACCGTAAACCGAGCCCTAACCCTCAAACTAACCCTAACCCTAACCCTAACCCATACCCTATGCCGTACCCGAACGCGTACCCTAAGCCTTACCCTAACAATAACCCTAACCCTAACCCTAAGCTACCCTTGACTGCTTCTGCCTCCAATAGATTTCCTAAGCACTAGTGTTTTAAGGAACAGGTTAAAAAGAGAATCCTAATGTGATTTCTTGATAATGGGTGTGTTCCTTATCTTCTCCTAGTGTCTAAACTCTTCTCCATGGCTGGACCCCCAAATAATATTCCTTGACGTGCTAAGGGGTATCTAGAGAGTGGGATAGGTTTAATAACTACCCTAACCCTAACCCCTACCCTAACCCTAACATGAACCCTAATCCTAACCCGTACCCTAAACCGAGCCCTAACCTTCAAACTAACCCTAACCCTAACCCAAACCCATACCCTACGCCGTACACGAACCCGTACCCGAACCCGTACCCTAAGCCGTGTCCTAACCCTAGCCCTAACCCTAACCCTAACCCTAAGCTACCCTTGAATGCTTCTGCCTCCAATAGATTTCCTAAGCACTAGTGTTTTAAGGAACAGGTTAAAAAGAGAATCCTAATGTGATTTCTTGATAATGTGTGTGTTCCTTATCTTCTCCTAGTGTCTAAACTCTTCTCCATGGCTGGACCCCCAAATAATATTCCTTGACGTGCTAAGGGGTATCTAGAGAGTGGGATAGGTTTAATAACTACCCTAACCCTAACGCGTACCCTAACCCTAACCCCTACCCTAACCCTAACACGAACCCTAATCCTAACCCGTACCCTAAACCGAGCCCTAACCTTCAAACTAACCCTAACCCTAACCCTAACCCATAACCTACGCCGTACCCGAACCCGTACCCGAACCCGTACCCTAACCCTAACCCTAACCCTAACCCTAACCCTAACCCTAAGCTACCGTTGACTGCTTCTGCCTCCAATAGATTTCCTAAGCACTAGTGTTTTAAGGAACAGGTTAAAAAGAGAATCCTAATGTGATTTCTTGATAATGGGTGTGTTCCTTATCTTCTCCTAGTGTCTAAACTCTTCTCCATGGCTGGTCCCCCAAATAATATTCCTTGACGTGCTAAGGGGCATCTAGGGAGTGGGATAGGTTTAATAACTACCCTAACCCTAACGCGTACCCTAACCCTAACCCCTACCCTAAACCTAACACGTACCCTAATCCTAACCCGTACCCTAAACCGAGCCCTAACCCTCAAACTAACCCTAACCCTAACCCTAACCCATACCCTATGCCGTACCCGAACCCGTACCCTAAGCCTTACCCTAACAATAACCCTAACCCTAACCCTAAGCTACCCTTGACTGCTTTGACTCCAATAGATTTCCTAAGCACTAGTATTTTAAGGAACAGGTTAAAAAGAGAATCCTAATGTGATTTCTTGATAATGGGTGTGTTCCTTATCTTCTCCTAGTGTCTAAACTCTTCTCCATGGCTGGACCCCAAATAATATTCCTTGACGTGCTAAGGGGTATCTAGAGAGTGGGATAGGTTTAATAACTACCCTAACCCTAACGCGTACCCTAACCCTAACCCCTACCCTAACCCTAACACGTACCCTAATCCTAACCCGTAACCTAAACCGAGCCCTAACCCTCAAACTAACCCTAACCCTAAACCTAACCCATACCCTACGCCGTACCCGAACCCGTACCCGAACCCGTTCCCGAACCCGTACCCTAAGCCGTACCCTAACCCTAACCCTAACCCTAAGCTACCCTTGACTGCTTCTGCCTCCAATAGATTTCCTAAGCACTAGTGTTTTAAGGAACAGGTTAAAAAGAGAATCCTAATGTGATTTCTTGATAATGGGTGTGTTCCTTATCTTCTCCTAGTGTCTAAACTCTTCTCCATGGCTGGACCCCCAAATAATATTCCTTGACGTGCTAAGGGGTATCTAGAGAGTGGGATAGGTTTAATAACTACCCTAACCCTAACGCGTACCCTAACCCTAACCCCTACCCTAACCCTAACACGTACCCTAATCCTAACCCGTACCCTAAACCGAGCCCTAAACCTCAAACTAACCCTAACCCTAACCCTAACCCATACCCTACGCCGTACCCGAACCCGTACCCTAAGCCGTACCCTAACCCTAACCCTAACCGTAACCCTAACCCTAAGCTACCCTTGACTACTTCTGCCTCCAATAGATTTCCTAAGCACTAGTGTATTAAGGAACAGGTTAAAAAGAGAATCCTAATGTGATTTCAGGATAATGGGTGTGTTCTTTATCTTCTCCTAGTGTCTAAACTCTTCTCCATGGCTGGACCCCCAAATAATATTCCTTGACGTGCTAAGGGGTATCTAGAGAGTGGGATAGGTTTAATAACTACCCTATCCCTAACGCGTACCCTAACCCTAACCCCTACCCTAACCCTAACACGAACCCTAATCCTAACCCGTACCCTAAACCGAGCCCTAACCTTCAAACTAACCCTAACACTAACCCAAACCCATACCCTACGCCGTACACGAACCCGTACCCGAACCCGTACCCTAAGCCGTGTCCTAAACCTAGCCCTAACCCTAACCCTAACCCTAAGCTACCCTTGACTGCTTCTGCCTCCAATAGATTTCCTAAGCACTAGTGTTTTAAGGAACAGGTTAAAAAGAGAATCCTAATGTGATTTCTTGATAATGGGTGTGTTCCTTATCTTCTCCTAGTGTCTAAACTCTTCTCCATGGCTGGACCCCCAAATAATATTCCTTGACGTGCTAAGGGGTATCTAGAGAGTGGAATAGGTTTAATAACTACCCTAACCCTAACGCATACCCTAACCCTAACCTCTACCCTAACCCTAACACGTACACTAATCCTAACCCGTACACTAAACCGAGCCCTAACCCTCAAACTAACCCTAACCCTAACCCTAACCCATACCCTACGCCGTACCCGAACCCGTACCCGAACCCGTACCCTAAGCCGTACCCTAACCCTAACCCTAACCGTAACGCTAACCCTAAGCTACCCTTGACTGCTTCTGCCTCCAATAGATTTCCTAAGCACTAGTGTATTAAGGAACAGGTTAAAAAGAGAATCCTAATGTGATTTCAGGATAATGGGTGTGTTCCTTATCTTCTCCTAGTGTCTAAACTCTTCTCCATGGCTGGACCCCCAAATAATATTCCTTGACGTGCTAAGGGGTATCTAGAGAGTGGGATAGGTTTAATAACTACCCTAACCCTAACGCGTACCCTAACCCTAACCCCTACCCTAACCCTAACACGAACCCTAATCCTAACCCGTAACCTAAACCGAGCCCTAACCTTCAAACTAACCCTAACCCTAACCCAAACCCATACCCTACGCCGTACACGAACCCGTAACCGAACCCGTACCCTAAGCCTTACCCTAACAATAACCCTAACCCTAACCCTAAGCTACCCTTGACTGCTTCTGCCTCCAATAGATTTCCTAAGCACTAGTGTTTTAAGGAACAGGTTAAAAAGAGAATCCTAATGTGATTTCTTGATAATGGGTGTGTTCCTTATCTTCTCCTAGTGTCTAAACTCTTCTCCATGGCTGGACCCCCAAATAATATTCCTTGACGTGCTAAGGGGTATCTAGAGAGTGGGATAGGTTTAATAACTACCCGAACCCTAACGCATACCCTAACCCTAACCTCTACCCTAACCCTAACACGTACACTAATCCTAACCCGTACCCTAAACCGAGCCCTAACCCTCAAACTAACCCTAACCCTAACCCTAACCCATAACCTACGCCGTACCCGAACCCATACCCGAACCCTTACCCTAAGCCGTACCCTAAACCTAACCCTAACCCTAACCCTAACCCTAAGCTACCCTTGACTGCTTCTGCCTCCAATAGATTTCCTAAGCACTAGTGTTTTAAGGAACAGGTTAAAAAGAGAATCCTAATGTGATTTCTTGATAATGGGTGTGTTCCTTATCTTCTCCTAGTGTCTAAACTCTTCTCCATGGCTGGTCCCCCAAATAATATTCCTTGACGTGCTAAGGGGCATCTAGGGAGTGGGATAGGTTTAATAACTACCCTAACCCTAACGCGTACCCTAACCCTAACCCCTACCCTAAACCTAACACGTACCCTAATCCTAACCCGTACCCTAAACCGAGCCCTAACACTCAAACTAACCCTAACCCTAACCCTAACCCATACCCTACGCCGTACCCGAACCCGTACCCGAACCCGTACCCTAAGCAGTACCCTAAACCTAACCCTAACCGTAACCCTAACCCTAAGCTACCCTTGACTACTTCTGCCTCCAATAGATTTCCTAAGCACTAGTGTATTAAGGAATAGGTTAAAAAGAGAATCCTAATGTGATTTCAGGATAATGGGTGTGTTCTTTATCTTCTCCTAGTGTCTAAACTCTTCTCCATGGCTGGACCCCCAAATAATATTCCTTGACGTGCTAAGGGGTATCTAGAGAGTGGGATAGGTTTAATAACTACCCTAACCCTAACGCGTACCCTAACCCTAACCCCTACCCTAACCCTAACACGAACCCTAATCCTAACCCGTACCCTAAACCGAGCCCTAACCTTCAAACTAACCCTAACACTAACCCAAACCCATACCCTACGCCGTACACGAACCCGTACCCGAACCCGTACCCTAAGCCGTGTCCTAACCCTAGCCCTAACCCTAACCCTAACCCTAAGCTACCCTTGACTGCTTCTGCCTCCAATAGATTTCCTAAGCACTAGTGTTTTAAGGAACAGGTTAAAAAGAGAATCCTAATGTGATTTCTTGATAATGGGTGTGTTCCTTATCTTCTCCTAGTGTCTAAACTCTTCTCCATGGCTGGACCCCCAAATAATATTCCTTGACGTGCTAAGGGGTATCTAGAGAGTGGGATAGGTTTAATAACTACCCTAACCCTAACCCCTACCCTAACCCTAACATGAACCCTAATCCTAACCCGTACCCTAAACCGAGCCCTAACCTTCAAACTAACCCTAACCCTAACCCAAACCCATACCCTACGCCGTACACGAACCCGTACCCGAACCCGTACCCTAAGCCGTGTCCTAACCCTAGCCCTAACCCTAACCCTAACCCTAAGCTACCCTTGAATGCTTCTGCCTCCAATAGATTTCCTAAGCACTAGTGTTTTAAGGAACAGGTTAAAAAGAGAATCCTAATGTGATTTCTTGATAATGTGTGTGTTCCTTATCTTCTCCTAGTGTCTAAACTCTTCTCCATGGCTGGACCCCCAAATAATATTCCTTGACGTGCTATGTGTATCTAGAGAGTGGGATAGGTTTAATAACTACCCTAACCCTAACGCGTACCCTAACCCTAACCCCTACCCTAACCCTAACACGAACCCTAATCCTAACCCGTACCCTAAACCGAGCCCTAACCTTCAAACTAACCCTAACCCTAACCCTAACCCATAACCTACGCCGTACCCGAACCCGTACCCGAACCCGTACCCTAACCCTAACCCTAACCCTAACCCTAACCCTAAGCTACCCTTGACTGCTTCTGCCTCCAATAGATTTCCTAAGCACTAGTGTTTTAAGGAACAGGTTAAAAAGAGAATCCTAATGTGATTTCTTGATAATGGGTGTGTTCCTTATCTTCTCCTAGTGTCTAAACTCTTCTCCATGGCTGGTCCCCCAAATAATATTCCTTGACGTGCTAAGGGGCATCTAGGGTGTGGGATAGGTTTAATAACTACCCTAACCCTAACGCGTACCCTAACCCTAACCCCTACCCTAAACCTAACACGTACCCTAATCCTAACCCGTACCCTAAACCGAGCCCTAACCCTCAAACTAACCCTAACCCTAACCCTAACCCATACCCTATGCCGTAACCGAACCCGTACCCTAAGCCTTACCCTAACAATAACCCTAACCCTAACCCTAAGCTACCCTTGACTGCTTTGCCTCCAATAGATTTCCTAAGCACTAGTGTTTTAAGGAACAGGTTAAAAAGAGAATCCTAATGTGATTTCTTGATAATGGGTGTGTTCCTTATCTTCTCCTAGTGTCTAAACTCTTCTCCATGGCTGGACCCCAAATAATATTCCTTGACGTGCTAAGGGGTATCTAGAGAGTGGGATAGGTTTAATAACTACCCTAACCCTAACGCGTACCCTAACCCTAACCCCTACCCTAACCCTAACACGTACCCTAATCCTAACCCGTAACCTAAACCGAGCCCTAACCCTCAAACTAACCCTAACCCTAAACCTAACCCATACCCTACGCCGTACCCGAACCCGTACCCGAACCCGTTCCCGAACCCGTACCCTAAGCCGTACCCTAACCCTAACCCTAACCCTAAGCTACCCTTGACTGCTTCTGCCTCCAATAGATTTCCTAAGCACTAGTGTTTTAAGGAACAGGTTAAAAAGAGAATCCTAATGTGATTTCTTGATAATGGGTGTGTTCCTTATCTTCTCCTAGTGTCTAAACTCTTCTCCATGGCTGGACCCCCAAATAATATTCCTTGACGTGCTAAGGGGTATCTAGAGAGTGGGATAGGTTTAATAACTACCCTAAACCTAACGCGTACCCTAACCCTAACCCCTACCCTAACCCTAACACGTACCCTAATCCTAACCCGTACCCTAAACCGAGCCCTAAACCTCAAACTAACCCTAACCCTAACCCTAACCCATAGCCTACCCGAACCCGTACCCTAAGCCGTACCCTAACCCTAACCCTAACCGTAACCCTAACCCTAAGCTACCCTTGACTACTTCTGCCTCCAATAGATTTCCTAAGCACTAGTGTATTAAGGAACAGGTTAAAAAGAGAATCCTAATGTGATTTCAGGATAATGGGTGTGTTCTTTATCTTCTCCTAGTGTCTAAACTCTTCTCCATGGCTGGACCCCCAAATAATATTCCTTGACGTGCTAAGGGGTATCTAGAGAGTGGGATAGGTTTAATAACTACCCTATCCCTAACGCGTACCCTAACCCTAACCCCTACCCTAACCCTAACACGAACCCTAATCCTAACCCGTACCCTAAACCGAGCCCTAACCTTCAAACTAACCCTAACACTAACCCAAACCCATACCCTACGCCGTACACGAACCCGTACCCGAACCCGTACCCTAAGCCGTGTCCTAACCCTAGCCCTAACCCTAACCCTAACCCTAAGCTTCCCTTGACTGCTTCTGCCTCCAATAGATTTCCTAAGCACTAGTGTTTTAAGGAACAGGTTAAAAAGAGAATCCTAATGTGATTTCTTGATAATGGGTGTGTTCCTTATCTTCTCCTAGTGTCTAAACTCTTCTCTATGGCTGGACCCCCAAATAATATTCCTTGACGTGCTAAGGGGTATCTAGAGAGTGGGATAGTTTTAATAACTACCCTAACCCTAACGCATACCCTAACCCTAACCTCTACCCTAACCCTAACACGTACACTAATCCTAACCCGTACACTAAACCGAGCCCTAACCCTCAAACTAACCCTAACCCTAACCCTAACCCATACCCTACGCCGTACCCGAACCCGTACCCGAACCCGTACCCTAAGCCGTACCCTAACCCTAACCCTAACCGTAACGCTAACCCTAAGCTACCCTTGACTGCTTCTGCCTCCAATAGATTTCCTAAGCACTAGTGTATTAAGGAACAGGTTAAAAAGAGAATCCTAATGTGATTTCAGGATAATGGGTGTGTTCCTTATCTTCTCCTAGTGTCTAAACTCTTCTCCATGGCTGGACCCCCAAATAATATTCCTTGACGTGCTAAGGGGTATCTAGAGAGTGGGATAGGTTTAATAACTACCCTAACCCTAACGCGTACCCTAACCCTAACCCCTACCCTAACCCTAACACGAACCCTAATCCTAACCCGTACCCTAAACCGAGCCCTAACCTTCAAACTAACCCTAACCCTAACCCAAACCCATACCCTACGCCGTACACGAACCCGTACCCGAACCCGTACCCTAAGCCTTACCCTAACAATAACCCTAACCCTAACCCTAAGCTACCCTTGACTGCTTCTGCCTCCAATAGATTTCCTAAGCACTAGTGTTTTAAGGAACAGGTTAAAAAGAGAATCCTAATGTGATTTCTTGATAATGGGTGTGTTCCTTATCTTCTCCTAGTGTCTAAACTCTTCTCCATGGCTGGATCCCCAAATAATATTCCTTGACGTGCTAAGGGGTATCTAGAGAGTGGGATAGGTTTAATAACTACCTGAACCCTAACGCATACCCTAACCCTAACCTCTACCCTAACCCTAACACGTACACTAATCCTAACCCGTACCCTAAACCGAGCCCTAACCCTCAAACTAACCCTAACCCTAACCCTAACCCATAACCTACGCCGTACCCGAACCCATACCCGAACCCTTACCCTAAGCCGTACCCTAAACCTAACCCTAACCCTAACCCTAACCCTAAGCTACCCTTGACAGCTTCTGCCTCCAATAGATTTCCTAAGCACTAGTGTTTTAAGGAACAGGTTAAAAAGAGAATCCTAATGTGATTTCTTGATAATGGGTGTGTTCCTTATCTTCTCCTAGTGTCTAAACTCTTCTCCATGGCTGGACCCCCAAATAATATTCCTTGACGTGCTAAGGGGTATCTAGAGAGTGGGATAGGTTTAATAACTACCCTAACGTTAACGCGTACCCTAACCCTAACCTCTACCCTAACCTTAACACGTACACTAATCCTAACCCGTAACCTAAACCGAGCCCTAACCCTCAAACTAACCCTAACCCTAACCCTAAACCATACCCTACGCCGTACCCGAACCCGTACCCGAACCCGTACCCTAAGCCGTACCCTAACCCTAACCCTAACGCTAACCCTAACCCTAACCCTAACCCTAGCCCTAAGCTACCCTTGACTGCTTCTGCCTCCAATAGATTTCCTAAGCACTTGTGTATTAAGGAACAGGTTAAAAAGAGAATCCTATTGTGATTTCAGGATAATGGGTGTGTTCCTTATCTTCTCCTAGTGTCTAAACTCTTCTCCATGGCTGGACCCACAAATAATATCCCTTGACGTGCTAAGGGGTATCTAGAGAGTGGGATAGGTTTAATAACTACCCTAACCCTAACGCGTACCCTAACCCTAACACGTACCCTAATCCTAACCCGTACCCTAAACCGATCCCTAACCCTCAAACTAAACCTAACCCTAACCCTAACCCATACCATACGCCGTACCCGAACCCGTACCCGAACCCGTACACTAAGTCGTACCCTAAAGCTAACCCTAACCCTAACCCTAACCCTAAACCTAAGCTACCCTTGACTGCTTCTGCCTCCAATAGATTTCCTAAGCACAAGTGTTTTAAGGAACAGGTTAAAAAGAGAATCCTAATGTGATTTCTTGATAATGGGTGTGTTCCTTATCTTCTCCTAGTGTCTAAACTCTTCTCCATGGCTGGACCCCCAAATAATATTCCTTGACGTGCTAAGGGGTATCTAGAGAGTGGGATAGGTTTAATAACTACCCTAACCCTAACGCGTACCATAACCCTAACCCCTACCCTAACCCTAACACGTACCCTAATCCTAAGCCGAAACCTAAACCGAGCCCTAACCTTCAAACTAACCCTAACCCTAACTCTAACCCATACCCTACGCCGTACACGAACCCGTACCCGAACCCGTACCCTATGCCGTACCCTAACTCTAGCCCTAACCCTAACCCTAACCCTAAGCTACCCTTGACTGCTTCTGCCTCCAATAGATTTCCTAAGCACTAGTGTTTTAAGGAACAGGTTAAAAAGAGAATCCTAATGTGATTTCTTGATAATGGGTGTGTTCCTTATCTTCTCCTAGTGTCTAAACTCTTCTCCATGGCTGGTCCCCCAAATAATATTCCTTGACGTGCTAAGGGGCATCTAGGGAGTGGGATAGGATTAATAACTACCCTAACCCTAACGCGTACCCTAACCCTAACCCCTACCATAAACCTAACACGTACCCTAATCCTAACCCGTACCCTAAACCGAGCCCTAACCCTCAAACTAACCCTAACCCTAACCCTAACCCATACCCTATGCCGTACCCGAACCCGTACCCTAAGCCTTACCCTAACAATAACCCTAACCCTAACCCTAAGCTACCCTTGACTGCTTTGCCTCCAATAGATTTCCTAAGCACTAGTGTTTTAAGGAACAGGTTAAAAAGAGAATCCTAATGTGATTTCTTGATAATGGGTGTGTTCCTTATCTTCTCCTAGTGTCTAAACTCTTCTCCATGGCTGGACCCCCAAATAATATTCCTTGACGTGCTAAGGGGTATCTAGAGAGTGGGATAGTTTTAATAACTACCCTAACCCTAACGCGTACCCTAACCCTAACCCCTACCCTAACCCTAACACGTACCCTAATCCTAACCCGTAACCTAAACCGAGCCCTAACCCTCAAACTAACCCTAACCCTAAACCTAACCCATACCCTACGCCGTACCCGAACCCGTACCCGAACCCTTTCCCGAACCCGTACCCTAAGCCGTACCCTAACCCTAACCCTAACCCTAAGCTACCCTTGACTGCTTCTGCCTCCAATAGATTTCCTAAGCACTAGTGTTTTAAGGAACAGTTTAAAAAGAGAATCCTAATGTGATTTCTTGATAATGGGTGTGTTCCTTATCTTCTCCTAGTGTCTAAACTCTTCTCCATGGCTGGACCCCCAAATAATATTACTTGACGTGCTAAGGGGTATCTAGAGAGTGGGATAGGTTTAATAACTACCCTAACCCTAACGCGTACCCTAACCCTAACCCCTACCCTAACCCTAACACGTACCCTAATCCTAACCCGTACCCTAAACCGAGCCCTAAACCTCAAACTAACCCTAACCCTAACCCTAACCCATACCCTACGCCGTACCCGAACCCGTACCCTAAGCCTTACCCTAACCCTAACCCTAACCGTAACCCTAACCCTAAGCTACCCTTGACTACTTCTGCCTCCAATAGATTTCCTAAGCACTAGTGTATTAAGGAACAGGTTAAATAGAGAATCCTAATGTGATTTCAGGATAATGGGTGTGTTCTTTATCTTCTCCTAGTGTCTAAACTCTTCTCCATGGCTGGACCCCCAAATAATATTCCTTGACGTGCTAAGGGGTATCTAGAGAGTGGGATAGGTTTAATAACTACCCTAACCCTAACGCGTACCCTAACCCTAACCCCTACCCTAACCCTAACACGAACCCTAATCCTAACCCGTACCCTAAACCGAGCCCTAACCTTCAAACTAACCCTAACACTAACCCAAACCCATACCCTACGCCGTACACGAACCCGTACCCGAACCCGTACCCTAAGCCGTGTCCTAACCCTAGCCCTAACCCTAACCCTAACCCTAAGCTACCCTTGACTGCTTCTGCCTCCAATAGATTTCCTAAGCACTAGTGTTTTAAGGAACAGGTTAAAAAGAGAATCCTAATGTGATTTCTTGATAATGGGTGTGTTCCTTATCTTCTCCTAGTGTCTAAACTCTTCTCCATGGCTGGACCCCCAAATAATATTCCTTGACGTGCTAAGGGGTATCTAGAGAGTGGGATAGGTTTAATAACTACCCTAACCCTAACGCATACCCTAACCCTAACCTCTACCCTAACCCTAACACGTACACTAATCCTAACCCGTACACTAAACCGAGCCCTAACCCTCAAACTAACCCTAACCCTAACCCTAACCCATACCCTACGCCGTACCCGAACCCGTACCCGAACCCGTACCCTAAGCCGTACCCTAACAATAACCCTAACCCTAACCCTAACCCTAAGCTACCCTTGACTGCTTCTGCCTCCAATAGATTTCCTAAGCACTAGTGTATTAAGGAACAGGTTAAAAAGAGAATCCTAATGTGATTTCAGGATAATGGGTGTGTTCCTTATCTTCTCCTAGTGTCTAAACTCTTCTCCATGGCTGGACCCCCAAATAATATTCCTTGACGTGCTAAGGGGTATCTAGAGAGTGGGATAGGTTTAATAACTACCCGAACCCTAACGCATACCCTAACCCTAACCTCTACCCTAACCCTAACACGTACACTAATCCTAACCCGTACCCTAAACCGAGCCCTAACCCTCAAACTAACCCTAACCCTAACCCTAACCCATAACCTACGCCGTACCCGAACCCATACCCGAACCCTTACCCTAAGCCGTACCCTAAACGTAACCCTAACCCTAACCCTAACCCTAAGCTACCCTTGACTGCTTCTGCCTCCAATAGATTTCCTAAGCACTAGTGTTTTAAGGAACAGGTTAAAAAGAGAATCCTAATGTGATTTCTTGATAATGGGTGTGTTCCTTATCTTCTCCTAGTGTCTAAACTCTTCTCCATGGCTGGACCCCCAAATAATATTCCTTGACGTGCTAAGGGGTATCTAGAGAGTGGGATAGGTTTAATAACTACCCTAACGTTAACGCGTACCCTAACCCTAACCTCTACCCTAACCTTAACACGTACACTAATCCTAACCCGTAACCTAAACCGAGCCCTAACCCTCAAACTAACCCTAACCCTAACCCTAAACCATACCCTACGCCGTACCCGAACCCGTACCCGAACACGTACCCTAAGCCGTACCCTAACCCTAACCCTAACACTAACCCTAACCCTAACCCTAACCCTAGCCCTAAGCTACCCTTGACTGCTTCTGCCTCCAATAGATTTCCTAAGCACTTGTGTATTAAGGAACAGGTTAAAAAGAGAATCCTATTGTGATTTCAGGATAATGGGTGTGTTCCTTATCTTCTCCTAGTGTCTAAACTCTTCTCCATGCCTGGACCCCCAAATAATATCCCTTGACGTGCTAAGGGGTATCTAGAGAGTGGGATAGGTTTAATAACTACCCTAACCCTAACGCGTACCCTAACCCTAACACGTACCCTAATCCTAACCCGTACCCTAAAACGATCCCTAACCCTCAAACTAAACCTAACCCTAACCCTAACCCATACCATACGCCGTACCCGAACCCGTACACTAAGTCGTACCCTAAAGCTAACCCTAACCCTAACCCAAACCCATACCCTAAGCCGTACCCTAACCCTAACCCTAACCCTAACCCTAACCCTAAGCTACCCTTGACTGCTTCTGCCTCCAATACATTTCCTAAGCACTAGTGTATTAAGGAACAGGTTAAAAAGAGAATCCTAATGTGATTTCAGGATAATGGGTGTGTTCCTTATCTTCTCCTAGTGTCTAAACTCTTCTCCATGGCTGGACCCCCAAATAATATTCCTTGACGTGCTAAGGGGTATCTAGAGAGTGGGATAGGTTTAATAACTACCCTAACCCTAACGCGTACCCTAACCCTAACCCCTACCCTAACCCTAACACGAACCCTAATCCTAACCCGTACCCTAAACCGAGCCCTAACCTTCAAACTAACCCTAACCCTAACCCAAACCCATACCCTACGCCGTACACGAACCCGTACCCGAACCCGTACCCTAAGCCTTACCCTAACAATAACCCTAACCCTAACCCTAAGCTACCCTTGACTGCTTCTGCCTCCAATAGATTTCCTAAGCATTAGTGTTTTAAGGAACAGGTTAAAAAGAGAATCCTAATGTGATTTCTTGATAATGGGTGTGTTCCTTATCTTCTCCTAGTGTCTAAACTCTTCTCCATGACTGGATCCCCAAATAATATTCCTTGACGTGCTAAGGGGTATCTAGAGAGTGGGATAGGTTTAATAACTACCCGAACCCTAACGCATACCCTAACCCTAACCTCTACCCTAACCCTAACACGTACACTAATCCTAACCCGTACCCTAAACCGAGCCCTAACCCTCAAACTAACCCTAACCCTAACCCTAACCCATAACCTACGCCGTACCCGAACCCATACCCGAACCCTTACCCTAAGCCGTACCCTAAACCTAACCCTAACCCTAACCCTAACCCTAAGCTACCCTTGACTGCTTCTGCCTCCAATAGATTTCCTAAGCACTAGTGTTTTAAGGAACAGGTTAAAAAGAGAATCCTAATGTGATTTCTTGATAATGGGTGTGTTCCTTATCTTCTCCTAGTGTCTAAACTCTTCTCCATGGCTGGTCCCCCAAATAATATTCCTTGACGTGCTAAGGGGCATCTAGGGAGTGGGATAGGTTTAATAACTACCCTAACCCTAACGCGTACCCTAACCCTAACCCCTACCCTAAACCTAACACGTACCCTAATCCTAACCCGTACCCTAAACCGAGCCCTAACACTCAAACTAACCCTAACCCTAACCCTAACCCATACCCTACGCCGTACCCGAACCCGTACCCCAACCCGTACCCTAAGCAGTACCCTAAACCTAACCCTAACCGTAACCCTAACCCTAAGCTACCCTTGACTACTTCTGCCTCCAATAGATTTCCTAAGCACTAGTGTATTAAGGAATAGGTTAAAAAGAGAATCCTAATGTGATTTCAGGATAATGGGTGTGTTCTTTATCTTCTCCTAGTGTCTAAACTCTTCTCCATGGCTGGACCCCCAAATAATATTCCTTGACGTGCTAAGGGGTATCTAGAGAGTGGGATAGGTTTAATAACTACCCTAACCCTAACCCCTACCCTAACCCTAACATGAACCCTAATCCTAACCCGTACCCTAAACCGAGCCCTAACCTTCAAACTAACCCTAACCCTAACCCAAACCCATACCCTACGCCGTACACGAACCCGTACCCGAACCCGTACCCTAAGCCGTGTCCTAACCCTAGCCCTAACCCTAACCCTAACCCTAAGCTACCCTTGAATGCTTCTGCCTCCAATAGATTTCCTAAGCACTAGTGTTTTAAGGAACAGGTTAAAAAGAGAATCCTAATGTGATTTCTTGATAATGTGTGTGTTCCTTATCTTCTCCTAGTGTCTAAACTCTTCTCCATGGCTGGACCCCCAAATAATATTCCTTGACGTGCTAAGGGGTATCTAGAGAGTGGGATAGGTTTAATAACTACCCTAACCCTAACGCGTACCCTAACCCTAACCCCTACCCTAACCCTAACACGAACCCTAATCCTAACCCGTACCCTAAACCGAGCCCTAACCTTCAAACTAACCCTAACCCTAACCCTAACCCATAACCTACGCCGTACCCGAACCCGTACCCGAACCCGTACCCTAACCCTAACCCTAACCCTAACCCTAACCCTAACCCTAACCCTAAGCTACCCTTGACTGCTTCTGCCTCCAATAGATTTCCTAAGCACTAGTGTTTTAAGGAACAGGTTAAAAAGAGAATCCTAATGTGATTTCTTGATAATGGGTGTGTTCCTTATCTTCTCCTAGTGTCTAAACTCTTCTCCATGGCTGGTCCCCCAAATAATATTCCTTGACGTGCTAAGGGGCATCTAGGGTGTGGGATAGGTTTAATAACTACCCTAACCCTAACGCGTACCCTAACCCTAACCCCTACCCTAAACCTAACACGTACCCTAATCCTAACCCGTACCCTAAACCGAGCCCTAACCCTCAAACTAACCCTAACCCTAACCCTAACCCATACCCTATGCCGTACCCGAACCCGTACCCTAAGCCTTACCCTAACAATAACCCTAACCCTAACCCTAAGCTACCCTTGACTGCTTTGCCTCCAATAGATTTCCTAAGCACTAGTGTTTTAAGGAACAGGTTAAAAAGAGAATCCTAATGTGATTTCTTGATAATGGGTGTGTTCCTTATCTTCTCCTAGTGTCTAAACTCTTCTCCATGGCTGGACCCCAAATAATATTCCTTGACGTGCTAAGGGGTATCTAGAGAGTGGGATAGGTTTAATAACTACCCTAACCCTAACGCGTACCCTAACCCTAACCCCTACCCTAACCCTAACACGTACCCTAATCCTAACCCGTAACCTAAACCGAGCCCTAACCCTCAAACTAACCCTAACCCTAAACCTAACCCATACCCTACGCCGTACCCGAACCCGTACCCGAACCCGTTCCCGAACCCGTACCCTAAGCCGTACCCTAACCCTAACCCTAACCCTAAGCTACCCTTGACTGCTTCTGCCTCCAATAGATTTCCTAAGCACTAGTTTTTTAAGGAACAGGTTAAAAAGAGAATCCTAATGTGATTTCTTGATAATGGGTGTGTTCCTTATCTTCTCCTAGTGTCTAAACTCTTCTCCATGGCTGGACCCCCAAATAATATTCCTTGACGTGCTAAGGGGTATCTAGAGAGTGGGATAGGTTTAATAACTACCCTAAACCTAACGCGTACCCTAACCCTAACCCCTACCCTAACCCTAACACGTACCCTAATCCTAACCCGTACCCTAAACCGAGCCCTAAACCTCAAACTAACCCTAACCCTAACCCTAACCCATAGCCTACGCCGTACCCGAACCCGTACCCTAAGCCGTACCCTAACACTAACCCTAACCGTAACCCTAACCCTAAGCTACCCTTGACTACTTCTGCCTCCAATAGAATTCCTAAGCACTAGTGTATTAAGGAACAGGTTAAAAAGAGAATCCTAATGTGATTTCAGGATAATGGGTGTGTTCTTTATCTTCTCCTAGTGTCTAAACTCTTCTCCATGGCTGGACCCCCAAATAATATTCCTTGACGTGCTAAGGGGTATCTAGAGAGTGGGATAGGTTTAATAACTACCCTATCCCTAACGCGTACCCTAACCCTAACCCCTACCCTAACCCTAACACGAACCCTAATCCTAACCCGTACCCTAAACCGAGCCCTAACCTTCAAACTAACCCTAACACTAACCCAAACCCATACCCTACGCCGTACACGAACCCGTTCCCGAACCCGTACCCTAAGCCGTGTCCTAACCCTAGCCCTAACCCTAACCCTAACCCTAAGCTACCCTTGACTGCTTCTGCCTCCAATAGATTTCCTAAGCACTAGTGTTTTAAGGAACAGGTTAAAAAGAGAATCCTAATGTGATTTCTTGATAATGGGTGTGTTCCTTATCTTCTCCTAGTGTCTAAACTCTTCTCTATGGCTGGACCCCCAAATAATATTCCTTGACGTGCTAAGGGGTATCTAGAGAGTGGGATAGGTTTAATAACTACCCTAACCCTAACGCATACCCTAACCCTAACCTCTACCCTAACCCTAACACGTACACTAATCCTAACCCGTACACTAAACCGAGCCCTAACCCTCAAACTAACCCTAACCCTAACCCTAACCCATACCCTACGCCGTACCCGAACCCGTACCCGAACCCGTACCCTAAGCCGTACCCTAACCCTAACCCTAACCGTAACGCTAACCCTAAGCTACCCTTGACTGCTTCTGCCTCCAATAGATTTCCTAAGCACTAGTGTATTAAGGAACAGGTTAAAAAGAGAATCCTAATGTGATTTCAGGATAATGGGTGTGTTCCTTATCTTCTCCTAGTGTCTAAACTCTTCTCCATGGCTGGACCCCCAAATAATATTCCTTGACGTGCTAAGGGGTATCTAGAGAGTGGGATAGGTTTAATAACTACCCTAACCCTAACGCGTACCCTAACCCTAACCCCTACCCTAACCCTAACACGAACCCTAATCCTAACCCGTACCCTAAACCGAGCCCTAACCTTCAAACTAACCCTAACCCTAACCCAAACCCATACCCTACGCCGTACACGAACCCGTACCCGAACCCGTACCCTAAGCCTTACCCTAACAATAACCCTAACCCTAACCCTAAGCTACCCTTGACTGCTTCTGCCTCCAATAGATTTCCTAAGCACTAGTGTTTTAAGGAACAGGTTAAAAAGAGAATCCTAATGTGATTTCTTGATAATGGGTGTGTTCCTTATCTTCTCCTAGTGTCTAAACTCTTCTCCATGGCTGGATCCCCAAATAATATTCCTTGACGTGCTAAGGGGTATCTAGAGAGTGGGATAGGTTTAATAACTACCCGAACCCTAACGCATACCCTAACCCTAACCTCTACCCTAACCCTAACACGTACACTAATCCTAACCCGTACCCTAAACCGAGCCCTAACCCTCAAACTAACCCTAACCCTAACCCTAACCCATAACCTACGCCGTACCCGAACCCATACCCGAACCCTTACCCTAAGCCGTACCCTAAACCTAACCCTAACCCTAACCCTAACCCTAAGCTACCCTTGACTGCTTCTGCCTCCAATAGATTTCCTAAGCACTAGTGTTTTAAGGAACAGGTTAAAAAGAGAATCCTAATGTGATTTCTTGATAATGGGTGTGTTCCTTATCTTCTCCTAGTGTCTAAACTCTTCTCCATGGCTGGACCCCCAAATAATATTCCTTGACGTGCTAAGGGGTATCTAGAGAGTGGGATAGGTTTAATAACTACCCTAACGTTAACGCGTACCCTAACCCTAACCTCTACCCTAACCTTAACACGTACACTAATCCTAACCCGTAACCTAAACCGAGCCCTAACCCTCAAACTAACCCTAACCCTAACCCTAAACCATACCCTACGCCGTACCCGAACCTGTACCCGAACCCGTACCCTAAGCCGTACCCTAACCCTAACCCTAACGCTAACCCTAACCCTAACCCTAACCCTAGCCCTAAGCTACCCTTGACTGCTTCTGCCTCCAATAGATTTCCTAAGCACTTGTGTATTAAGGAACAGGTTAAAAAGAGAATCCTATTGTGATTTCAGGATAATGGGTGTGTTCCTTATCTTCTCCTAGTGTCTAAACTCTTCTCCATGGCTGGACCCACAAATAATATCCCTTGACGTGCTAAGGGGTATCTAGAGAGTGGGATAGGTTTAATAACTACCCTAACCCTAACGCGTACCCTAACCCTAACACGTACCCTAATCCTAACCCGTACCCTAAACCGATCCCTAACCCTCAAACTAAACCTAACCCTAACCCTAACCCATACCATACGCCGTACCCGAACCCGTACCCGAACCCGTACACTAAGTCGTACCCTAAAGCTAACCCTAACCCTAACCCTAACCCTAAACCTAAGCTACCCTTGACTGCTTCTGCCTCCAATAGATTTCCTAAGCACAAGTGTTTTAAGGAACAGGTTAAAAAGAGAATCCTAATGTGATTTCTTGATAATGGGTGTGTTCCTTATCTTCTCCTAGTGTCTAAACTCTTCTCCATGGCTGGACCCCCAAATAATATTCCTTGACGTGCTAAGGGGTATCTAGAGAGTGGGATAGGTTTAATAACTACCCTAACCCTAACGCGTACCATAACCCTAACCCCTACCCTAACCCTAACACGTACCCTAATCCTAAGCCAAAACCTAAACCGAGCCCTAACCTTCAAACTAACCCTAACCCTAACTCTAACCCATACCCTACGCCGTACACGAACCCGTACCCGAACCCGTACCCTATGCCGTACCCTAACTCTAGCCCTAACCCTAACCCTAACCCTAAGCTACCCTTGACTGCTTCTGCCTCCAATAGATTTCCTAAGCACTAGTGTTTTAAGGAACAGGTTAAAAAGAGAATCCTAATGTGATTTCTTGATAATGGGTGTGTTCCTTATCTTCTCCTAGTGTCTAAACTCTTCTCCATGGCTGGTCCCCCAAATAATATTCCTTGACGTGCTAAGGGGCATCTAGGGAGTGGGATAGGATTAATAACTACCCTAACCCTAACGCGTACCCTAACCCTAACCCCTACCATAAACCTAACACGTACCCTAATCCTAACCCGTACCCTAAACCGAGCCCTAACCCTC
Organism: Eschrichtius robustus; assembly: GCF_028021215.1. NCBI lineage: Eukaryota > Metazoa > Chordata > Mammalia > Artiodactyla > Eschrichtiidae > Eschrichtius > Eschrichtius robustus. Next base: position 56,023 of record NW_027175382.1, on the reverse strand, counting down.
AAACTAACCCTAACCCTAACCCTAACCCATACGCTATGCCGTACCCGAACCCGTACCCTAAGCCTTACCCTAACAATAACCCTAACCCTAACCCTAAGCTACCCTTGACTGCTTTGCCTCCAATAGATTTCCTAAGCACTAGTGTTTTAAGGAACAGGTTAAAAAGAGAATCCTAATGTGATTTCTTGATAATGGGTGTGTTCCTTATCTTCTCCTAGTGTCTAAACTCTTCTCCATGGCTGGACCCCCAAATAATATTCCTTGACGTGCTAAGGGGTATCTAGAGAGTGGGATAGGTTTAATAACTACCCTAACCCTAACGCGTACCCTAACCCTAACCCCTACCCTAACCCTAACACGTACCCTAATCCTAACCCGTAACCTAAACCGAGCCCTAACCCTCAAACTAACCCTAACCCTAAACCTAACCCATACCCTACGCCGTACCCGAACCCGTACCCGAACCCGTTCCCGAACCCGTACCCTAAGCCGTACCCTAACCCTAACCCTAACCCTAAGCTACCCTTGACTGCTTCTGCCTCCAATAGATTTCCTAAGCACTAGTGTTTTAAGGAACAGTTTAAAAAGAGAATCCTAATGTGATTTCTTGATAATGGGTGTGTTCCTTATCTTCTCCTAGTGTCTAAACTCTTCTCCATGGCTGGACCCCCAAATAATATTACTTGACGTGCTAAGGGGTATCTAGAGAGTGGGATAGGTTTAATAACTACCCTAACCCTAACCCCTACCCTAACCCTAACACGTACCCTAATCCTAACCCGTACCCTAAACCGAGCCCTAAACCTCAAACTAACCCTAACCCTAACCCTAACCCATACCCTACGCCGTACCCGAACCCGTACCCTAAGCCTTACCCTAACCCTAACCCTAACCGTAACCCTAACCCTAAGCTACCCTTGACTACTTCTGCCTCCAATAGATTTCCTAAGCACTAGTGTATTAAGGAACAGGTTAAATAGAGAATCCTAATGTGATTTCAGGATAATGGGTGTGTTCTTTATCTTCTCCTAGTGTCTAAACTCTTCTCCATGGCTGGACCCCCAAATAATATTCCTTGACGTGCTAAGGGGTATCTAGAGAGTGGGATAGGTTTAATAACTACCCTAACCCTAACGCGTACCCTAACCCTAACCCCTACCCTAACCCTAACACGAACCCTAATCCTAACCCGTACCCTAAACCGAGCCCTAACCTTCAAACTAACCCTAACACTAACCCAAACCCATACCCTACGCCGTACACGAACCCGTACCCGAACCCGTACCCTAAGCCGTGTCCTAACCCTAGCCCTAACCCTAACCCTAACCCTAAGCTACCCTTGACTGCTTCTGCCTCCAATAGATTTCCTAAGCACTAGTGTTTTAAGGAACAGGTTAAAAAGAGAATCCTAATGTGATTTCTTGATAATGGGTGTGTTCCTTATCTTCTCCTAGTGTCTAAACTCTTCTCCATGGCTGGACCCCCAAATAATATTCCTTGACGTGCTAAGGGGTATCTAGAGAGTGGGATAGGTTTAATAACTACCCTAACCCTAACGCATACCCTAACCCTAACCTCTACCCTAACCCTAACACGTACACTAATCCTAACCCGTACACTAAACCGAGCCCTAACCCTCAAACTAACCCTAACCCTAACCCTAACCCATACCCTACGCCGTACCCGAACCCGTACCCGAACCCGTACCCTAAGCCGTACCCTAACAATAACCCTAACCCTAACCCTAACCCTAAGCTACCCTTGACTGCTTCTGCCTCCAATAGATTTCCTAAGCACTAGTGTATTAAGGAACAGGTTAAAAAGAGAATCCTAATGTGATTTCAGGATAATGGGTGTGTTCCTTATCTTCTCCTAGTGTCTAAACTCTTCTCCATGGCTGGACCCCCAAATAATATTCCTTGACGTGCTAAGGGGTATCTAGAGAGTGGGATAGGTTTAATAACTACCCTAACCCTAACGCGTACCCTAACCCTAACCCCTACCCTAAACCTAACACGAACCCTAATCCTAACCCGTACCCTAAACCGAGCCCTAAACTTCAAACTAACCCTAACCCTAACCTAAACCCATACCCTACGCCGTACACGAACCCGTACCCGAACCCGTACCCTAAGCCGTGTCCTAAACCTAGCCCTAACCCTAACGCTAACCCTAAGCTACCCTTGACTGCTTCTTCCTCCAATAGATTTCCTAAGCACTAGTGTTTTAAGGAACAGGTTAAAAAGAGAATCCTAATGTGATTTCTTGATAATGGGTGTGTTCCTTATCTTCTCCTACTGTCTAAACTCTTCTCCATGGCTGGTCCCCCAAATAATATTCCTTGACGTGCTAAGGGGTATCTAGGGAGTGGGATAGGTTTAATAACTACCCTAACCCTAACGCGTACCCTAACCCTAACCCCTACCCTAACCCTAACACGTACCCTAATCCTAACCCGTACCGTAAACCGAGCCCTAACCCTCAAACTAACCCTAACCCTAACCCTAACCCATACCCTATGCCGTACCCGAACGCGTACCCTAAGCCTTACCCTAACAATAACCCTAACCCTAACCCTAAGCTACCCTTGACTGCTTCTGCCTCCAATAGATTTCCTAAGCACTAGTGTTTTAAGGAACAGGTTAAAAAGAGAATCCTAATGTGATTTCTTGATAATGGGTGTGTTCCTTATCTTCTCCTAGTGTCTAAACTCTTCTCCATGGCTGGACCCCCAAATAATATTCCTTGACGTGCTAAGGGGTATCTAGAGAGTGGGATAGGTTTAATAACTACCCTAACCCTAACCCCTACCCTAACCCTAACATGAACCCTAATCCTAACCCGTACCCTAAACCGAGCCCTAACCTTCAAACTAACCCTAACCCTAACCCAAACCCATACCCTACGCCGTACACGAACCCGTACCCGAACCCGTACCCTAAGCCGTGTCCTAACCCTAGCCCTAACCCTAACCCTAACCCTAAGCTACCCTTGAATGCTTCTGCCTCCAATAGATTTCCTAAGCACTAGTGTTTTAAGGAACAGGTTAAAAAGAGAATCCTAATGTGATTTCTTGATAATGTGTGTGTTCCTTATCTTCTCCTAGTGTCTAAACTCTTCTCCATGGCTGGACCCCCAAATAATATTCCTTGACGTGCTAAGGGGTATCTAGAGAGTGGGATAGGTTTAATAACTACCCTAACCCTAACGCGTACCCTAACCCTAACCCCTACCCTAACCCTAACACGAACCCTAATCCTAACCCGTACCCTAAACCGAGCCCTAACCTTCAAACTAACCCTAACCCTAACCCTAACCCATAACCTACGCCGTACCCGAACCCGTACCCGAACCCGTACCCTAACCCTAACCCTAACCCTAACCCTAACCCTAACCCTAAGCTACCGTTGACTGCTTCTGCCTCCAATAGATTTCCTAAGCACTAGTGTTTTAAGGAACAGGTTAAAAAGAGAATCCTAATGTGATTTCTTGATAATGGGTGTGTTCCTTATCTTCTCCTAGTGTCTAAACTCTTCTCCATGGCTGGTCCCCCAAATAATATTCCTTGACGTGCTAAGGGGCATCTAGGGAGTGGGATAGGTTTAATAACTACCCTAACCCTAACGCGTACCCTAACCCTAACCCCTACCCTAAACCTAACACGTACCCTAATCCTAACCCGTACCCTAAACCGAGCCCTAACCCTCAAACTAACCCTAACCCTAACCCTAACCCATACCCTATGCCGTACCCGAACCCGTACCCTAAGCCTTACCCTAACAATAACCCTAACCCTAACCCTAAGCTACCCTTGACTGCTTTGACTCCAATAGATTTCCTAAGCACTAGTATTTTAAGGAACAGGTTAAAAAGAGAATCCTAATGTGATTTCTTGATAATGGGTGTGTTCCTTATCTTCTCCTAGTGTCTAAACTCTTCTCCATGGCTGGACCCCAAATAATATTCCTTGACGTGCTAAGGGGTATCTAGAGAGTGGGATAGGTTTAATAACTACCCTAACCCTAACGCGTACCCTAACCCTAACCCCTACCCTAACCCTAACACGTACCCTAATCCTAACCCGTAACCTAAACCGAGCCCTAACCCTCAAACTAACCCTAACCCTAAACCTAACCCATACCCTACGCCGTACCCGAACCCGTACCCGAACCCGTTCCCGAACCCGTACCCTAAGCCGTACCCTAACCCTAACCCTAACCCTAAGCTACCCTTGACTGCTTCTGCCTCCAATAGATTTCCTAAGCACTAGTGTTTTAAGGAACAGGTTAAAAAGAGAATCCTAATGTGATTTCTTGATAATGGGTGTGTTCCTTATCTTCTCCTAGTGTCTAAACTCTTCTCCATGGCTGGACCCCCAAATAATATTCCTTGACGTGCTAAGGGGTATCTAGAGAGTGGGATAGGTTTAATAACTACCCTAACCCTAACGCGTACCCTAACCCTAACCCCTACCCTAACCCTAACACGTACCCTAATCCTAACCCGTACCCTAAACCGAGCCCTAAACCTCAAACTAACCCTAACCCTAACCCTAACCCATACCCTACGCCGTACCCGAACCCGTACCCTAAGCCGTACCCTAACCCTAACCCTAACCGTAACCCTAACCCTAAGCTACCCTTGACTACTTCTGCCTCCAATAGATTTCCTAAGCACTAGTGTATTAAGGAACAGGTTAAAAAGAGAATCCTAATGTGATTTCAGGATAATGGGTGTGTTCTTTATCTTCTCCTAGTGTCTAAACTCTTCTCCATGGCTGGACCCCCAAATAATATTCCTTGACGTGCTAAGGGGTATCTAGAGAGTGGGATAGGTTTAATAACTACCCTATCCCTAACGCGTACCCTAACCCTAACCCCTACCCTAACCCTAACACGAACCCTAATCCTAACCCGTACCCTAAACCGAGCCCTAACCTTCAAACTAACCCTAACACTAACCCAAACCCATACCCTACGCCGTACACGAACCCGTACCCGAACCCGTACCCTAAGCCGTGTCCTAAACCTAGCCCTAACCCTAACCCTAACCCTAAGCTACCCTTGACTGCTTCTGCCTCCAATAGATTTCCTAAGCACTAGTGTTTTAAGGAACAGGTTAAAAAGAGAATCCTAATGTGATTTCTTGATAATGGGTGTGTTCCTTATCTTCTCCTAGTGTCTAAACTCTTCTCCATGGCTGGACCCCCAAATAATATTCCTTGACGTGCTAAGGGGTATCTAGAGAGTGGAATAGGTTTAATAACTACCCTAACCCTAACGCATACCCTAACCCTAACCTCTACCCTAACCCTAACACGTACACTAATCCTAACCCGTACACTAAACCGAGCCCTAACCCTCAAACTAACCCTAACCCTAACCCTAACCCATACCCTACGCCGTACCCGAACCCGTACCCGAACCCGTACCCTAAGCCGTACCCTAACCCTAACCCTAACCGTAACGCTAACCCTAAGCTACACTTGACTGCTTCTGCCTCCAATAGATTTCCTAAGCACTAGTGTATTAAGGAACAGGTTAAAAAGAGAATCCTAATGTGATTTCAGGATAATGGGTGTGTTCCTTATCTTCTCCTAGTGTCTAAACTCTTCTCCATGGCTGGACCCCCAAATAATATTCCTTGACGTGCTAAGGGGTATCTAGAGAGTGGGATAGGTTTAATAACTACCCTAACCCTAACGCGTACCCTAACCCTAACCCCTACCCTAACCCTAACACGAACCCTAATCCTAACCCGTAACCTAAACCGAGCCCTAACCTTCAAACTAACCCTAACCCTAACCCAAACCCATACCCTACGCCGTACACGAACCCGTAACCGAACCCGTACCCTAAGCCTTACCCTAACAATAACCCTAACCCTAACCCTAAGCTACCCTTGACTGCTTCTGCCTCCAATAGATTTCCTAAGCACTAGTGTTTTAAGGAACAGGTTAAAAAGAGAATCCTAATGTGATTTCTTGATAATGGGTGTGTTCCTTATCTTCTCCTAGTGTCTAAACTCTTCTCCATGGCTGGACCCCCAAATAATATTCCTTGACGTGCTAAGGGGTATCTAGAGAGTGGGATAGGTTTAATAACTACCCGAACCCTAACGCATACCCTAACCCTAACCTCTACCCTAACCCTAACACGTACACTAATCCTAACCCGTACCCTAAACCGAGCCCTAACCCTCAAACTAACCCTAACCCTAACCCTAACCCATAACCTACGCCGTACCCGAACCCATACCCGAACCCTTACCCTAAGCCGTACCCTAAACCTAACCCTAACCCTAACCCTAACCCTAAGCTACCCTTGACTGCTTCTGCCTCCAATAGATTTCCTAAGCACTAGTGTTTTAAGGAACAGGTTAAAAAGAGAATCCTAATGTGATTTCTTGATAATGGGTGTGTTCCTTATCTTCTCCTAGTGTCTAAACTCTTCTCCATGGCTGGTCCCCCAAATAATATTCCTTGACGTGCTAAGGGGCATCTAGGGAGTGGGATAGGTTTAATAACTACCCTAACCCTAACGCGTACCCTAACCCTAACCCCTACCCTAAACCTAACACGTACCCTAATCCTAACCCGTACCCTAAACCGAGCCCTAACACTCAAACTAACCCTAACCCTAACCCTAACCCATACCCTACGCCGTACCCGAACCCGTACCCGAACCCGTACCCTAAGCAGTACCCTAAACCTAACCCTAACCGTAACCCTAACCCTAAGCTACCCTTGACTACTTCTGCCTCCAATAGATTTCCTAAGCACTAGTGTATTAAGGAATAGGTTAAAAAGAGAATCCTAATGTGATTTCAGGATAATGGGTGTGTTCTTTATCTTCTCCTAGTGTCTAAACTCTTCTCCATGGCTGGACCCCCAAATAATATTCCTTGACGTGCTAAGGGGTATCTAGAGAGTGGGATAGGTTTAATAACTACCCTAACCCTAACGCGTACCCTAACCCTAACCCCTACCCTAACCCTAACACGAACCCTAATCCTAACCCGTACCCTAAACCGAGCCCTAACCTTCAAACTAACCCTAACACTAACCCAAACCCATACCCTACGCCGTACACGAACCCGTACCCGAACCCGTACCCTAAGCCGTGTCCTAACCCTAGCCCTAACCCTAACCCTAACCCTAAGCTACCCTTGACTGCTTCTGCCTCCAATAGATTTCCTAAGCACTAGTGTTTTAAGGAACAGGTTAAAAAGAGAATCCTAATGTGATTTCTTGATAATGGGTGTGTTCCTTATCTTCTCCTAGTGTCTAAACTCTTCTCCATGGCTGGACCCCCAAATAATATTCCTTGACGTGCTAAGGGGTATCTAGAGAGTGGGATAGGTTTAATAACTACCCTAACCCTAACCCCTACCCTAACCCTAACATGAACCCTAATCCTAACCCGTACCCTAAACCGAGCCCTAACCTTCAAACTAACCCTAACCCTAACCCAAACCCATACCCTACGCCGTACACGAACCCGTACCCGAACCCGTACCCTAAGCCGTGTCCTAACCCTAGCCCTAACCCTAACCCTAACCCTAAGCTACCCTTGAATGCTTCTGCCTCCAATAGATTTCCTAAGCACTAGTGTTTTAAGGAACAGGTTAAAAAGAGAATCCTAATGTGATTTCTTGATAATGTGTGTGTTCCTTATCTTCTCCTAGTGTCTAAACTCTTCTCCATGGCTGGACCCCCAAATAATATTCCTTGACGTGCTATGTGTATCTAGAGAGTGGGATAGGTTTAATAACTACCCTAACCCTAACGCGTACCCTAACCCTAACCCCTACCCTAACCCTAACACGAACCCTAATCCTAACCCGTACCCTAAACCGAGCCCTAACCTTCAAACTAACCCTAACCCTAACCCTAACCCATAACCTACGCCGTACCCGAACCCGTACCCGAACCCGTACCCTAACCCTAACCCTAACCCTAACCCTAACCCTAAGCTACCCTTGACTGCTTCTGCCTCCAATAGATTTCCTAAGCACTAGTGTTTTAAGGAACAGGTTAAAAAGAGAATCCTAATGTGATTTCTTGATAATGGGTGTGTTCCTTATCTTCTCCTAGTGTCTAAACTCTTCTCCATGGCTGGTCCCCCAAATAATATTCCTTGACGTGCTAAGGGGCATCTAGGGTGTGGGATAGGTTTAATAACTACCCTAACCCTAACGCGTACCCTAACCCTAACCCCTACCCTAAACCTAACACGTACCCTAATCCTAACCCGTACCCTAAACCGAGCCCTAACCCTCAAACTAACCCTAACCCTAACCCTAACCTATACCCTATGCCGTAACCGAACCCGTACCCTAAGCCTTACCCTAACAATAACCCTAACCCTAACCCTAAGCTACCCTTGACTGCTTTGCCTCCAATAGATTTCCTAAGCACTAGTGTTTTAAGGAACAGGTTAAAAAGAGAATCCTAATGTGATTTCTTGATAATGGGTGTGTTCCTTATCTTCTCCTAGTGTCTAAACTCTTCTCCATGGCTGGACCCCAAATAATATTCCTTGACGTGCTAAGGGGTATCTAGAGAGTGGGATAGGTTTAATAACTACCCTAACCCTAACGCGTACCCTAACCCTAACCCCTACCCTAACCCTAACACGTACCCTAATCCTAACCCGTAACCTAAACCGAGCCCTAACCCTCAAACTAACCCTAACCCTAAACCTAACCCATACCCTACGCCGTACCCGAACCCGTACCCGAACCCGTTCCCGAACCCGTACCCTAAGCCGTACCCTAACCCTAACCCTAACCCTAAGCTACCCTTGACTGCTTCTGCCTCCAATAGATTTCCTAAGCACTAGTGTTTTAAGGAACAGGTTAAAAAGAGAATCCTAATGTGATTTCTTGATAATGGGTGTGTTCCTTATCTTCTCCTAGTGTCTAAACTCTTCTCCATGGCTGGACCCCCAAATAATATTCCTTGACGTGCTAAGGGGTATCTAGAGAGTGGGATAGGTTTAATAACTACCCTAAACCTAACGCGTACCCTAACCCTAACCCCTACCCTAACCCTAACACGTACCCTAATCCTAACCCGTACCCTAAACCGAGCCCTAAACCTCAAACTAACCCTAACCCTAACCCTAACCCATAGCCTACCCGAACCCGTACCCTAAGCCGTACCCTAACCCTAACCCTAACCGTAACCCTAACCCTAAGCTACCCTTGACTACTTCTGCCTCCAATAGATTTCCTAAGCACTAGTGTATTAAGGAACAGGTTAAAAAGAGAATCCTAATGTGATTTCAGGATAATGGGTGTGTTCTTTATCTTCTCCTAGTGTCTAAACTCTTCTCCATGGCTGGACCCCCAAATAATATTCCTTGACGTGCTAAGGGGTATCTAGAGAGTGGGATAGGTTTAATAACTACCCTATCCCTAACGCGTACCCTAACCCTAACCCCTACCCTAACCCTAACACGAACCCTAATCCTAACCCGTACCCTAAACCGAGCCCTAACCTTCAAACTAACCCTAACACTAACCCAAACCCATACCCTACGCCGTACACGAACCCGTACCCGAACCCGTACCCTAAGCCGTGTCCTAACCCTAGCCCTAACCCTAACCCTAACCCTAAGCTACCCTTGACTGCTTCTGCCTCCAGTAGATTTCCTAAGCACTAGTGTTTTAAGGAACAGGTTAAAAAGAGAATCCTAATGTGATTTCTTGATAATGGGTGTGTTCCTTATCTTCTCCTAGTGTCTAAACTCTTCTCTATGGCTGGACCCCCAAATAATATTCCTTGACGTGCTAAGGGGTATCTAGAGAGTGGGATAGGTTTAATAACTACCCTAACCCTAACGCATACCCTAACCCTAACCTCTACCCTAACCCTAACACGTACACTAATCCTAACCCGTACACTAAACCGAGCCCTAACCCTCAAACTAACCCTAACCCTAACCCTAACCCATACCCTACGCCGTACCCGAACCCGTACCCGAACCCGTACCCTAAGCCGTACCCTAACCCTAACCCTAACCGTAACGCTAACCCTAAGCTACCCTTGACTGCTTCTGCCTCCAATAGATTTCCTAAGCACTAGTGTATTAAGGAACAGGTTAAAAAGAGAATCCTAATGTGATTTCAGGATAATGGGTGTGTTCCTTATCTTCTCCTAGTGTCTAAACTCTTCTCCATGGCTGGACCCCCAAATAATATTCCTTGACGTGCTAAGGGGTATCTAGAGAGTGGGATAGGTTTAATAACTACCCTAACCCTAACGCGTACCCTAACCCTAACCCCTACCCTAACCCTAACACGAACCCTAATCCTAACCCGTACCCTAAACCGAGCCCTAACCTTCAAACTAACCCTAACCCTAACCCAAACCCATACCCTACGCCGTACACGAACCCGTACCCGAACCCGTACCCTAAGCCTTACCCTAACAATAACCCTAACCCTAACCCTAAGCTACCCTTGACTGCTTCTGCCTCCAATAGATTTCCTAAGCACTAGTGTTTTAAGGAACAGGTTAAAAAGAGAATCCTAATGTGATTTCTTGATAATGGGTGTGTTCCTTATCTTCTCCTAGTGTCTAAACTCTTCTCCATGGCTGGATCCCCAAATAATATTCCTTGACGTGCTAAGGGGTATCTAGAGAGTGGGATAGGTTTAATAACTACCTGAACCCTAACGCATACCCTAACCCTAACCTCTACCCTAACCCTAACACGTACACTAATCCTAACCCGTACCCTAAACCGAGCCCTAACCCTCAAACTAACCCTAACCCTAACCCTAACCCATAACCTACGCCGTACCCGAACCCATACCCGAACCCTTACCCTAAGCCGTACCCTAAACCTAACCCTAACCCTAACCCTAACCCTAAGCTACCCTTGACTGCTTCTGCCTCCAATAGATTTCCTAAGCACTAGTGTTTTAAGGAACAGGTTAAAAAGAGAATCCTAATGTGATTTCTTGATAATGGGTGTGTTCCTTATCTTCTCCTAGTGTCTAAACTCTTCTCCATGGCTGGACCCCCAAATAATATTCCTTGACGTGCTAAGGGGTATCTAGAGAGTGGGATAGGTTTAATAACTACCCTAACGTTAACGCGTACCCTAACCCTAACCTCTACCCTAACCTTAACACGTACACTAATCCTAACCCGTAACCTAAACCGAGCCCTAACCCTCAAACTAACCCTAACCCTAACCCTAAACCATACCCTACGCCGTACCCGAACCCGTACCCGAACCCGTACCCTAAGCCGTACCCTAACCCTAACCCTAACGCTAACCCTAACCCTAACCCTAACCCTAGCCCTAAGCTACCCTTGACTGCTTCTGCCTCCAATAGATTTCCTAAGCACTTGTGTATTAAGGAACAGGTTAAAAAGAGAATCCTATTGTGATTTCAGGATAATGGGTGTGTTCCTTATCTTCTCCTAGTGTCTAAACTCTTCTCCATGGCTGGACCCACAAATAATATCCCTTGACGTGCTAAGGGGTATCTAGAGAGTGGGATAGGTTTAATAACTACCCTAACCCTAACGCGTACCCTAACCCTAACACGTACCCTAATCCTAACCCGTACCCTAAACCGATCCCTAACCCTCAAACTAAACCTAACCCTAACCCTAACCCATACCATACGCCGTACCCGAACCCGTACCCGAACCCGTACACTAAGTCGTACCCTAAAGCTAACCCTAACCCTAACCCTAACCCTAAACCTAAGCTACCCTTGACTGCTTCTGCCTCCAATAGATTTCCTAAGCACAAGTGTTTTAAGGAACAGGTTAAAAAGAGAATCCTAATGTGATTTCTTGATAATGGGTGTGTTCCTTATCTTCTCCTAGTGTCTAAACTCTTCTCCATGGCTGGACCCCCAAATAATATTCCTTGACGTGCTAAGGGGTATCTAGAGAGTGGGATAGGTTTAATAACTACCCTAACCCTAACGCGTACCATAACCCTAACCCCTACCCTAACCCTAACACGTACCCTAATCCTAAGCCGAAACCTAAACCGAGCCCTAACCTTCAAACTAACCCTAACCCTAACTCTAACCCATACCCTACGCCGTACACGAACCCGTACCCGAACCCGTACCCTATGCCGTACCCTAACTCTAGCCCTAACCCTACCCCTAACCCTAAGCTACCCTTGACTGCTTCTGCCTCCAATAGATTTCCTAAGCACTAGTGTTTTAAGGAACAGGTTAAAAAGAGAATCCTAATGTGATTTCTTGATAATGGGTGTGTTCCTTATCTTCTCCTAGTGTCTAAACTCTTCTCCATGGCTGGTCCCCCAAATAATATTCCTTGACGTGCTAAGGGGCATCTAGGGAGTGGGATAGGATTAATAACTACCCTAACCCTAACGCGTACCCTAACCCTAACCCCTACCATAAACCTAACACGTACCCTAATCCTAACCCGTACCCTAAACCGAGCCCTAACCCTCAAACTAACCCTAACCCTAACCCTAACCCATACCCTATGCCGTACCCGAACCCGTACCCTAAGCCTTACCCTAACAATAACCCTAACCCTAACCCTAAGCTACCCTTGACTGCTTTGCCTCCAATAGATTTCCTAAGCACTAGTGTTTTAAGGAACAGGTTAAAAAGAGAATCCTAATGTGATTTCTTGATAATGGGTGTGTTCCTTATCTTCTCCTAGTGTCTAAACTCTTCTCCATGGCTGGACCCCCAAATAATATTCCTTGACGTGCTAAGGGGTATCTAGAGAGTGGGATAGTTTTAATAACTACCCTAACCCTAACGCGTACCCTAACCCTAACCCCTACCCTAACCCTAACACGTACCCTAATCCTAACCCGTAACCTAAACCGAGCCCTAACCCTCAAACTAACCCTAACCCTAAACCTAACCCATACCCTACGCCGTACCCGAACCCGTACCCGAACCCGTTCCCGAACCCGTACCCTAAGCCGTACCCTAACCCTAACCCTAACCCTAAGCTACCCTTGACTGCTTCTGCCTCCAATAGATTTCCTAAGCACTAGTGTTTTAAGGAACAGTTTAAAAAGAGAATCCTAATGTGATTTCTTGATAATGGGTGTGTTCCTTATCTTCTCCTAGTGTCTAAACTCTTCTCCATCGCTGGACCCCCAAATAATATTACTTGACGTGCTAAGGGGTATCTAGAGAGTGGGATAGGTTTAATAACTACCCTAACCCTAACGCGTACCCTAACCCTAACCCCTACCCTAACCCTAACACGTACCCTAATCCTAACCCGTACCCTAAACCGAGCCCTAAACCTCAAACTAACCCTAACCCTAACCCTAACCCATACCCTACGCCGTACCCGAACCCGTACCCTAAGCCTTACCCTAACCCTAACCCTAACCGTAACCCTAACCCTAAGCTACCCTTGACTACTTCTGCCTCCAATAGATTTCCTAAGCACTAGTGTATTAAGGAACAGGTTAAATAGAGAATCCTAATGTGATTTCAGGATAATGGGTGTGTTCTTTATCTTCTCCTAGTGTCTAAACTCTTCTCCATGGCTGGACCCCCAAATAATATTCCTTGACGTGCTAAGGGGTATCTAGAGAGTGGGATAGGTTTAATAACTACCCTAACCCTAACGCGTACCCTAACCCTAACCCCTACCCTAACCCTAACACGAACCCTAATCCTAACCCGTACCCTAAACCGAGCCCTAACCTTCAAACTAACCCTAACACTAACCCAAACCCATACCCTACGCCGTACACGAACCCGTACCCGAACCCGTACCCTAAGCCGTGTCCTAACCCTAGCCCTAACCCTAACCCTAACCCTAAGCTACCCTTGACTGCTTCTGCCTCCAATAGATTTCCTAAGCACTAGTGTTTTAAGGAACAGGTTAAAAAGAGAATCCTAATGTGATTTCTTGATAATGGGTGTGTTCCTTATCTTCTCCTAGTGTCTAAACTCTTCTCCATGGCTGGACCCCCAAATAATATTCCTTGACGTGCTAAGGGGTATCTAGAGAGTGGGATAGGTTTAATAACTACCCTAACCCTAACGCATACCCTAACCCTAACCTCTACCCTAACCCTAACACGTACACTAATCCTAACCCGTACACTAAACCGAGCCCTAACCCTCAAACTAACCCTAACCCTAACCCTAACCCATACCCTACGCCGTACCCGAACCCGTACCCGAACCCGTACCCTAAGCCGTACCCTAACAATAACCCTAACCCTAACCCTAACCCTAAGCTACCCTTGACTGCTTCTGCCTCCAATAGATTTCCTAAGCACTAGTGTATTAAGGAACAGGTTAAAAAGAGAATCCTAATGTGATTTCAGGATAATGGGTGTGTTCCTTATCTTCTCCTAGTGTCTAAACTCTTCTCCATGGCTGGACCCCCAAATAATATTCCTTGACGTGCTAAGGGGTATCTAGAGAGTGGGATAGGTTTAATAACTACCCGAACCCTAACGCATACCCTAACCCTAACCTCTACCCTAACCCTAACACGTACACTAATCCTAACCCGTACCCTAAACCGAGCCCTAACCCTCAAACTAACCCTAACCCTAACCCTAACCCATAACCTACGCCGTACCCGAACCCATACCCGAACCCTTACCCTAAGCCGTACCCTAAACCTAACCCTAACCCTAACCCTAACCCTAAGCTACCCTTGACTGCTTCTGCCTCCAATAGATTTCCTAAGCACTAGTGTTTTAAGGAACAGGTTAAAAAGAGAATCCTAATGTGATTTCTTGATAATGGGTGTGTTCCTTATCTTCTCCTAGTGTCTAAACTCTTCTCCATGGCTGGACCCCCAAATAATATTCCTTGACGTGCTAAGGGGTATCTAGAGAGTGGGATAGGTTTAATAACTACCCTAACGTTAACGCGTACCCTAACCCTAACCTCTACCCTAACCTTAACACGTACACTAATCCTAACCCGTAACCTAAACCGAGCCCTAACCCTCAAACTAACCCTAACCCTAACCCTAAACCATACCCTACGCCGTACCCGAACCCGTACCCGAACCCGTACCCTAAGCCGTACCCTAACCCTAACCCTAACACTAACCCTAACCCTAACCCTAACCCTAGCCCTAAGCTACCCTTGACTGCTTCTGCCTCCAATAGATTTCCTAAGCACTTGTGTATTAAGGAACAGGTTAAAAAGAGAATCCTATTGTGATTTCAGGATAATGGGTGTGTTCCTTATCTTCTCCTAGTGTCTAAACTCTTCTCCATGCCTGGACCCCCAAATAATATCCCTTGACGTGCTAAGGGGTATCTAGAGAGTGGGATAGGTTTAATAACTACCCTAACCCTAACGCGTACCCTAACCCTAACACGTACCCTAATCCTAACCCGTACCCTAAAACGATCCCTAACCCTCAAACTAAACCTAACCCTAACCCTAACCCATACCATACGCCGTACCCGAACCCGTACACTAAGTCGTACCCTAAAGCTAACCCTAACCCTAACCCAAACCCGTACCCTAAGCCGTACCCTAACCCTAACCCTAACCCTAACCCTAACCCTAAGCTACCCTTGACTGCTTCTGCCTCCAATACATTTCCTAAGCACTAGTGTATTAAGGAACAGGTTAAAAAGAGAATCCTAATGTGATTTCAGGATAATGGGTGTGTTCCTTATCTTCTCCTAGTGTCTAAACTCTTCTCCATGGCTGGACCCCCAAATAATATTCCTTGACGTGCTAAGGGGTATCTAGAGAGTGGGATAGGTTTAATAACTACCCTAACCCTAACGCGTACCCTAACCCTAACCCCTACCCTAACCCTAACACGAACCCTAATCCTAACCCGTACCCTAAACCGAGCCCTAACCTTCAAACTAACCCTAACCCTAACCCAAACCCATACCCTACGCCGTACACGAACCCGTACCCGAACCCGTACCCTAAGCCTTACCCTAACAATAACCCTAACCCTAACCCTAAGCTACCCTTGACTGCTTCTGCCTCCAATAGATTTCCTAAGCATTAGTGTTTTAAGGAACAGGTTAAAAAGAGAATCCTAATGTGATTTCTTGATAATGGGTGTGTTCCTTATCTTCTCCTAGTGTCTAAACTCTTCTCCATGGCTGGATCCCCAAATAATATTCCTTGACGTGCTAAGGGGTATCTAGAGAGTGGGATAGGTTTAATAACTACCCGAACCCTAACGCATACCCTAACCCTAACCTCTACCCTAACCCTAACACGTACACTAATCCTAACCCGTACCCTAAACCGAGCCCTAACCCTCAAACTAACCCTAACCCTAACCCTAACCCATAACCTACGCCGTACCCGAACCCATACCCGAACCCTTACCCTAAGCCGTACCCTAAACCTAACCCTAACCCTAACCCTAACCCTAAGCTACCCTTGACTGCTTCTGCCTCCAATAGATTTCCTAAGCACTAGTGTTTTAAGGAACAGGTTAAAAAGAGAATCCTAATGTGATTTCTTGATAATGGGTGTGTTCCTTATCTTCTCCTAGTGTCTAAACTCTTCTCCATGGCTGGTCCCCCAAATAATATTCCTTGACGTGCTAAGGGGCATCTAGGGAGTGGGATAGGTTTAATAACTACCCTAACCCTAACGCGTACCCTAACCCTAACCCCTACCCTAAACCTAACACGTACCCTAATCCTAACCCGTACCCTAAACCGAGCCCTAACACTCAAACTAACCCTAACCCTAACCCTAACCCATACCCTACGCCGTACCCGAACCCGTACCCGAACCCGTACCCTAAGCAGTACCCTAAACCTAACCCTAACCGTAACCCTAACCCTAAGCTACCCTTGACTACTTCTGCCTCCAATAGATTTCCTAAGCACTAGTGTATTAAGGAATAGGTTAAAAAGAGAATCCTAATGTGATTTCAGGATAATGGGTGTGTTCTTTATCTTCTCCTAGTGTCTAAACTCTTCTCCATGGCTGGACCCCCAAATAATATTCCTTGACGTGCTAAGGGGTATCTAGAGAGTGGGATAGGTTTAATAACTACCCTAACCCTAACCCCTACCCTAACCCTAACATGAACCCTAATCCTAACCCGTACCCTAAACCGAGCCCTAACCTTCAAACTAACCCTAACCCTAACCCAAACCCATACCCTACGCCGTACACGAACCCGTACCCGAACCCGTACCCTAAGCCGTGTCCTAACCCTAGCCCTAACCCTAACCCTAACCCTAAGCTACCCTTGAATGCTTCTGCCTCCAATAGATTTCCTAAGCACTAGTGTTTTAAGGAACAGGTTAAAAAGAGAATCCTAATGTGATTTCTTGATAATGTGTGTGTTCCTTATCTTCTCCTAGTGTCTAAACTCTTCTCCATGGCTGGACCCCCAAATAATATTCCTTGACGTGCTAAGGGGTATCTAGAGAGTGGGATAGGTTTAATAACTACCCTAACCCTAACGCGTACCCTAACCCTAACCCCTACCCTAACCCTAACACGAACCCTAATCCTAACCCGTACCCTAAACCGAGCCCTAACCTTCAAACTAACCCTAACCCTAACCCTAACCCATAACCTACGCCGTACCCGAACCCGTACCCGAACCCGTACCCTAACCCTAACCCTAACCCTAACCCTAACCCTAAGCTACCCTTGACTGCTTTGCCTCCAATAGATTTCCTAAGCACTAGTGTTTTAAGGAACAGGTTAAAAAGAGAATCCTAATGTGATTTCTTGATAATGGGTGTGTTCCTTATCTTCTCCTAGTGTCTAAACTCTTCTCCATGGCTGGACCCCAAATAATATTCCTTGACGTGCTAAGGGGTATCTAGAGAGTGGGATAGGTTTAATAACTACCCTAACCCTAACGCGTACCCTAACCCTAACCCCTACCCTAACCCTAACACGTACCCTAATCCTAACCCGTAACCTAAACCGAGCCCTAACCCTCAAACTAACCCTAACCCTAAACCTAACCCATACCCTACGCCGTACCCGAACCCGTACCCGAACCCGTTCCCGAACCCGTACCCTAAGCCGTACCCTAACCCTAACCCTAACCCTAAGCTACCCTTGACTGCTTCTGCCTCCAATAGATTTCCTAAGCACTAGTGTTTTAAGGAACAGGTTAAAAAGAGAATCCTAATGTGATTTCTTGATAATGGGTGTGTTCCTTATCTTCTCCTAGTGTCTAAACTCTTCTCCATGGCTGGACCCCCAAATAATATTCCTTGACGTGCTAAGGGGTATCTAGAGAGTGGGATAGGTTTAATAACTACCCTAAACCTAACGCGTACCCTAACCCTAACCCCTACCCTAACCCTAACACGTACCCTAATCCTAACCCGTACCCTAAACCGAGCCCTAAACCTCAAACTAACCCTAACCCTAACCCTAACCCATAGCCTACGCCGTACCCGAACCCGTACCCTAAGCCGTACCCTAACACTAACCCTAACCGTAACCCTAACCCTAAGCTACCCTTGACTACTTCTGCCTCCAATAGAATTCCTAAGCACTAGTGTATTAAGGAACAGGTTAAAAAGAGAATCCTAATGTGATTTCAGGATAATGGGTGTGTTCTTTATCTTCTCCTAGTGTCTAAACTCTTCTCCATGGCTGGACCCCCAAATAATATTCCTTGACGTGCTAAGGGGTATCTAGAGAGTGGGATAGGTTTAATAACTACCCTATCCCTAACGCGTACCCTAACCCTAACCCCTACCCTAACCCTAACACGAACCCTAATCCTAACCCGTACCCTAAACCGAGCCCTAACCTTCAAACTAACCCTAACACTAACCCAAACCCATACCCTACGCCGTACACGAACCCGTTCCCGAACCCGTACCCTAAGCCGTGTCCTAACCCTAGCCCTAACCCTAACCCTAACCCTAAGCTACCCTTGACTGCTTCTGCCTCCAATAGATTTCCTAAGCACTAGTGTTTTAAGGAACAGGTTAAAAAGAGAATCCTAATGTGATTTCTTGATAATGGGTGTGTTCCTTATCTTCTCCTAGTGTCTAAACTCTTCTCTATGGCTGGACCCCCAAATAATATTCCTTGACGTGCTAAGGGGTATCTAGAGAGTGGGATAGGTTTAATAACTACCCTAACCCTAACGCATACCCTAACCCTAACCTCTACCCTAACCCTAACACGTACACTAATCCTAACCCGTACACTAAACCGAGCCCTAACCCTCAAACTAACCCTAACCCTAACCCTAACCCATACCCTACGCCGTACCCGAACCCGTACCCGAACCCGTACCCTAAGCCGTACCCTAACCCTAACCCTAACCGTAACGCTAACCCTAAGCTACCCTTGACTGCTTCTGCCTCCAATAGATTTCCTAAGCACTAGTGTATTAAGGAACGGGTTAAAAAGAGAATCCTAATGTGATTTCAGGATAATGGGTGTGTTCCTTATCTTCTCCTAGTGTCTAAACTCTTCTCCATGGCTGGACCCCCAAATAATATTCCTTGACGTGCTAAGGGGTATCTAGAGAGTGGGATAGGTTTAATAACTACCCTAACCCTAACGCGTACCCTAACCCTAACCCCTACCCTAACCCTAACACGAACCCTAATCCTAACCCGTACCCTAAACCGAGCCCTAACCTTCAAACTAACCCTAACCCTAACCCAAACCCATACCCTACGCCGTACACGAACCCGTACCCGAACCCGTACCCTAAGCCTTACCCTAACAATAACCCTAACCCTAACCCTAAGCTACCCTTGACTGCTTCTGCCTCCAATAGATTTCCTAAGCACTAGTGTTTTAAGGAACAGGTTAAAAAGAGAATCCTAATGTGATTTCTTGATAATGGGTGTGTTCCTTATCTTCTCCTAGTGTCTAAACTCTTCTCCATGGCTGGATCCCCAAATAATATTCCTTGACGTGCTAAGGGGTATCTAGAGAGTGGGATAGGTTTAATAACTACCCGAACCCTAACGCATACCCTAACCCTAACCTCTACCCTAACCCTAACACGTACACTAATCCTAACCCGTACCCTAAACCGAGCCCTAACCCTCAAACTAACCCTAACCCTAACCCTAACCCATAACCTACGCCGTACCCGAACCCATACCCGAACCCTTACCCTAAGCCGTACCCTAAACCTAACCCTAACCCTAACCCTAACCCTAAGCTACCCTTGACTGCTTCTGCCTCCAATAGATTTCCTAAGCACTAGTGTTTTAAGGAACAGGTTAAAAAGAGAATCCTAATGTGATTTCTTGATAATGGGTGTGTTCCTTATCTTCTCCTAGTGTCTAAACTCTTCTCCATGGCTGGACCCCCAAATAATATTCCTTGACGTGCTAAGGGGTATCTAGAGAGTGGGATAGGTTTAATAACTACCCTAACGTTAACGCGTACCCTAACCCTAACCTCTACCCTAACCTTAACACGTACACTAATCCTAACCCGTAACCTAAACCGAGCCCTAACCCTCAAACTAACCCTAACCCTAACCCTAAACCATACCCTACGCCGTACCCGAACCCGTACCCGAACCCGTACCCTAAGCCGTACCCTAACCCTAACCCTAACGCTAACCCTAACCCTAACCCTAACCCTAGCCCTAAGCTACCCTTGACTGCTTCTGCCTCCAATAGATTTCCTAAGCACTTGTGTATTAAGGAACAGGTTAAAAAGAGAATCCTATTGTGATTTCAGGATAATGGGTGTGTTCCTTATCTTCTCCTAGTGTCTAAACTCTTCTCCATGGCTGGACCCACAAATAATATCCCTTGACGTGCTAAGGGGTATCTAGAGAGTGGGATAGGTTTAATAACTACCCTAACCCTAACGCGTACCCTAACCCTAACACGTACCCTAATCCTAACCCGTACCCTAAACCGATCCCTAACCCTCAAACTAAACCTAACCCTAACCCTAACCCATACCATACGCCGTACCCGAACCCGTACCCGAACCCGTACACTAAGTCGTACCCTAAAGCTAACCCTAACCCTAACCCTAACCCTAAACCTAAGCTACCCTTGACTGCTTCTGCCTCCAATAGATTTCCTAAGCACAAGTGTTTTAAGGAACAGGTTAAAAAGAGAATCCTAATGTGATTTCTTGATAATGGGTGTGTTCCTTATCTTCTCCTAGTGTCTAAACTCTTCTCCATGGCTGGACCCCCAAATAATATTCCTTGACGTGCTAAGGGGTATCTAGAGAGTGGGATAGGTTTAATAACTACCCTAACCCTAACGCGTACCATAACCCTAACCCCTACCCTAACCCTAACACGTACCCTAATCCTAAGCCAAAACCTAAACCGAGCCCTAACCTTCAAACTAACCCTAACCCTAACTCTAACCCATACCCTACGCCGTACACGAACCCGTACCCGAACCCGTACCCTATGCCGTACCCTAACTCTAGCCCTAACCCTAACCCTAACCCTAAGCTACCCTTGACTGCTTCTGCCTCCAATAGATTTCCTAAGCACTAGTGTTTTAAGGAACAGGTTAAAAAGAGAATCCTAATGTGATTTCTTGATAATGGGTGTGTTCCTTATCTTCTCCTAGTGTCTAAACTCTTCTCCATGGCTGGTCCCCCAAATAATATTCCTTGACGTGCTAAGGGGCATCTAGGGAGTGGGATAGGATTAATAACTACCCTAACCCTAACGCGTACCCTAACCCTAACCCCTACCATAAACCTAACACGTACCCTAATCGTAACCCGTACACTAAACCGAGCCCTAACCCTCAAACTAACCCTAACCCTAACCCTAACCCATACCCTATGCCGTACCCGAACCCGTACCCTAAGCCTTACCCTAACAATAACCCTAACCCTAACCCTAAGCTACCCTTGACTGCTTTGCCTCCAATAGATTTCCTAAGCACTAGTGTTTTAAGGAACAGGTTAAAAAGAGAATCCTAATGTGATTTCTTGATAATGGGTGTGTTCCTTATCTTCTCCTAGTGTCTAAACTCTTCTCCATGGCTGGACCCCCAAATAATATTCCTTGACGTGCTAAGGGGTATCTAGAGAGTGGGATAGGTTTAATAACTACCCTAACCCTAACGCGTACCCTAACCCTAACCCCTACCCTAACCCTAACACGTACCCTAATCCTAACCCGTAACCTAAACCGAGCCCTAACCCTCAAACTAACCCTAACCCTAAACCTAACCCATACCCTACGCCGTACCCGAACCCGTACCCGAACCCGTTCCCGAACCCGTACCCTAAGCCGTACCCTAACCCTAACCCTAACCCTAAGCTACCCTTGACTGCTTCTGCCTCCAATAGATTTCCTAAGCACTAGTGTTTTAAGGAACAGTTTAAAAAGAGAATCCTAATGTGATTTCTTGATAATGGGTGTGTTCCTTATCTTCTCCTAGTGTCTAAACTCTTCTCCATGGCTGGACCCCCAAATAATATTACTTGACGTGCTAAGGGGTATCTAGAGAGTGGGATAGGTTTAATAACTACCCTAACCCTAACCCCTACCCTAACCCTAACACGTACCCTAATCCTAACCCGTACCCTAAACCGAGCCCTAAACCTCAAACTAACCCTAACCCTAACCCTAACCCATACCCTACGCCGTACCCGAACCCGTACCCTAAGCCTTACCCTAACCCTAACCCTAACCGTAACCCTAACCCTAAGCTACCCTTGACTACTTCTGCCTCCAATAGATTTCCTAAGCACTAGTGTATTAAGGAACAGGTTAAATAGAGAATCCTAATGTGATTTCAGGATAATGGGTGTGTTCTTTATCTTCTCCTAGTGTCTAAACTCTTCTCCATGGCTGGACCCCCAAATAATATTCCTTGACGTGCTAAGGGGTATCTAGAGAGTGGGATAGGTTTAATAACTACCCTAACCCTAACGCGTACCCTAACCCTAACCCCTACCCTAACCCTAACACGAACCCTAATCCTAACCCGTACCCTAAACCGAGCCCTAACCTTCAAACTAACCCTAACACTAACCCAAACCCATACCCTACGCCGTACACGAACCCGTACCCGAACCCGTACCCTAAGCCGTGTCCTAACCCTAGCCCTAACCCTAACCCTAACCCTAAGCTACCCTTGACTGCTTCTGCCTCCAATAGATTTCCTAAGCACTAGTGTTTTAAGGAACAGGTTAAAAAGAGAATCCTAATGTGATTTCTTGATAATGGGTGTGTTCCTTATCTTCTCCTAGTGTCTAAACTCTTCTCCATGGCTGGACCCCCAAATAATATTCCTTGACGTGCTAAGGGGTATCTAGAGAGTGGGATAGGTTTAATAACTACCCTAACCCTAACGCATACCCTAACCCTAACCTCTACCCTAACCCTAACACGTACACTAATCCTAACCCGTACACTAAACCGAGCCCTAACCCTCAAACTACCTAACCCTAACCCTAACCCTACCCATACCCTACGCCGTACCCGAACCCGTACCCGAACCCGTACCCTAAGCCGTACCCTAACAATAACCCTAACCCTAACCCTAACCCTAAGCTACCCTTGACTGCTTCTGCCTCCAATAGATTTCCTAAGCACTAGTGTATTAAGGAACAGGTTAAAAAGAGAATCCTAATGTGATTTCAGGATAATGGGTGTGTTCCTTATCTTCTCCTAGTGTCTAAACTCTTCTCCATGGCTGGACCCCCAAATAATATTCCTTGACGTGCTAAGGGGTATCTAGAGAGTGGGATAGGTTTAATAACTACCCGAACCCTAACGCATACCCTAACCCTAACCTCTACCCTAACCCTAACACGTACACTAATCCTAACCCGTACCCTAAACCGAGCCCTAAACAAACTAACCCTAACCCTAACCCTAACACATAACCTACGCCGTACCCGAACCCATACCCGAACCCTTACCCTAAGCCGTACCCTAAACCTAACCCTAACCCTAACCCTAACCCTAAGCTACCCTTGACTGCTTCTGCCTCCAATAGATTTCCTTAGCACTAGTGTTTTAAGGAACAGGTTAAAAAGAGAATCCTAATGTGATTTCTTGATAATGGGTGTGTTCCTTATCTTCTCCTAGTGTCTAAACTCTTCTCCATGGCTGGACCCCCAAATAATATTCCTTGACGTGCTAAGGGGTATCTAGAGAGTGGGATAGGTTTAATAACTACCCTAACGTTAACGCGTACCCTAACCCTAACCTCTACCCTAACCTTAACACGTACACTAATCCTAACCCGTAACCTAAACCGAGCCCTAACCCTCAAACTAACCCTAACCCTAACCCTAAACCATACCCTACGCGCCGTACCCGAACCCGTACCCGAACCCGTACCCTAAGCCGTACCCTAACCCTAACCCTAACACTAACCCTAACCCTAACCCTAACCCTAGCCCTAAGCTACCCTTGACTGCTTCTGCCTCCAATAGATTTCCTAAGCACTTGTGTATTAAGGAACAGGTTAAAAAGAGAATCCTATTGTGATTTCAGGATAATGGGTGTGTTCCTTATCTTCTCCTAGTGTCTAAACTCTTCTCCATGCCTGGACCCCCAAATAATATCCCTTGACGTGCTAAGGGGTATCTAGAGAGTGGGATAGGTTTAATAACTACCCTAACCCTAACGCGTACCCTAACCCTAACACGTACCCTAATCCTAACCCGTACCCTAAAACGATCCCTAACCCTCAAACTAAACCTAACCCTAACCCTAACCCATACCATACGCCGTACCCGAACCCGTACACTAAGTCGTACCCTAAAGCTAACCCTAACCCTAACCCTAACCCTAAACCTAAGCTACCCTTGACTGCTTCTGCCTCCAATATATTTCCTAAGCACAAGTGTTTTAAGGAACAGGTTAAAAAGAGAATCCTAATGTGATTTCTTGATAATGGGTGTGTTCCTTATCTTCTCCTAGTGTCTAAACTCTTCTCCATGGCTGGACCCCCAAATAATATTCCTTGACGTGCTAAGGGGTATCTAGAGAGTGGGATAGGTTTAATAACTACCCTAACCCTAACGCGTACCATAACCCTAACCCCTACCCTAACCCTAACACGTACCCTAATCCTAAGCCGAATCCTAAACCGAGCCCTAACCTTCAAACTAACCCTAACCCTAACTCTAACCCATACCCTACGCCGTACACGAACCCGTACCCGAACCCGTACCCTATGCCGTACCCTAACTCTAGCCCTAACCCTAACCCTAACCCTAAGCTACCCTTGACTGCTTCTGCCTCCAATAGATTTCCTAAGCACTAGTGTTTTAAGGAACAGGTTAAAAAGAGAATCCTAATGTGATTTCTTGATAATGGGTGTGTTCCTTATCTTCTCCTAGTGTCTAAACTCTTCTCCATGGCTGGACCCCCAAATAATATTCCTTGACGTGCTAAGGGGTATCTAGAGAGTGGGATAGGTTTAATAACTACCCTAACCTTAACGCGTACTCTAACCCTAACCCCTACCCTAACCCTAACACGTACCCTAATCCTAACCCGTACCCTAAACCGAGCCCTAACCCTCAAACTAACCCTAACCCTAACCCTAACCCATACCCTATACCGTACCCGAAACCGTACCCGAACCCGTACCCTAAGCCTTACCCTAACAATAACCCTAACCCTAACCATAACTCTAAGCTACCCTTGACTGCTTCTGCCTCCAATAGATTTCGTAAGCACTAGTGTTTTAAGGAACAGGTTAAAAAGAGAATCCTAATGTGATTTCTTGATAATGGGTGTGTTCCTTATCTTCTCCTAGTGTCTAAACTCTTCTCCATGGCTGGACCCCCAAATAATATTCCTTGACGTGCTAAGGGGTATCTAGAGAGTGGGATAGGTTTAATAACTACCCTTACCCTAACGCGTACCCTAACCCTAACCTCTACCTTAACCCTAACACGTACACTAATCCTAACCCGTAACCTAAACCGAGCCCTAACCCTCAAATTAACCCTAACCCTAACCCTAACCCATACCCTACGCCATACCCGAACCCTTACCCGAACCCGTACCCTAAGCCGTACCCTAAACCTAACCCTAACCCTAACCCTAACCCTAAGCTACCCTTGACTGCTTCTGCCTCCAATAGATTTCCTAAGCACTAGTGTATTAAGGAACAGGTTAAAAAGAGAATCCTAATGTGATTTCAGGATAATGGGTGTGTTCCTTATCTTCTCCTAGTGTCTAAACTCTTCTCCATGGCTGGACCCCCAAATAATATTCCTTGACGTGCTAAGGGGTATCTAGAGAGTGGGATAGGTTTAATAACTACCCTAAGCTTAACGCGTACCCTAACCCTAACCCCTACCCTAACCCTAACACGAACCCTAATCCTAACCCGTGCCCTAAACCGAGCCCTAACCTTCAAACTAACCCTAACCCTAACCCTAACCCATACCCTACGCCGTACGCGAACCCGTACCCGAACCCGTACCCTAAGCCGTACCCTAACCCTAACCCTAACCCTAACCCTAACCCTAAGCTACCCTTGACTGCTTCTGCCTCCAATAGATTTCCTAAGCACTAGTGTTTTAAGGAACAGGTTAAAAAGAGAATCCTAATGTGATTTCAGGATAATGGGTGTGTTCTTTATCTTCTCCTAGTGTCTAAACTCTTCTCCATGGCTGGACCCCCAAATAATATTCCTTGACGTGCTAAGGGGTATCTAGAGAGTGGGATAGGTTTAATAACTACCCTATCCCTAACGCGTACCCTAACCCTAACCCCTACCCTAACCCTAACACGAACCCTAATCCTAACCCGTACCCTAAACCGAGCCCTAACCTTCAAACTAACCCTAACACTAACCCAAACCCATACCCT
The DNA here is from genome assembly GCF_028021215.1 of Eschrichtius robustus. Classification (NCBI taxonomy): domain Eukaryota; kingdom Metazoa; phylum Chordata; class Mammalia; order Artiodactyla; family Eschrichtiidae; genus Eschrichtius; species Eschrichtius robustus. The sequence continues at coordinate 29,277 of NW_027175382.1, read as the reverse complement.
ACGCCGTACACGAACCCGTACCCGAGCCCGTAACCTAAGCCGTGTCCTAACCCTAGCCCTAACCCTAACCCTAACCCTAAGCTACCCTTGACTGCTTCTGCCTCCAATAGATTTCCTAAGCACTAGTGTTTTAAGGAACAGGTTAAAAAGAGAATCCTAATGTGATTTCTTGATAATGGGTGTGTTCCTTATCTTCTCCTAGTGTCTAAACTCTTCTCCATGGCTGGATCCCCAAATAATATTCCTTGACGTGCTAAGGGGTATCTAGAGAGTGGGATAGGTTTAATAACTACCCGAACCCTAACGCATACCCTAACCCTAACCTCTACCCTAACCCTAACACGTACACTAATCCTAACCCGTACCCTAAACCGAGCCCTAACCCTCAAACTAACCCTAACCCTAACCCTAACCCATAACCTACGCCGTACCCGAACCCATACCCGAACCCTTACCCTAAGCCGTACCCTAAACCTAACCCTAACCCTAACCCTAACCCTAAGCTACCCTTGACTGCTTCTGCCTCCAATAGATTTCCTAAGCACTAGTGTTTTAAGGAACAGGTTAAAAAGAGAATCCTAATGTGATTTCTTGATAATGGGTGTGTTCCTTATCTTCTCCTAGTGTCTAAACTCTTCTCCATGGCTGGACCCCTAAATAATATTCCTTGACGTGCTAAGGGGTATCTAGAGAGTGGGATAGGTTTAATAACTACCCTAACGTTAACGCGTACCCTAACCCTAACCTCTACCCTAACCTTAACACGTACACTAATCCTAACCCGTAACCTAAACCGAGCCCTAACCCTCAAACTAACCCTAACCCTAACCCTAAACCATACCCTACGCCGTACCCGAACCCGTACCCGAACCCGTACCCTAAGCCGTACCCTAACCCTAACCCTAACGCTAACCCTAACCCTAACCCTAACCCTAGCCCAAAGCTACCCTTGACTGCTTCTGCCTCCAATAGATTTCCTAAGCACTTGTGTATTAAGGAACAGGTTAAAAAGAGAATCCTATTGTGATTTCAGGATAATGGGTGTGTTCCTTATCTTCTCCTAGTGTCTAAACTCTTCTCCATGGCTGGACCCCCAAATAATATCCCTTGACGTGCTAAGGGGTATCTAGAGAGTGGGATAGGTTTAATAACTACCCTAACCCTAACGCGTACCCTAACCCTAACACGTACCCTAATCCTAACCCGTACCCTAAACCGATCCCTAACCCTCAAACTAAACCTAACCCTAACCCTAACCCATACCATACGCCGTACCCGAACCCGTACCCGAACCCGTACACTAAGTCGTACCCTAAAGCTAACCCTAACCCTAACCCTAACCCTAAACCTAAGCTACCCTTGACTGCTTCTGCCTCCAATAGATTTCCTAAGCACAAGTGTTTTAAGGAACAGGTTAAAAAGAGAATCCTAATGTGATTTCTTGATAATGGGTGTGTTCCTTATCTTCTCCTAGTGTCTAAACTCTTCTCCATGGCTGGACCCCCAATTAATATTCCTTGACGTGCTAAGGGGTATCTAGAGAGTGGGATAGGTTTAATAACTACCCTAACCCTAACGCGTACCATAACCCTAACCCCTACCCTAACCCTAACACGTACCCTAATCCTAAGCCGAAACCTAAACCGAGCCCTAACCTTCAAACTAACCCTAACCCTAACTCTAACCCATACCCTACGCCGTACACGAACCCGTACCCGAACCCGTACCCTATGCCGTACCCTAACTCTAGCCCTAACCCTAACCCTAACCCTAAGCTACCCTTGACTGCTTCTGCCTCCAATAGATTTCCTAAGCACTAGTGTTTTAAGGAACAGGTTAAAAAGAGAATCCTAATGTGATTTCTTGATAATGGGTGTGTTCCTTATCTTCTCCTAGTGTCTAAACTCTTCTCCATGGCTGGTCCCCCAAATAATATTCCTTGACGTGCTAAGGGGCATCTAGGGAGTGGGATAGGTTTAATAACTACCCTAACCCTAATGCGTACCCTAACCCTAACCCCTACCATAAACCTAACACGTACCCTAATCCTAACCCGTACCCTAAACCGAGCCCTAACCCTCAAACTAACCCTAACCCTAACCCTAACCCATACCCTATGCCGTACCCGAACCCGTACCCTAAGCCTTACCCTAACAATAACCCTAACCCTAACCCTAAGCTACCCTTGACTGCTTTGCCTCCACTAGATTTCCTAAGCACTAGTGTTTTAAGGAACAGGTTAAAAAGAGAATCCTAATGTGATTTCTTGATAATGGGTGTGTTCCTTATCTTCTCCTAGTGTCTAAACTCTTCTCCATGGCTGGACCCCCAAATAATATTCCTTGACGTGCTAAGGGGTATCTAGAGAGTGGGATAGGTTTAATAACTACCCTAACCCTAACGCGTACCCTAACCCTAACCCCTACCCTAACCCTAACACGTACCCTAATCCTAACCCGTAACCTAAACCGAGCCCTAACCCTCAAACTAACCCTAACCCTAAACCTAACCCATACCCTACGCCGCACCCGAACCCGTACCCGAACCCGTTCCCGAACCCGTACCCTAAGCCGTACCCTAACCCTAACCCTAACCCTAAGCTACCCTTGACTGCTTCTGCCTCCAATAGATTTCCTAAGCACTAGTGTTTTAAGGAACAGTTTAAAAAGAGAATCCTAATGTGATTTCTTGATAATGGGTGTGTTCCTTATCTTCTCCTAGTGTCTAAACTCTTCTCCATGGCTGGACCCCCAAATAATATTACTTGACGTGCTAAGGGGTATCTAGAGAGTGGGATAGGTTTAATAACTACCCTAACCCTAACGCGTACCCTAACCCTAACCCCTACCCTAACCCTAACACGTACCCTAATCCTAACCCGTACCCTAAACCGAGCCCTAAACCTCAAACTAACCCTAACCCTAACCCTAACCCATACCCTACGCCGTACCCGAACCCGTACCCTAAGCCTTACCCTAACCCTAACCCTAACCGTAACCCTAACCCTAAGCTACCCTTGACTACTTCTGCCTCCAATAGATTTCCTAAGCACTAGTGTATTAAGGAACAGGTTAAATAGAGAATCCTAATGTGATTTCAGGATAATGGGTGTGTTCTTTATCTTCTCCTAGTGTCTAAACTCTTCTCCATGGCTGGACCCCCAAATAATATTCCTTGACGTGCTAAGGGGTATCTAGAGAGTGGGATAGGTTTAATAACTACCCTAACCCTAACGCGTACCCTAACCCTAACCCCTACCCTAACCCTAACACGAACCCTAATCCTAACCCGTACCCTAAACCGAGCCCTAACCTTCAAACTAACCCTAACACTAACCCAAACCCATACCCTACGCCGTACACGAACCCGTACCCGAACCCGTACCCTAAGCCGTGTCCTAACCCTAGCCCTAACCCTAACCCTAACCCTAAGCTACCCTTGACTGCTTCTGCCTCCAATAGATTTCCTAAGCACTAGTGTTTTAAGGAACAGGTTAAAAAGAGAATCCTAATGTGATTTCTTGATAATGGGTGTGTTCCTTATCTTCTCCTAGTGTCTAAACTCTTCTCCATGGCTGGACCCCCAAATAATATTCCTTGACGTGCTAAGGGGTATCTAGAGAGTGGGATAGGTTTAATAACTACCCTAACCCTAACGCATACCCTAACCCTAACCTCTACCCTAACCCTAACACGTACACTAATCCTAACCCGTACACTAAACCGAGCCCTAACCCTCAAACTAACCCTAACCCTAACCCTAACCCATACCCTACGCCGTACCCGAACCCGTACCCGAACCCGTACCCTAAGCCGTACCCTAACAATAACCCTAACCCTAACCCTAACCCTAAGCTACCCTTGACTGCTTCTGCCTCCAATAGATTTCCTAAGCACTAGTGTATTAAGGAACAGGTTAAAAAGAGAATCCTAATGTGATTTCAGGATAATGGGTGTGTTCCTTATCTTCTCCTAGTGTCTAAACTCTTCTCCATGGCTGGACCCCCAAATAATATTCCTTGACGTGCTAAGGGGTATCTAGAGAGTGGGATAGGTTTAATAACTACCCGAACCCTAACGCATACCCTAACCCTAACCTCTACCCTAACCCTAACACGTACACTAATCCTAACCCGTACCCTAAACCGAGCCCTAACCCTCAAACTAACCCTAACCCTAACCCTAACCCATAACCTACGCCGTACCCGAACCCATACCCGAACCCTTACCCTAAGCCGTACCCTAAACCTAACCCTAACCCTAACCCTAACCCTAAGCTACCCTTGACTGCTTCTGCCTCCAATAGATTTCCTAAGCACTAGTGTTTTAAGGAACAGGTTAAAAAGAGAATCCTAATGTGATTTCTTGATAATGGGTGTGTTCCTTATCTTCTCCTAGTGTCTAAACTCTTCTCCATGGCTGGACCCCCAAATAATATTCCTTGACGTGCTAAGGGGTATCTAGAGAGTGGGATAGGTTTAATAACTACCCTAACGTTAACGCGTACCCTAACCCTAACCTCTACCCTAACCTTAACACGTACACTAATCCTAACCCGTAACCTAAACCGAGCCCTAACCCTCAAACTAACCCTAACCCTAACCCTAAACCATACCCTACGCCGTACCCGAACCCGTACCCGAACCCGTACCCTAAGCCGTACCCTAACCCTAACCCTAACACTAACCCTAACCCTAACCCTAACCCTAGCCCTAAGCTACCCTTGACTGCTTCTGCCTCCAATAGATTTCCTAAGCACTTGTGTATTAAGGAACAGGTTAAAAAGAGAATCCTATTGTGATTTCAGGATAATGGGTGTGTTCCTTATCTTCTCCTAGTGTCTAAACTCTTCTCCATGCCTGGACCCCCAAATAATATCCCTTGACGTGCTAAGGGGTATCTAGAGAGTGGGATAGGTTTAATAACTACCCTAACCCTAACGCGTACCCTAACCCTAACACGTACCCTAATCCTAACCCGTACCCTAAACCGATCCCTAACCCTCAAACTAAACCTAACCCTAACCCTAACCCATACCATACGCCGTACCCGAACCCGTACACTAAGTCGTACCCTAAAGCTAACCCTAACCCTAACCCTAACCCTAAACCTAAGCTACCCTTGACTGCTTCTGCCTCCAATAGATTTCCTAAGCACAAGTGTTTTAAGGAACAGGTTAAAAAGAGAATCCTAATGTGATTTCTTGATAATGGGTGTGTTCCTTATCTTCTCCTAGTGTCTAAACTCTTCTCCATGGCTGGACCCCCAAATAATATTCCTTGACGTGCTAAGGGGTATCTAGAGAGTGGGATAGGTTTAGTAACTACCCTAACCCTAACGCGTACCATAACCCTAACCCCTACCCTAACCCTAACACGTACCCTAATCCTAAGCCGAAACCTAAACCGAGCCCTAACCTTCAAACTAACCCTAACCCTAACTCTAACCCATACCCTACGCCGTACACGAACCCGTACCCGAACCCGAACCCTATGCCGTACCCTAACTCTAGCCCTAACCCTAACCCTAACCCTAAGCTACCCTTGACTGCTTCTGCCTCCAATAGATTTCCTAAGCACTAGTGTTTTAAGGAACAGGTTAAAAAGAGAATCCTAATGTGATTTCTTGATAATGGGTGTGTTCCTTATCTTCTCCTAGTGTCTAAACTCTTCTCCATGGCTGGACCCCCAAATAATATTCCTTGACGTGCTAAGGGGTATCTAGAGAGTGGGATAGGTTTAATAACTACCCTAACCTTAACGCGTACTCTAACCCTAACCCCTACCCTAACCCTAACACGTACCCTAATCCTAACCCGTACCCTAAACCGAGCCCTAACCCTCAAACTAACCCTAAACCTAACCCTAACCCATACCCTATACCGTACCCGAAACCGTACCCGAACCCGTACCCTAAGCCTTACCCTAACAATAACCCTAACCCTAACCATAACTCTAAGCTACCCTTGACTGCTTCTGCCTCCAATAGATTTCGTAAGCACTAGTGTTTTAAGGAACAGGTTAAAAAGAGAATCCTAATGTGATTTCTTGATAATGGGTGTGTTCCTTATCTTCTCCTAGTGTCTAAACTCTTCTCCATGGCTGGACCCCCAAATAATATTCCTTGACGTGCTAAGGGGTATCTAGAGAGTGGGATAGGTTTAATAACTACCCTTACCCTAACGCGTAACCTAACCCTAACCTCTACCTTAACCCTAACACGTACACTAATCCTAACCCGTAACCTAAACCGAGCCCTAACCCTCAAATTAACCCTAACCCTAACCCTAACCCATACCCTACGCCGTACCCGAACCCTTACCCGAACCCGTACCCTAAGCCGTACCCTAAACCTAACCCTAACCCTAACCCTAACCCTAAGCTACCCTTGACTGCTTCTGCCTCCAATAGATTTCCTAAGCACTAGTGTATTAAGGAACAGGTTAAAAAGAGAATCCTAATGTGATTTCAGGATAATGGGTGTGTTCCTTATCGTCTCCTAGTGTCTAAACTCTTCTCCATGGCTGGACCCCCAAATAATATTCCTTGACGTGCTAAGGGGTATCTAGAGAGTGGGATAGGTTTAATAACTACCCTAAGCTTAACGCGTACCCTAACCCTAAACCCTACCCTAACCCTAACACGAACCCTAATCCTAACCCGTGCCCTAAACCGAGCCCTAACCTTCAAACTAACCCTAACCCTAACCCTAACCCATACCCTACGCCGTACGCGAACCCGTACCCGAACCCGTACCCTAAGCCGTACCCTAACCCTAACCCTAACCCTAACCCTAACCCTAAGCTACCCTTGACTGCTTCTGCCTCCAATAGATTTCCTAAGCACTAGTGTTTTAAGGAACAGGTTAAAAAGAGAATCCTAATGTGATTTCTTGATAATGGGTGTGTTCCTTATCTTCTCCTAGTGTCTAAACTCTTCTCCATGGCTGGACCCCCAAATAATATTCCTTGACGAGCTAAGGGGTATCTAGAGAGTGGGATAGGTTTAATAACTACCCTAACCCTAACGGGTACCATAACCCTAACCCCTACCCTAACCCTAACACGTACCCTAATCCTAAGCCGAAACCTAAACCGAGCCCTAACCTTCAAACTAACCCTAACCCTAACTCTAACCCATACCCTACGCCGTACACGAACCCGTACCCGAACCCGTACCCTATGCCGTACCCTAACTCTAGCCCTAACCCTAACCCTAACCCTAAGCTACCCTTGACTGCTTCTGCCTCCAATAGATTTCCTAAGCACTAGTGTTTTAAGGAACAGGTTAAAAAGAGAATCCTAATGTGATTTCTTGATGACGGGTGTGTTCCTTATCTTCTCCTAGTGTCTAAACTCTTCTCCATGGCTGGACCCCCAAATAATATTCCTTGACGTGCTAAGGGGTATCTAGAGAGTGGGATAGGTTTAATAAATACCCTAACCCTAACGCATACCCTAACCCTAACCCCTACCCTAACCCTAACACGTACCCTAATCCTAACCCGTACCCTAAACCGAGCCCTAACCCTCAAACTAACCCTAACCCTAACCCTAACCCATACCCTATACCGTACCCGAAACCGTACCCGAACCCGTACCCTAAGCCTTACCCTAACAATAACCCTAACCCTAACCATAACTCTAAGCTACCCTTGACTGCTTCTGCCTCCAATAGATTTCATAAGCACTAGTGTTTTAAGGAACAGGTTAAAAAGAGAATCCTAATGTGATTTCTTGATAATGGGTGTGTTCCTTATCTTCTCCTACTGTCTAAACTCTTCTCCATGGCTGGTCCCCCAAATAATATTCCTTGACGTGCTAAGGGGTATCTAGGGAGTGGGATAGGTTTAATAACTACCCTAACCCTAACGCGTACCCTAACCCTAACCCCTACCCTAACCCTAACACGTACCCTAATCCTAACCCGTACCCTAAACCGAGCCCTAACCCTCAAACTAACCCTAACCCTAACCCTAACCCATACCCTATGCCGTACCCGAACGCGTACCATAAGCCTTACCCTAACAATAACCCTAACCCTAACCCTAAGCTACCCTTGACTGCTTCTGCCTCCAATAGATTTCCTAAGCACTAGTGTTTTAAGGAACAGGTTAAAAAGAGAATCCTAATGTGATTTCTTGATAATGGGTGTGTTCCTTATCTTCTCCTAGTGTCTAAACTTTTCTCCATGGCTGGACCCCCAAATAATATTCCTTGACGTGCTAAGGGGTATCTAGAGAGTGGGATAGGTTTAATAACTACCCTAACCCTAACGCGTACCCTAACCCTAACCCCTACCCTCACCCTAACACGTACCCTAATCCTAACCCGTACCCTAAACCGAGCCCTAACCCTCAAACTAACCCTAACCCTAACCCTAACCCATATCCTACGCCATACCCAAACCCGTACCCGAACCCGTACCCGAACCCGTACCCTAAGCCGTACCCTAACCCAAACCATAACCCTAAGCTACCCTTGACTGCTTCTGCCTCCAATAGATTTCCTAAGCACTAGTGTTTTAAGGAACAGGTTAAAAAGAGAATCCTAATGTGATTTCTTGATAATGGGTGTGTTCCTTATCTTCTCCTAGTGTCTAAACACTTCTCCATGGCTGGACCCCCAAATAATATTCCTTGACGTGTTAAGGGGTATCTAGAGAGTGGGATAGGTTTAATAACTACCCTAACCCTAATGCGTACCCTAACCCTAACCCCTACCCTAACCCTAACACGAACCCTAATCCTAACCCGTACCCTAAACCGAGCCCTAACCTTCAAACTAACCCTAACCCTAACCCTAACCCATACCCTACAGCGTACACGAACCCGTACCCGAACCCGTACCCTAAGCCGTACCCTAACCCTAACCCTAACCCTAACCCTAACCCTAACCCTAAGCTACCCTTGACTGCTTCTGCCTCCAATAGATTTCCTAAGCACTAGTGTTTTAAGGAACAGGTTAAAGAGAGAATCCTAATGTGATTTCTTGATAATGGGTGTGTTCCTTATCTTCTCCTACTGTCTAAACTCTTCTCCATGGCTGCACCCCCAAATAATATTCCTTGACGTGCTAAGGGGTATCTAGGGAGTGGGTTAGGTTTAATAACCACCCTAACCCTAACGCGTACCCTAACCCTAACCCCTACCCTAACCCTAACACGTACCCTACTCCTAACCCGTACCCTAAACCGAGCCCTAACCCTCAAACTAAACCTAACCCTAACCCTAACCCATACCCTATGCCGTACCCGAACCCGTACCCTAAGCCTTACCCTAACAATAACCCTAACCCTAACCCTAAGCTACCCTTGACTGCTTCTGCCTCCAATAGATTTCCTAAGCACTAGTGTTTTAAGGAACAGGTTAAAAAGAGAATCCTAATGTGATTTCTTGATAATGGGTGTGTTCCTTATCTTCTCCTAGTGTCTAAACTCTTCTCCATGGCTGGCCACCCAAATACTATTCCTTGACGTGCTAAGGGGTATCTAGAGAGTGGGATAGGTTTAATAACTACCCTAACCCTAACGCATACCCTAACCCTAACCTCTACCCTAACCCTAACACGTACACTAATCCTAACCCCTACCCTAAACCGAGCCCTAACCCTCAAACTAACCCTAACCCTAAACCTAACCCATACCCTACGCCGTACCCGAACCCGTACCCGAACCCGTACCCGAACCCGTACCCTAAGCCGTACCCTAAACCTAACCCTAACCCTAACCCTAATCCTAAGCTACCCTTGACTGCTTCTGCCTCCAATAGATTTCTTAAGCACTAGTGTATTAAGGAACAGGTTAAAAAGAGAATCCTAATGTGATTTCTTGATAATGGGTGTGTTTCTTATCTTTCCTAGTGTCTAAACTCTTCTCCATGGCTGGACACCCAAATAATATTCCTTGACGTGCTAAGGGGTATCTAGAGAGTGGGATAGGTTTAATAACTACCCTAACCCTAACGCGTACCCTAACCCTAACACGTACCCTAATCCTAACCCGTACCCTAAACCGAGCCCTAACCCTCAAACTAACCCTAACCCTAACCCTAACCCATACCCTACGCCGTACCCGAACCCGTACCCGAACCCGTACCCTAAGCCGTACCCTAAAGCTAACCCTAACCCTAACCCTAACCCTAACCCTAAGCTACCCTTGACTGCTTCTGCCTCCAATAGATTTCCTAAGCACTAGTGTTTTAAGGAACAGGTTAAAAAGAGAATCCTAATGTGATTTCTTGATAATGGGTGTGTTCCTTATCTTCTCCTAGTGTCTAAACTCTTCTCCATGGCTGGACCCCCAAATAATATTCCTTGACGTGCTAAGGGTTATCTAGAGAGTGGGATAGGTTTAATAACTACCCTAACCCTAACGCGTACCCTAACCCTAACCGCTACCCTAACCCTAAGACGTACCCTAATCCTAACCCGTAACCTAAACCGAGCCCTAACCCTCAAACTAACCCTAACCCTAACCCTAACCCATACCCTACGCCATACCCGAACCCGTACACTAAGCCGTACCCTAACCCTAACCCTAAACCTAACCCTAACCCTAAACCTAACCCTAACCCTAAGCTACCCTTGACTGCTTCTGCATCCAATAGATTTCCTAAGCACTAGTGTTTTAAGGAACAGGTTAAAAACAGAATCCTAATGTGATTTCTTGATAATGGGTGTGTTCCTTATCTTCTCCTAGTGTCTAAACTCTTCTCCATGGCTGGACCCCCAAATAATATTCCTTGACGTGCTAAGGGGTATCTAGAGAGTGGGATAGGTTTAATAACTACCCTAACCCTAACACCTACCCTAACCCTAACACGTACCCTAATCCTAACCCGTAACCTAAACCGAGCCCTAACCCTCAAACTAACCCTAACCCTAAACCTAACCCATACCCTACGCCGTACCCGAACCCGTACCCGAACCCTTACCCGAACCAGTACCCTAAGCCGTACCCTAACCCTAACCGTAACCCTAAGCTACCCTTGACTGCTTCTGCCTCCAATAGATTTCCTAAGCACTAGTGTTTTAAGGAACAGGTTAAAAAGAGAATCCTAATGTGATTTCTTGATAATGGGTGTGTTCCTTATCTTCTCCTAGTGTCTAAACTCTTCTCCATGGCTGGACCCCCAAATAATATTCCTTGACGTGCTAAGGGGTATCTAGAGAGTGGGATAGGTTTAATAACTACCCTAACCCTAACGCGTACCCTAACCCTAACCCCTACCCTAACCCTAACACGTACCCTAATCCTAACCCGTACCCTAAATGGAGCCCTAACCCTCAAACTAACCCTAACCCTAACCCATACCCTACGCCGTACACGAACCCGTACCCAAACCCGTACCCTAAGCCGTACCCTAACCCTAACCCTAACCCTAACCCTAACCCTAAGCTACCCTTGACTGCTTCTGCCTCCAATACATTTCCTAAGCACTAGTGTATTAAGGAACAGGTTAAAAAGAGAATCCTAATGTGATTTCAGGATAATGGGTGTGTTCCTTATCTTCTCCTAGTGTCTAAACTCTTCTCCATGGCTGGACCCCCAAATAATATTCCTTGACGTGCTAAGGGGTATCTAGAGAGTGGGATAGGTTTAATAACTACCCTAAACCTAACGCGTACCCTAACCCTAACCCCTACCCTAACCCTAACACGAACCCTAATCCTAACCCGTACCCTAAACCGAGCCCTAACCTTCAAACTAATCCTAAACCTAACCCAAACCCATACCCTACGCCGTACACGAACCCTTACCCGAACCCGTACCCTAAGCCGTGTCCTAACCCTAGCCCTAACCCTAACCCTAACCCTAAGCTACCCTTGACTGCTTCTGCCTCCAATAGATTTCCTAAGCACTAGTGTTTTAAGGAACAGGTTAAAAAGAGAATCCTAATGTGATTTCTTGATAATGGGTGTGTTCCTTATCTTCTCCTAGTGTCTAAACTCTTCTCCATGGCTGGACCCCCAAATAATATTCCTTGACGTGCTAAGGGGTATCTAGAGAGTGGGATAGGTTTAATAACTACCCTAACCCTAACGCGTACCCTAACCCTAACCCATACCCTAACCCTAACACGAACCCTAATCCTAACCCGTACCCTAAACCGAGCCCTAACCTTCAAACTAACCCTAACCCTAACCCTAACCCATACCCTACAGCGTACACGAACCCGTACCCGAACCCGTACCCTAAGCCGTACCCTAACCTTAACCCTAACCCTAACCCTAACCCTAAGCTACCCTTGACTGCTTTGCCTCCAATAGATTTCCTAAGCACTAGTGTTTTAAGGAACAGGTTAAAAAGAGAATCCTAATGTGATTTCTTGATAATGGGTGTGTTCCTTATCTTCTCCTACTGTCTAAACTCTTCTCCATGGCTGGACCCCCAAATAATATTCCTTAACGTGCTAAGGGGTATCTAGGGAGTGGGATAGGTTTAATAACTATCCTAACCCTAACGCGTACCCTAACCCTAACCCCTACCCTAACCCTAACACGTACCCTACTCCTAACCCGTACCCTAAACCGAGACCTAACCCACAAACTAACCCTAAACCTAAACCTAACCCATACCCTATGCCGTACCCGAACCCGTACCCTATGCCTTGCCCTAACAATAACCCTAACCCTAACCCTAACCGTAACCCTAACCCTAAGCTACCCTTGACTGCTTCTGCCTCCAATAGATTTCCTAAGCACTAGTGTATTAAGGAACAGGTTAAAAAGAGAATCCTAATGTGATTTCAGGATAATGGGTGTGTTCCTTATCTTCTCCTAGTGTCTAAACTCTTCTCCATGGCTGGATCCCCAATTAATATTCCTTGACGTGCTAAGGGGTATCTAGAGAGTGGGATAGCTTTAATAACTACCCTTACCCTAACGCGTACCCTAACCCTAACCCCTACCCTAACCCTAACACGAACCCTAATCCTAACCCGTACCCTAAACCGAGCCCTAACCTTCAAACTAACCCTAAACCTAACCCAAACCCATACCCTACGCCGTACATGAACCCGTACCCGAACCCGTACCCTAAGCCGTGTCCTAACCCTAGCCCTAACCCTAACCCTAACCCTAAGCTACCCTTGACTGCTTCTGCCTCCAATAGATTTCCTAAGCACTAGTGTATTAAGGAACAGGTTAAAAAGAGAATCCTAATGTGATTTCAGGATAATGGGTGTGTTCCTTATCTTCTCCTAGTGTCTAAACTCTTCTCCATGGCTGGATCCCCAAATAATATTCCTTGACGTGCTAAGGGGTATCTAGAGAGTGGGATAGGTTTAATAACTACCCTAACCCTAACGCGTACCCTAACCCTAACCCCTACCCTAACCCTAACACGAACCCTAATCCTAACCCGTACCCTAAACCGAGCCCTAACCTTCAAACTAATCCTAACCCTAACCCAAACCCATACCCTACGCCGTACACGAACCCGTACCCGAACCCGTACCCTAAGCCGTGTCCTAACCCTAGCCCTAACCCTAACCCTAACCCTAAGCTACCCTTGACTGCTTCTGCCTCCAATAGATTTCCTAAGCACTAGTGTTTTAAGGAACAGGTTAAAAAGAGAATCCTAATGTGATTTCTTGATAATGGGTGTGTTCTTATCTTCTCCTAGTGTCTAAACTCTTCTCCATGGCTGGACCCCCAAATAATATTCCTTGACGTGCTAAGGGGTATCTAGAGAATGGGATAGGTTTAATAACTACCCTAACCCTAACGCGTACCCTAACCCTAACCCCTACCCTAACCCTAACACGTACCCTAATCCTAACCCGTACCCTAAACGGAGCCCTAACCCTCAAACTAACCCTAACCCTAACCCTAACCCATACCCTACGCCGAACCCGAACCCGTACCCGAACCTGTACCCTAAGCCATACCCTAACCCTAACCCTCACCGTAATCGTAACCCTAAGCTACCCTTGACTGCTTCTGCCTCCAATAGATTTCCTAAGCACTAGTGTATTAAGGAACAGGTTAAAAAGAAAATCCTAATGTGATTTCAGGATAATGGGTGTGTTCCTTATCTTCTCCTAGTGTCTAAACTCTTCTCCATGGCTGGACCCCCAAATAATATTCCTTGACGTGCTAAGGGGTATCTAGAGAGTGGGATAGGTTTAATAACTACCCTAACCCTAACGCGTACCCTAACCCTAACCCCTACCCTAACCCTAACACGAACCCTAATCCTAACCCGTACCCTAAACCGAGCCCTAACCTTCAAACTAATCCTAACCCTAACCCAAACCCATACCCTACGCCGTACACGAACCCGTACCCGAACCCGTACCCTAAGCCGTATCCTAACCCTAGCCCTAACCCTAACCCTAACCCTAAGCTACCCTTGACTGCTTCTGCCTCCAATAGATTTCCTAAGCACTAGTGTTTTAAGGAACAGGTTAAAAAGAGAATCCTAATGTGATTTCTTGATAATGGGTGTGTTCCTTATCTTCTCCTAGTGTCTAAACTCTTCTCCATGGCTGGACCCCCAAATAATATTCCTTGACGTGCTAAGGGGTATCTAGAGAGTGGGATAGGTTTAATAACTACCCTTACCCTAACGCGTACCCTAACCCTAACCTCTACCTTAACCCTAACACGTACACTAATCCTAACCCGTAACCTAAACCGAGCCCTAACCCTCAAATTAACCCTAACCCTAACCCTAACCCATACCCTACGCCGTACCCGAACCCTTACCCGAACCCGTACCCTAAGCCGTACCCTAAACCTAACCCTAACCCTAACCCTAACCCTAAGCTACCCTTGACTGCTTCTGCCTCCAATAGATTTCCTAAGCACTAGTGTATTAAGGAACAGGTTAAAAAGAGAATCCTAATGTGATTTCAGGATAATGGGTGTGTTCCTTATCTTCTCCTAGTGTCTAAACTCTTCTCCATGGCTGGACCCCCAAATAATATTCCTTGACGTGCTAAGGGGTATCTAGAGAGTGGGATAGGTTTAATAACTACCCTAAGCTTAACGCGTACCCTAACCCTAAACCCTACCCTAACCCTAACACGAACCCTAATCCTAACCCGTGCCCTAAACCGAGCCCTAACCTTCAAACTAACCCTAACCCTAACCCTAACCCATACCCTACGCCGTACGCGAACCCGTACCCGAACCCGTACCCTAAGCCGTACCCTAACCCTAACCCTAACCCTAACCCTAACCCTAAGCTACCCTTGACTGCTTCTGCCTCCAATAGATTTCCTAAGCACTAGTGTTTTAAGGAACAGGTTAAAAAGAGAATCCTAATGTGATTTCTTGATAATGGGTGTGTTCCTTATCTTCTCCTAGTGTCTAAACTCTTCTCCATGGCTGGACCCCCAAATAATATTCCTTGACGAGCTAAGGGGTATCTAGAGAGTGGGATAGGTTTAATAACTACCCTAACCCTAACGGGTACCATAACCCTAACCCCTACCCTAACCCTAACACGTACCCTAATCCTAAGCCGAAACCTAAACCGAGCCCTAACCTTCAAACTAACCCTAACCCTAACTCTAACCCATACCCTACGCCGTACACGAACCCGTACCCGAACCCGTACCCTATGCCGTACCCTAACTCTAGCCCTAACCCTAACCCTAACCCTAAGCTACCCTTGACTGCTTCTGTCTCCAATAGATTTCCTAAGCACTAGTGTTTTAAGGAACAGGTTAAAAAGAGAATCCTAATGTGATTTCTTGATAATGGTTGTGTTCCTTATCTTCTCCTAGTGTCTAAACTCTTCTCCATGGCTGGACACCCAAATAATATTCCTTGACGTGCTAAGGGGTATCTAGAGAGTGGGATAGGTTTAATAACTACCCTAACCCTAACGCGTACTCTAACCCTAACCCCTACCCTAACCCTAACACGTACCCTAATCCTAACCCGTACCCTAAACCGAGCCCTAACCCTCAAACTAACCCTAACACTAACCCTAACCAATATCCTACGCCATACCCAAAACCGTACCCGAACCCGTACACGAACCCGTACCCTAAGCCGTACCCTAACCCTAACCCTAACCCTAAGCTACCCTTGACTGCTTCTGCCTCCAATAGATTTCCTAAGCACTAGTGTTTTAAGGAACAGGTTAAAAAGAGAATCCTAATGTGATTTCTTGATGACGGGTGTGTTCCTTATCTTCTCCTAGTGTCTAAACTCTTCTCCATGGCTGGACCCCCAAATAATATTCCTTGACGTGCTAAGGGGTATCTAGAGAGTGGGATAGGTTTAATAAATACCCTAACCCTAACGCATACCCTAACCCTAACCCCTACCCTAACCCTAACACGTACCCTAATCCTAACCCGTACCCTAAACCGAGCCCTAACCCTCAAACTAACCCTAACCCTAACCCTAACCCATACCCTATACCGTACCCGAAACCGTACCCGAACCCGTACCCTAAGCCTTACCCTAACAATAACCCTAACCCTAACCATAACTCTAAGCTACCCTTGACTGCTTCTGCCTCCAATAGATTTCATAAGCACTAGTGTTTTAAGGAACAGGTTAAAAAGAGAATCCTAATGTGATTTCTTGATAATGGGTGTGTTCCTTTTCTTCTCCTACTGTCTAAACTCTTCTCCATGGCTGGTCCCCCAAATAATATTCCTTGACGTGCTAAGGGGTATCTAGGGAGTGGGATAGGTTTAATAACTACCCTAACCCTAACGCGTACCCTAACCCTAACCCCTACCCTAACCCTAACACGTACCCTAATCCTAACCCGTACCCTAAACCGAGCCCTAACCCTCAAACTAACCCTAACCCTAACCCTAACCCATACCCTATGCCGTACCCGAACGCGTACCATAAGCCTTACCCTAACAATAACCCTAACCCTAACCCTAAGCTACCCTTGACTGCTTCTGCCTCCAATAGATTTCCTAAGCACTAGTGTTTTAAGGAACAGGTTAAAAAGAGAATCCTAATGTGATTTCTTGATAATGGGTGTGTTCCTTATCTTCTCCTAGTGTCTAAACTTTTCTCCATGGCTGGACCCCCAAATAATATTCCTTGACGTGCTAAGGGGTATCTAGAGAGTGGGATAGGTTTAATAACTACCCTAACCCTAACGCGTACCCTAACCCTAACCCCTACCCTCACCCTAACACGTACCCTAATCCTAACCCGTACCCTAAACCGAGCCCTAACCCTCAAACTAACCCTAACCCTAACCCTAACCCATATCCTACGCCATACCCAAACCCGTACCCGAACCCGTACCCGAACCCGTACCCTAAGCCGTACCCTAACCCAAACCATAACCCTAAGCTACCCTTGACTGCTTCTGCCTCCAATAGATTTCCTAAGCACTAGTGTTTTAAGGAACAGGTTAAAAAGAGAATCCTAATGTGATTTCTTGATAATGGGTGTGTTCCTTATCTTCTCCTAGTGTCTAAACACTTCTCCATGGCTGGACCCCCAAATAATATTCCTTGACGTGTTAAGGGGTATCTAGAGAGTGGGATAGGTTTAATAACTACCCTAACCCTAATGCGTACCCTAACCCTAACCCCTACCCTAACCCTAACACGAACCCTAATCCTAACCCGTACCCTAAACCGAGCCCTAACCTTCAAACTAACCCTAACCCTAACCCTAACCCATACCCTACAGCGTACACGAACCCGTACCCGAACCCGTACCCTAAGCCGTACCCTAACCCTAACCCTAACCCTAACCCTAACCCTAACCCTAAGCTACCCTTGACTGCTTCTGCCTCCAATAGATTTCCTAAGCACTAGTGTTTTAAGGAACAGGTTAAAGAGAGAATCCTAATGTGATTTCTTGATAATGGGTGTGTTCCTTATCTTCTCCTACTGTCTAAACTCTTCTCCATGGCTGCACCCCCAAATAATATTCCTTGACGTGCTAAGGGGTATCTAGGGAGTGGGTTAGGTTTAATAACCACCCTAACCCTAACGCGTACCCTAACCCTAACCCCTACCCTAACCCTAACACGTACCCTACTCCTAACCCGTACCCTAAACCGAGCCCTAACCCTCAAACTAAACCTAACCCTAACCCTAACCCATAACCTATGCCGTACCCGAACCCGTACCCTAAGCCTTACCCTAACAATAACCCTAACCCTAACCCTAAGCTACCCTTGACTGCTTCTGCCTCCAATAGATTTCCTAAGCACTAGTGTTTTAAGGAACAGGTTAAAAAGAGAATCCTAATGTGATTTCTTGATAATGGGTGTGTTCCTTATCTTCTCCTAGTGTCTAAACTCTTCTCCATGGCTGGCCACCCAAATACTATTCCTTGACGTGCTAAGGGGTATCTAGAGAGTGGGATAGGTTTAATAACTACCCTAACCCTAACGCATACCCTAACCCTAACCTCTACCCTAACCCTAACACGTACACTAATCCTAACCCCTACCCTAAACCGAGCCCTAACCCTCAAACTAACCCTAACCCTAAACCTAACCCATACCCTACGCCGTACCCGAACCCGTACCCGAACCCGTACCCGAACCCGTACCCTAAGCCGTACCCTAAACCTAACCCTAACCCTAACCCTAATCCTAAGCTACCCTTGACTGCTTCTGCCTCCAATAGATTTCTTAAGCACTAGTGTATTAAGGAACAGGTTAAAAAGAGAATCCTAATGTGATTTCTTGATAATGGGTGTGTTTCTTATCTTTCCTAGTGTCTAAACTCTTCTCCATGGCTGGACACCCAAATAATATTCCTTGACGTGCTAAGGGGTATCTAGAGAGTGGGATAGGTTTAATAACTACCCTAACCCTAACGCGTACCCTAACCCTAACACGTACCCTAATCCTAACCCGTACCCTAAACCGAGCCCTAACCCTCAAACTAACCCTAACCCTAACCCTAACCCATACCCTACGCCGTACCCGAACCCGTACCCGAACCCGTACCCTAAGCCGTACCCTAAAGCTAACCCTAACCCTAACCCTAACCCTAACCCTAAGCTACCCTTGACTGCTTCTGCCTCCAATAGATTTCCTAAGCACTAGTGTTTTAAGGAACAGGTTAAAAAGAGAATCCTAATGTGATTTCTTGATAATGGGTGTGTTCCTTATCTTCTCCTAGTGTCTAAACTCTTCTCCATGGCTGGACCCCCAAATAATATTCCTTGACGTGCTAAGGGTTATCTAGAGAGTGGGATAGGTTTAATAACTACCCTAACCCTAACGCGTACCCTAACCCTAACCGCTACCCTAACCCTAAGACGTACCCTAATCCTAACCCGTAACCTAAACCGAGCCCTAACCCTCAAACTAACCCTAACCCTAACCCTAACCCATACCCTACGCCATACCCGAACCCGTACACTAAGCCGTACCCTAACCCTAACCCTAAACCTAACCCTAACCCTAAACCTAACCCTAACCCTAAGCTACCCTTGACTGCTTCTGCATCCAATAGATTTCCTAAGCACTAGTGTTTTAAGGAACAGGTTAAAAACAGAATCCTAATGTGATTTCTTGATAATGGGTGTGTTCCTTATCTTCTCCTAGTGTCTAAACTCTTCTCCATGGCTGGACCCCCAAATAATATTCCTTGACGTGCTAAGGGGTATCTAGAGAGTGGGATAGGTTTAATAACTACCCTAACCCTAACACCTACCCTAACCCTAACACGTACCCTAATCCTAACCCGTAACCTAAACCGAGCCCTAACCCTCAAACTAACCCTAACCCTAAACCTAACCCATACCCTACGCCGTACCCGAACCCGTACCCGAACCCTTACCCGAACCAGTACCCTAAGCCGTACCCTAACCCTAACCGTAACCCTAAGCTACCCTTGACTGCTTCTGCCTCCAATAGATTTCCTAAGCACTAGTGTTTTAAGGAACAGGTTAAAAAGAGAATCCTAATGTGATTTCTTGATAATGGGTGTGTTCCTTATCTTCTCCTAGTGTCTAAACTCTTCTCCATGGCTGGACCCCCAAATAATATTCCTTGACGTGCTAAGGGGTATCTAGAGAGTGGGATAGGTTTAATAACTACCCTAACCCTAACGCGTACCCTAACCCTAACCCCTACCCTAACCCTAACACGTACCCTAATCCTAACCCGTACCCTAAATGGAGCCCTAACCCTCAAACTAACCCTAACCCTAACCCATACCCTACGCCGTACACGAACCCGTACCCAAACCCGTACCCTAAGCCGTACCCTAACCCTAACCCTAACCCTAACCCTAACCCTAAGCTACCCTTGACTGCTTCTGCCTCCAATACATTTCCTAAGCACTAGTGTATTAAGGAACAGGTTAAAAAGAGAATCCTAATGTGATTTCAGGATAATGGGTGTGTTCCTTATCTTCTCCTAGTGTCTAAACTCTTCTCCATGGCTGGACCCCCAAATAATATTCCTTGACGTGCTAAGGGGTATCTAGAGAGTGGGATAGGTTTAATAACTACCCTAAACCTAACGCGTACCCTAACCCTAACCCCTACCCTAACCCTAACACGAACCCTAATCCTAACCCGTACCCTAAACCGAGCCCTAACCTTCAAACTAATCCTAAACCTAACCCAAACCCATACCCTACGCCGTACACGAACCCTTACCCGAACCCGTACCCTAAGCCGTGTCCTAACCCTAGCCCTAACCCTAACCCTAACCCTAAGCTACCCTTGACTGCTTCTGCCTCCAATAGATTTCCTAAGCACTAGTGTTTTAAGGAACAGGTTAAAAAGAGAATCCTAATGTGATTTCTTGATAATGGGTGTGTTCCTTATCTTCTCCTAGTGTCTAAACTCTTCTCCATGGCTGGACCCCCAAATAATATTCCTTGACGTGCTAAGGGGTATCTAGAGAGTGGGATAGGTTTAATAACTACCCTAACCCTAACGCGTACCCTAACCCTAACCCATACCCTAACCCTAACACGAACCCTAATCCTAACCCGTACCCTAAACCGAGCCCTAACCTTCAAACTAACCCTAACCCTAACCCTAACCCATACCCTACAGCGTACACGAACCCGTACCCGAACCCGTACCCTAAGCCGTACCCTAACCTTAACCCTAACCCTAACCCTAACCCTAAGCTACCCTTGACTGCTTTGCCTCCAATAGATTTCCTAAGCACTAGTGTTTTAAGGAACAGGTTAAAAAGAGAATCCTAATGTGATTTCTTGATAATGGGTGTGTTCCTTATCTTCTCCTACTGTCTAAACTCTTCTCCATGGCTGGACCCCCAAATAATATTCCTTAACGTGCTAAGGGGTATCTAGGGAGTGGGATAGGTTTAATAACTATCCTAACCCTAACGCGTACCCTAACCCTAACCCCTACCCTAACCCTAACACGTACCCTACTCCTAACCCGTACCCTAAACCGAGACCTAACCCACAAACTAACCCTAAACCTAAACCTAACCCATACCCTATGCCGTACCCGAACCCGTACCCTATGCCTTGCCCTAACAATAACCCTAACCCTAACCCTAACCGTAACCCTAACCCTAAGCTACCCTTGACTGCTTCTGCCTCCAATAGATTTCCTAAGCACTAGTGTATTAAGGAACAGGTTAAAAAGAGAATCCTAATGTGATTTCAGGATAATGGGTGTGTTCCTTATCTTCTCCTAGTGTCTAAACTCTTCTCCATGGCTGGATCCCCAATTAATATTCCTTGACGTGCTAAGGGGTATCTAGAGAGTGGGATAGCTTTAATAACTACCCTTACCCTAACGCGTACCCTAACCCTAACCCCTACCCTAACCCTAACACGAACCCTAATCCTAACCCGTACCCTAAACCGAGCCCTAACCTTCAAACTAACCCTAAACCTAACCCAAACCCATACCCTACGCCGTACATGAACCCGTACCCGAACCCGTACCCTAAGCCGTGTCCTAACCCTAGCCCTAACCCTAACCCTAACCCTAAGCTACCCTTGACTGCTTCTGCCTCCAATAGATTTCCTAAGCACTAGTGTATTAAGGAACAGGTTAAAAAGAGAATCCTAATGTGATTTCAGGATAATGGGTGTGTTCCTTATCTTCTCCTAGTGTCTAAACTCTTCTCCATGGCTGGATCCCCAAATAATATTCCTTGACGTGCTAAGGGGTATCTAGAGAGTGGGATAGGTTTAATAACTACCCTAACCCTAACGCGTACCCTAACCCTAACCCCTACCCTAACCCTAACACGAACCCTAATCCTAACCCGTACCCTAAACCGAGCCCTAACCTTCAAACTAATCCTAACCCTAACCCAAACCCATACCCTACGCCGTACACGAACCCGTACCCGAACCCGTACCCTAAGCCGTGTCCTAACCCTAGCCCTAACCCTAACCCTAACCCTAAGCTACCCTTGACTGCTTCTGCCTCCAATAGATTTCCTAAGCACTAGTGTTTTAAGGAACAGGTTAAAAAGAGAATCCTAATGTGATTTCTTGATAATGGGTGTGTTCTTATCTTCTCCTAGTGTCTAAACTCTTCTCCATGGCTGGACCCCCAAATAATATTCCTTGACGTGCTAAGGGGTATCTAGAGAATGGGATAGGTTTAATAACTACCCTAACCCTAACGCGTACCCTAACCCTAACCCCTACCCTAACCCTAACACGTACCCTAATCCTAACCCGTACCCTAAACGGAGCCCTAACCCTCAAACTAACCCTAACCCTAACCCTAACCCATACCCTACGCCGAACCCGAACCCGTACCCGAACCTGTACCCTAAGCCATACCCTAACCCTAACCCTCACCGTAATCGTAACCCTAAGCTACCCTTGACTGCTTCTGCCTCCAATAGATTTCCTAAGCACTAGTGTATTAAGGAACAGGTTAAAAAGAAAATCCTAATGTGATTTCAGGATAATGGGTGTGTTCCTTATCTTCTCCTAGTGTCTAAACTCTTCTCCATGGCTGGACCCCCAAATAATATTCCTTGACGTGCTAAGGGGTATCTAGAGAGTGGGATAGGTTTAATAACTACCCTAACCCTAACGCGTACCCTAACCCTAACCCCTACCCTAACCCTAACACGAACCCTAATCCTAACCCGTACCCTAAACCGAGCCCTAACCTTCAAACTAATCCTAACCCTAACCCAAACCCATACCCTACGCCGTACACGAACCCGTACCCGAACCCGTACCCTAAGCCGTATCCTAACCCTAGCCCTAACCCTAACCCTAACCCTAAGCTACCCTTGACTGCTTCTGCCTCCAATAGATTTCCTAAGCACTAGTGTTTTAAGGAACAGGTTAAAAAGAGAATCCTAATGTGATTTCTTGATAATGGGTGTGTTCCTTATCTTCTCCTAGTGTCTAAACTTTTCTCCATGGATGGACCCCCAAATAATATTCCTTGACGTGCTAAGGGGTATCTAGAGAGTGGGATAGGTTTAATAACTACCCTAACCCTAACGCGTACCCTAACCCTAACCCCTACCCTCACCCTAACACGTACCCTAATCCTAACCCGTACCCTAAACCGAGCCCTAACCCTCAAACTAACCCTAACCCTAACCCTAACCCATATCCTACGCCATACCCAAACCCGTACCCGAACCCGTACCCGAACCCGTACCCTAAGCCGTACCCTAACCCAAACCCTAACCCTAAGCTACCCTTGACTGCTTCTGCCTCCAATAGATTTCCTAAGCACTAGTGTTTTAAGGAACAGGTTAAAAAGAGAATCCTAATGTGATTTCTTGATAATGGGTGTGTTCCTTATCTTCTCCTAGTGTCTAAACTCTTCTCCATGGCTGGACCCCCAAATAATATTCCTTGACGTGCTAAGGGTTATCTAGAGAGTGGGATAGGTTTAATAACTACCCTAACCCTAACGCGTACCCTAACCCTAACCGCTACCCTAACCCTAAGACGTACCCTAATCCTAACCCGTAACCTAAACCGAGCCCTAACCCTCAAACTAACCCTAACCCTAACCCTAACCCATACCCTACGCCATACCCAAACCCGTACACTAAGCCGTACCCTAACCCTAACCCTAACCCTAACCCTAACCCTAAACCTAACCCTAACCCTAAGCTACCCTTGACTGCTTCTGCCTCCAATAGATTTCCTAAGCACTAGTGTTTTAAGGAACAGGTTAAAAACAGAATCCTAATGTGATTTCTTGATAATGGGTGTGTTCCTTATCTTCTCCTAGTGTCTAAACTCTTCTCCATGGCTGGACCCCCAAATAATATTCCTTGACGTGCTAAGGGGTATCTAGAGAGTGGGATAGGTTTAATAACTACCCTAACCCTAACGCGTACCCTAACCCTAACCCCTACCCTAACCCTAACAAGTACCCTAATCCTAACCCGTACCCTAAACCGAGCCCTAACCTTCAAACTAACCCTAAACCTAACCCAAACCCATACCCTACGCCGTACATGAACCCGTACCCGAACCCGTACCCTAAGCCGTGTCCTAACCCTAGCCCTAACCCTAACCCTAACCCTAAGCTACCCTTGACTGCTTCTGCCTCCAATAGATTTCCTAAGCACTAGTGTATTAAGGAACAGGTTAAAAAGAGAATCCTAATGTGATTTCAGGATAATGGGTGTGTTCCTTATCTTCTCCTAGTGTCTAAACTCTTCTCCATGGCTGGATCCCCAAATAATATTCCTTGACGTGCTAAGGGGTATCTAGAGAGTGGGATAGGTTTAATAACTACCCTAACCCTAACGCGTACCCTAACCCTAACCCCTACCCTAACCCTAACACGAACCCTAATCCTAACCCGTACCCTAAACCGAGCCCTAACCTTCAAACTAATCCTAACCCTAACCCAAACCCATACCCTACGCCGTACACGAACCCGTACCCGAACCCGTACCCTAAGCCGTGTCCTAACCCTAGCCCTAACCCTAACCCTAACCCTAAGCTACCCTTGACTGCTTCTGCCTCCAATAGATTTCCTAAGCACTAGTGTTTTAAGGAACAGGTTAAAAAGAGAATCCTAATGTGATTTCTTGATAATGGGTGTGTTCTTATCTTCTCCTAGTGTCTAAACTCTTCTCCATGGCTGGACCCCCAAATAATATTCCTTGACGTGCTAAGGGGTATCTAGAGAATGGGATAGGTTTAATAACTACCCTAACCCTAACGCGTACCCTAACCCTAACCCCTACCCTAACCCTAACACGTACCCTAATCCTAACCCGTACCCTAAACGGAGCCCTAACCCTCAAACTAACCCTAACCCTAACACTAACCCATACCCTACGCCGTACCCGAACCCGTACCCGAACCCGTTCCCGAACCCGTACCCTAAGCCGTACCCTAACCCTAACCCTAACCCTAAGCTACCCTTGACTGCTTCTGCCTCCAATAGATTTCCTAAGCACTAGTGTTTTAAGGAACAGGTTAAAAAGAGAATCCTAATGTGATTTCTTGATAATGGGTGTGTTCCTTATCTTCTCCTAGTGTCTAAACTCTTCTCCATGGCTGGACCCCCAAATATTATTCCTTGACGTGCTAAGGGGTATCTAGAGAGTGGGATAGGTTTAATAACTACCCTAACCCTAACGCGTACCCTAACCCTAACCCCTACCCTAACCCTAACACGTACCCTAATCCTAACCCGTACCCTAAACCGAGCCCTAAACCTCAAACTAACCCTAACCCTAACCCTAACCCATACCCTACGCCGTACCCGAACCCGTACCCTAAGCCGTACCCTAACCCTAACCCTAACCGTAACCCTAACACTAAGCTACCCTTGACTACTTCTGCCTCCAATAGATTTCCTAAGCACTAGTGTATTAAGGAACAGGTTAAAAAGAGAATCCTAATGTGATTTCAGGATAATGGGTGTGTTCTTTATCTTCTCCTAGTGTCTAAACTCTTCTCCATGGCTGGACCCCCAAATAATATTCCTTGACGTGCTAAGGGGTATCTAGAGAGTGGGATAGGTTTAATAACTACCCTATCCCTAATGCGTACCCTAACCCTAACCCCTACCCTAACCCTAACACGAACCCTAATCCTAACCCGTACCCTAAACCGAGCCCTAACCTTCAAACTAACCCTAACACTAACCCAAACCCATACCCTACGCCGTACACGAACCCGTACCCGAACCCGTACCCTAAGCCGTGTCCTAACCCTAGCCCTAACCCTAACCCTAACCCTAAGCTACCCTTGACTGCTTCTGCCTCCAATAGATTTCCTAAGCACTAGTGTTTTAAGGAACAGGTTAAAAAGAGAATCCTAATGTGATTTCTTGATAATGGGTGTGTTCCTTATCTTCTCCTAGTGTCTAAACTCTTCTCCATGGCTGGACCCCCAAATAATATTCCTTGACGTGCTAAGGGGTATCTAGAGAGTGGGATAGGTTTAATAACTACCCTAACCCTAACGCATACCCTAACCCTAACCTCTACCCTAACCCTAACACGTACACTAATCCTAACCCGTACACTAAACCGAGCCCTAACCCTCAAACTAACCCTAACCCTAACCCTAACCCATACCCTACGCCGTACCCGAACCCGTACCCGAACCCGTACCCTAAGCCGTACCCTAACCCTAACCCTAACCGTAACGCTAACCCTAAGCTACCCTTGACTGCTTCTGCCTCCAATAGATTTCCTAAGCACTAGTGTATTAAGGAACAGGTTAAAAAGAGAATCCTAATGTGATTTCAGGATAATGGGTGTGTTCCTTATCTTCTCCTAGTGTCTAGACTCTTCTCCATGGCTGGACCCCCAAATAATATTCCTTGACGTGCTAAGGGGTATCTAGAGAGTGGGATAGGTTTAATAACTACCCTAACCCTAACGCGTACCCTAACCCTAACCCCTACCCTAACCCTAACACGAACCCTAATCCTAACCCGTACCCTAAACCGAGCCCTAACCTTCAAACTAACCCTAACCCTAACCCAAACCCATACCCTACGCCGTACACGAACCCGTACCCGAACCCGTACCCTAAGCCTTACCCTAACAATAACCCTAACCCTAACCCTAAGCTACCCTTGACTGCTTCTGCCTCCAATAGATTTCCTAAGCACTAGTGTTTTAAGGAACAGGTTAAAAAGAGAATCCTAATGTGATTTCTTGATAATGGGTGTGTTCCTTATCTTCTCCTAGTGTCTAAACTCTTCTCCATGGCTGGACCCCCAAATAATATTCCTTGACGTGCTAAGGGGTATCTAGAGAGTGGGATAGGTTTAATAACTACCCTAACGTTAACGCGTACCCTAACCCTAACCTCTACCCTAACCTTAACACGTACACTAATCCTAACCCGTAACCTAAACCTAGCCCTAACCCTCAAACTAACCCTAACCCTAACCCTAAACCATACCCTACGCCGTACCCGAACCCGTACCCGAACCCGTACCCTAAGCCGTACCCTAACCCTAACCCTAACGCTAACCCTAACCCTAACCCTAACCCTAGCCCTAAGCTACCCTTGACTGCTTCTGCCTCCAATAGATTTCCTAAGCACTTGTGTATTAAGGAACAGGTTAAAAAGAGAATCCTATTGTGATTTCAGGATAATGGGTGTGTTCCTTATCTTCTCCTAGTGTCTAAACTCTTCTCCATGGCTGGACCCCCAAATAATATCCCTTGACGTGCTAAGGGGTATCTAGAGAGTGGGATAGGTTTAATAACTACCCTAACCCTAACGCGTACCCTAACCCTAACACGTACCCTAATCCTAACCCGTACCCTAAACCGATCCCTAACCCTCAAACTAAACCTAACCCTAACCCTAACCCATACCATACGCCGTACCCGAACCCGTACCCGAACCCGTACAGTAAGTCGTACCCTAAAGCTAACCCTAACCCTAACCCTAACCCTAAACCTAAGCTACCCTTGACTGCTTCTGCCTCCAATAGATTTCCTAAGCACAAGTGTTTTAAGGAACAGGTTAAAAAGAGAATCCTAATGTGATTTCTTGATAATGGGTGTGTTCCTTATCTTCTCCTAGTGTCTAAACTCTTCTCCATGGCTGGACCCCCAAATAATATTCCTTGACGTGCTAAGGGGTATCTAGAGAGTGGGATAGGTTTAATAACTACCCTAACCCTAACGCGTACCATAACCCTAACCCCTACCCTAACCCTAACACGTACCCTAATCCTAAGCCGAAACCTAAACCGAGCCCTAACCTTCAAACTAACCCTAACCCTAACTCTAACCCATACCCTACGCCGTACACGAACCCGTACCCGAACCCGTACCCTATGCCGTACCCTAACTCTAGCCCTAACCCTAACCCTAACCCTAAGCTACCCTTGACTGCTTCTGCCTCCAATAGATTTCCTAAGCACTAGTGTTTTAAGGAACAGGTTAAAAAGAGAATCCTAATGTGATTTCTTGATAATGGGTGTGTTCCTTATCTTCTCCTAGTGTCTAAACTCTTCTCCATGGCTGGTCCCCCAAATAATATTCCTTGACGTGCTAAGGGGCATCTAGGGAGTGGGATAGGATTAATAACTACCCTAACCCTAACGCGTACCCTAACCCTAACCCCTACCATAAACCTAACACGTACCCTAATCCTAACCCGTACCCTAAACCGAGCCCTAACCCTCAAACTAACCCTAACCCTAACCCTAACCCATACCCTATGCCGTACCCGAACCCGTACCCTAAGCCTTACCCTAACAATAACCCTAACCCTAACCCTAAGCTACCCTTGACTGCTTTGCCTCCAATAGATTTCCTAAGCACTAGTGTTTTAAGGAACAGGTTAAAAAGAGAATCCTAATGTGATTTCTTGATAATGGGTGTGTTCCTTATCTTCTCCAAGTGTCTAAACTCTTCTCCATGGCTGGACCCCCAAATAATATTCCTTGACGTGCTAAGGGGTATCTAGAGAGTGGGATAGGTTTAATAACTACCCTAACGTTAACGCGTACCCTAACCCTAACCTCTACCCTAACCTTAACACGTACACTAATCCTAACCCATAACCTAAACCGAGCCCTAACCCTCAAACTAACCCTAACCCTAACCCTAAACCATACCCTACGCCGTACCCGAACCCGTACCCGAACCCGTACCCTAACCCTAACCCTAACACTAACCCTAACCCTAACCCTAACCCTAGCCCTAAGCTACCCTTGACTGCTTCTGCCTCCAATAGATTTCCTAAGCACTTGTGTATTAAGGAACAGGTTAAAAAGAGAATCCTATTGTGATTTCAGGATAATGGGTGTGTTCCTTATCTTCTCCTAGTGTCTAAACTCTTCTCCATGCCTGGACCCCCAAATAATATCCCTTGACGTGCTAAGGGGTATCTAGAGAGTGGGATAGGTTTAATAACTACCCTAACCCTAACGCGTACC